>NC_137827.1:46153880-46193880 GCF_963921795.1 Nannobrachium achirus | reverse complement strand
GCGGTCCAAGTTTAGTTGTCACTACAGTGAGTGATTTTCATTTCATTTGACGCTTTTACATATCCTCAGAGAAAAATAAATAATAATTTTTCATAATTGATTGATTGATTGAAGAATCTATTAGAAGTTTGCATAGGAAAAGGTACAGTTTCATGACAGTACAGTTCACTGGTACACGGTCAACTAAAAGGAGATCCTAGAAAAGCACTTTTTTAAAGGCTTATTTGCACAGGAAACCTTTTAAACATTGAATGACAGACGGATAGAACACAGTACCATGCAGTAGATATAGTCAGAAAAAAAAACAAAAAACAGTACAGTAGGTAAAAAGGAGGGTCAGGGGAGGGTAATGCTGGGCTTTGAAATCCTATGAGAAATGAGCAAAAGGCTTTTGGAAGGCACTGTTCCTGGTCAGAGGGCTTTTAAAAGTTGAGAATGGTTGAACTTTTTCAGAAATGTTCTGGAAAAAGTGCATGTGTGTGTACTAGGGCTGTCAGCATTCCTCAGAAATGCCTCTGCAGTGCTCTGAAAGTGACTGGAGTCTGTGTTTCTCTCCAAAACCCCTTGGCCTTGAATATGATTGTAAATGATTAAGAATTACTCGCACTCACCATACCTGTAACTTTCACTACTCTGGTCCATAGCGTTAGAGGAGTGAGAACACTCCTCTATATGGACCGGAGCTAGGTGGGATTGGTGAAAGGGCCTTTCTGTGGAGTTTGCATGTTCTCCCTGTGTCCCCTAGGGTAGGTACCCTTAAAAAAAGAAAAAGAAACGTGCAGTAATCTTGGTCTCTAGAATGTTCCTTCAACTTCTTATCACCCCTGTCAGGTATGTGTGAAAATGCAAATTCAGCATGAATAATCATTTGAAGTAGGGTTTACAGTGGAATTTCCATTTCAGATTCACCAGAAGATATGTCCATAAGCACTTCCTGTGTGAATTATCAGTAAGAGCAGATTGACGTTACAGAGAAACCACATCCTGATGAAGGGTTATGATAAAAGCTGATGAGCCAACATTAAAGAGGTACCAGACAGCGCTGCGTCTTGTTGAGTGAAGATCCATTTAAGACAAAGTGTGATTGAAAGTCCATTTATCTGTTCTGACCGCTAGAAACAGATATGGATTTATATCTAATGTTGATGCTGTTCACCTTGTTCTGGAGCTCAGGTAGGTCTGTTTTAATCATGCTTGTTGGTAGATTATAAAACTGATCACCTTTAGATCACTCAGTGGTTTAGGGCTAAAATTGATCTCTGATTTGCTTTTGCATTGTGAATCCTTAAAGTGTTAGTTCACCTATTTTTTACATAATGCTGTGTGAAATACTTGCGATTAAAATAGTGGTTACAAATGTATTAATTCATTACCAGAGTCCCGTGGTCAGAGTTCTGGTTGGTTTTAGATGAATATAAAGTAGTTCCGGTGATTTGGCAGGGGCTCATGGCCCAATCATTGAAAATAGATTAATCCACAAAACTAGCGTCATTTGTATTGTTGACCTATTTCTACCAAATAGACCAACTTTCGTTCAACTTTGACCCCTCTGTCACATGGTACTATTTTTTGTGTCCAGTATCACTACGCCGCTGCAACGTATTTCCCCGAAACAAGGTGCTTTGCAGTCAGCTGATCAGAACGAAACCTCGCTCTATATGGTAGAAATAGGCCAACAATACAAATGACGCTAGTTTTGTGGATTAATCTATTTTCAATGATTGGGCCACGCCAAATGGCCCCCACCCCATTGGAACTACTTAATATTCTTTAGAAACTGACCAGAACTCTGACCACGGGACTCTGGTAATCAATTAATACATTTGTAACCACTATTTTAATGGCAAGTATTTCACACAGCTTTATGTCAAAAATAGGTGAACTATCACTAAGTCTCAGGTCATCAAGGACTGGTCTACAAAACAGGATGAACATTTAGTTGCAGATGTGCCATTTCAAAACTTCACGTGGCATGCCATTGGCAAGACATTAGATTTCCAGTGGATTGGCAGAACATTGAGCTTGTAGATCAGCTATTTTTGCAATTTTTATGACCTCCTCTGTCTATGAAGGTGGATTCTGTTTTCAATGGGAATGGAGTGGTTTCTTCACTTTCTTGCCATTTGCGGGTTTCTGCAAAAATACGCTCCATCCATAGAAATTAGAAAGGCAAAACAGGGAAAGAAACCTGTGGAAAAAATCCATTTGCAGAACATTTCTGAAAAAGAGCAGTAAAGCCTGAAGACATGAGACGGCACATCTGTATATCACACAGGATCTGACACTTAAAAAAGTAATAACTGAATTTGAAGAAGTGTATTGTTTTGATTATTATGATGAACATACTAGGCTATGTATAGAGGTTAGTATTGGTACTAGAAAATTGAGGATTATATCTGTCTGGGTCGTGGTCTAGATGATTTCATGTTTTAAAACCTCACCAAGTTTGGTGCGTAGCAGCATACGTAAAGTCTCGCGTTATGACAGAGTATAAAAGGGTCTCACAAGTTATGCTACTCCAGACCAATCAGATCATTATATCCTTGAGCTTTATCTCATTTATAATTTACAAATGATACAATAATAATTCAACATATATTCTAGGGATATGATGTAACAAGCAAAGCAACAATGACATGGCACAGGCTAGTCTGTGCATCATGCACAGGCTGTAGACATCAGCACAAGCCATGTTTATACTTGTGTCACATGAGGAACATAGCTGATCTACCGTACAAGCCCAAGAAAGTGTCATGGATTTGACGTGTTGAGTATCAGAATCAAGAAGGTTTTATTTGTCAGTATATTGTTGTTGCAGCCAGGAGCAGAGAAATGTCGATGGGATGCTACAATCTAACATTGATTGATTGAAAAATGTATTAGAAGTTTGCATATAGAAAAGGATGGTACACGGTCAACTAAAAGGATAAGCTCAAGTAAGCACTAGACTTATTTGAATTGAAACTCTTTGTTTAACTCATAACATTGAATGACAGACAGATACAACACAGTAGGCTACTATGCAGAGAAAATAAGAAAGACAGTTGTAAAGACAATGGTTGGGCTTTCCACATTTTAGTGGTAGGCCTATAGCGTTAGAACTAATTTGACCCTTTGAGTCGAATCTGGGTTGAACGTGATCTGTGGAGCTGGTGTTGTAGTGGACATCCTTGACCTTTTGGAAGTATTTTGTTTCTGCACTCATAGTATTGTGATGCCCTCTGTGAAGGTGTAGGCCACTTCTGGTCCTGTTTTACTGTATTAAGTAAAGTGATTGTACTTCAACTCATGGTTTCATGTGTGCTCCTGCACCAGGTTGCACCAGCAAAACGTTAAGTTCTGCTAGGGAGTAAAGTCCTTATGCTCAGTCCCCATCGAACTACTGAGTTAGTGGTCCTTACCTGTCACTGAGTTTTATCCTGGCTGACATTGGGACTCGGGATCTCATGAGTCAAGCAGGTAGAATAAAGACTGCTGAATAAACTGCTGCAGAACAGTCAGTTTACTTTGAGTAATTTGAGGGAAAGAAAAAAGACTGGTGGAAAACAAAATATGGGGCGCAGAAAAGATAAGTCAAGTGCACGATGGAACTACTGTATGTGTGAAAACTGATTGATTGTTTCCAAGGTGGAAGGGCCAAGGATGCTGCTGTGACCACTAACCAAGCCACTGAAGAGGCAGGACCCAGCACCAAGGACACCACAGGTGGGTCTATGGCAGAAAGTAGCCGCAAATTGCAACTCTAGATTTTTTTTATAATCGGTTGAATCTAGGGTTGCAATACCTCCCATAGGGATCCAATGCATCAAAACAGTTTTTTGCTATCTAAATCTGATTGTATTAAACGACTTCAAACTCACCAATATTGTGGCTCTATGGAAAGCTTGGAATTTACTCTTGCTATCTGCAAAGTGTTTGTTTCCGAAAAATCCACAGTAGACTTGTTTAGAGCTACTTTCTATCCAAGAAATTTGGTTCAGGTGATAATCTTTTCTAAGTCCTGGTTTGGAAGCGCTCGTGGAAAATCCCTCAACGGTCCTGTGACCACCTGGTTCTAAATGTCACATTATGCAGGAGGCAGCGGGCCATGGCGTTATAGAAGACGAGTGCTTCCGAAGTTCAACACTTAGAAAATAAACCATGTCTGCTCGGATTTCTTGACAGAAAAGAAATCATAACAATGATACGGTGGATTTTTCAGAAACAAACATTTTGCAGATAGCAAGAGTAAATTCCAAGCTTTCCATAGAGCCACAATATTGGTGAGTTTGAAGTCGTTTAATACAATCAGATAGCAAAAAACTGTTTTGATGCATTGGATCCCTATGGGAGGTATTGCAACCCTAGATTCATCCGATTATAAAAAATCTAGTGTTGCAATTTGCGGCTAGGCAGAAAGCATGTTCATGACGGCCTACAGGCCATTTATTATGATGATATGCTGAGATGATTTGGTAACATGGGCAGTGCCCATTTGGGCACAATTCATATAGCTGTTATGCCTGACATATATTCACAGACTCTGAAAATGTATTTCTTGTTTTAGGCTGCTTATTTTTTTTATTAACTTTAGGGTAGAAAATTAGTATTTGTTACCCACTCTTTCTCTAGAATTGAAGTCTTGTCCCAATTAATTCCTCCCCACACACATTTCTGTGTTGTCACTGCTGTTGTATCCTACTGACTAATCTACCAGTGAGGAGCCCCCACCGGGAGGACGTAGAGGAGGGATACTCATAGCTGAACCTGTGGGCCACATTACAAAAATGTCAAGGGGCCAGTTGATAAAATTACAACATTAATGATATTTCATAACTTCTGTCTTTCAATGGTCTTATATTGTCAATGTTTACAGTACAACTGACACTGTTTTCTGGCAAATTAAACATGGTGGTATTGAATTTGCATGAGATGGTGAATTTAAAGCAAAAGCATCCGTCCATTTTGGGTTAAAGTGACGGTTCTCAGCATCATCTTTTCTTGCTAAGGCTCATCTTTGCTGCTGCTCTGAATGAGTGCACGCATCCCTTCCTGGATGATTATTTATTTTTGATTGATTTATTGATTGATTGGTGTGCCAGTCAAAATTCGCCACTGGCCGGAAGTGGCCAGCAGGCCTGTGTTTGAGTATCAATGACGTAGAGCCATGTCCTAATCCTCCCGCCCCTGCACTCCCTGTTTGAAAGGGGTGTGTGTGTGTGTGTGTGTGTGTGTGTGTGTGTGTGTGTGTGTGTGTGTGTGTGTGTGTGTGTGTGTGTGTGTGTGTGTGTGTGTGTGTGTGTTTTCCATCTGCTGGATGAACTTAGTGTTTCCCATTCATTTCATACAGTATATACCGTATGACCATTCATTTCATTCAGTATATATGACCATTCACAATCCAATGGCCATTCATATGCCTAGTGGGGCAGAAATAATAGTAGGAAGGTTAATCCATGAATGAATGCAAGATGTTGCCATTAAAACAATGCAGCATTCTTCTCTTGTAGTACACATGTTGGTAAAGAAACTATGGCAGTATTGCTTATACTATCTGGCCTGGTCCTGTTTTGATTCAGTACAGCGGTGACATGCTTATACAAACCGAGTAGGCAGTGTAGACCAGGGGTAGGCAACCTTTGGCAAGGGTGCCAACATTGGCACAGGCATGGGTGATCACTGGCACACTGGCATAAGTGTAAGAGAGTTTTTTTTATTTTAGATTGTATGTATGTATGTATGTATGTATGTATGTATGTATGTATGTATGTCCAAGTTTAGCATGTTAAATTAAGTCCACTCACATCTATATGCAATTTAAATCCTGCATATAATGCATCCTTCAAACGGATAACTTTGACTGCAGAGTCTGGGAGCAAGTGGGTTATTGCTGAGTCATTAGGCCCACATCCTAATGTAAAATAAGAACACAAAGCTTGTTATTTATTTATATATAATCGATTGGAAATAGGTGGTGTCATAATTAAACTTCATGTTGAAATGGAACACTGACTATCAAGAAAATGAAAACGTGGCACTTTGTCAAAAATGTTGCCGAACCCTGGTGTAGAGCGACATCTAGTGGCTGAATGTTATCACCTTTACAGTCACAAAAGACACTTAAATAATGCAATCCAGGCCTGGTGCAAGAGAAAATAAATGGGAGGGGCATTTATTATGTGCATTATAATTAAATATTATTAAATAGGCTATGCACTGGTTGGCAGTCATCTTAAGGACAGCACAGGTGTCTGCATGCATGGTGAATGGTTCAGCACCAGGGTTGATGGACAGCGACAGGTCATGCATGCTGTGCCAGTGTGCCATGTCTTTATACACAGGGATCAAACCCAAGACAGCAAGTCTCAGTCTCCTCAAAGACACCATGTTTGTCACTACAGCAACACATGTGAATAGTTAGAACACACATGGAATGCTACGATTGAATGACAAGCTATGTTGTGGTTGACAAATGGGTTGTGATTTTGTAGAACACTGTCTTGTTGTACAGTTGCACACAAATGGCTAAACAAAGTTGTCTTTGCTCTAAACATTAAAAGATATTCAAAGATAAAGCAGACACGGTACTGTGAGGGGGTAGCAACACTGACAGCTAATTTTATAGCAACACAATCTTAGATTGATTCGATTCCAGTATATAATTCAGTCAAATTAGGCATCCATTTGTCTAGTGTTAAAGAGTAGGTCAACTTCATTAGGCTTGCATAATGCATGGCTGCAAAATGAACTACTTTTCTCCAGTGCATTTGGTGCAACAGATAAACCACAACTCCAAGCAGATGTATTAGCAGAGAGGATCTATGTTCTCTGTTACAGTGAAACTCATTTATTTGTTATATTTTTCTCCTCAGCTCTCCAGGCTGAACAAACACACAACACAACAGGTAATAAGATCAAAGAAAGGACACCTATATGTGATCCAATGTAGTTATTATCTATTCATAAGCTCTTGCTTATATACTTTTCATTGGATATTTATACAACTTACATACATACTTAATAATAATAATAATAATAATAGCCAAAATAGACGATCTACAAGTTCACAAACTGTCGCAATGTGATGCGTTTTGAGCTAGTAGATATGTTAACTACTTTTGTGTGGAATTGAAATATGGAGATAATTGGTTTCTGCCCGACAACGAACGATATATTACAGTTGTGAAATAGACAATAATAATCACAGACATGAATAAGGGAACTTAACTCACCATCTGTAGACACAGTATACAGATAGAACTGTTGCTTTTTGCTCTTATTGTTTAATAATGTTCTGAGCCAACAACTACTTCCTGTGTGTCAGTGTTCAACAGCACGTGTGGCAGCGATCAGTTCATGTGTCACAACAAACAATGTGTCCCCAAGAGCTTTGTGTGTGACCATGACAATGACTGTGGTGACGGCTCAGATGAGCACATGGAGTGTGGTGAGTGGACCGTTCTTTATCCCAGTGCTTCTCAAACGCAATGAATTTATAGAGTATATATATATATATATATATATATATATATATATATACAGTATATGAAGGAATTTGGTAGCAAACCCCAATATGAAAATATTCATAAGATTGTTTGAAAATGTTAGGGCTACTGTACAAGCTCACAATGTATCACATTGAGATGCATTGTCAGCTTGTAGATCTGCTATTTTCAAATAGCCGCTAAGGTTAAAGTGGTTAAACTTATTTTGGAGCCAATATTAACTAAATTATCTGGGGACCCCTACTTGATGTTCCAGAGTATCCAACATGTGGCTCCCACCAGTTCCACTGTGCCAACGGTCGCTGTCTCATCCAGAGAGCGTGGGAGTGTGACGGAGAGTTGGACTGTCACGACAATTCAGATGAAGCTCCCAAGAATCCCCGCTGCAAAGACCCAAGTCAGAAACAAACACACGCACGCACATACATACAGTACGAGGTTATGCTAGCGTCTCTGACAACTATCATATGCTTTCTAGCAATGAAGACTTTATTTTGCAAGCTTTAACACCATCAGAATCAAACTGTTCAATTACATTGTAACCATTGTTTTCTGAGTGAAGCGACTATCTCTCCACAACTGCATATTACATAGGCTAGATGGGGATCTGCCGTACCTCACTTGTGACGTGGATATTTCTCACCAGTAGTACTGGCACACACAGGTGTGCGTGATGACGCGATCAACACCGTTTCCGACAAACGTCAAGCAAGGTGGCAAGATAGTCTCTTCACTCAAATTATAATGGTTACAATGTAACTGGACAAATACTTTTATATACAATTTATAATAAGTGCAATTACATATATCAATGAAAACATGGACAACCCCTGGGGGCAGCCGAACAGCCAGATGTCATCCTTCACTAAACTCAGGTTCACAGCGCTACATAAAGCCAAGGCCAGTGAGTACAGGATTGAAGGTTCACTCAAGCTAGCCCACGAGATGTGAAGCCAACTAACTGATGAAGATAGCCGGTAACCCTTTACTTTCCGGTACAGTAATTACATGGTAGTTACCACGTAATTACAAGGTAATTACTTGGTAACCACCCCGTATTTACTGAGTAATAACTAGGTAATTACAAGGTAATTACAATGTATTATACATAGTAATTACCTGGTGTTACCTGGTAATGCCCAGATACATTCCTGAGAACTACCATGTAATTACTAGGTAATTTAAAGCATGTACCTGGTAATTCCATATTAACTACTTGGTAATACACTTAGCAATTACTTAGTTTATTACCCGGTAGTTACCTGGTATTTTCTTAGATACTACAAGGTAATTATTAGGTAATTATAAGTATTTTATTATGTATTTAGCATGTAATTATACTGTAACTACCTGGTAATACACTTAGCAATTACTAGGTTTATTACCCGGTAGTTACCTGGTATTTTCTTGTATACTACAAGGTAATTATTAGGTAATTATAAGTATTTTATTATGTATTTAGCATGTAATTATAGTGTAACTGCCTGGTAATACACATAGTAATTACAAGGTATATTGCCTGGTATTTACCAGGTATTTTCTTTGATACTACCAGGAATTTATGAGTAGTTGCTTATGCAATTACTATATAATTACATGGTAACTACCATGTAATATACCTATTAATGTCTAGGTAATTCCTATGTATTTTCTTAGAAATTACTAGGTAATTACCGTTTAATTTCATGTTAACTATCATGTTATTTACCTGGTCCTTACCTTGATAGGTAACCCATTATAATCTGTGCATATACAAAGGTACTTACCTGGTATTTACCCAATAAATCCAAAAAGTATTTACAGGGAAATTACCCAGTAGTTACTGTTGGTTTGTACTGTAAAGTAAAGCGTGATCAATTCCATGACCTTACCTGGTAATTACTCAGTATTAACCCAATAACTACAAAAGGTATTTACATGGAAATTACCCAGTAGTTACTGTTGGTTTGTACTGTAAAGTAAAGCGTGATCAATTCCATGACCTTACCTGGTAATTACTCAGTATTTAGCCCATAACTAGAAAAATATCACATTACCCAAGACACTTGGACCCCAAGAGTAGAAAATTGTTTTAATTATTCTCTCTGTTTATCCTTAAGTCATTTAACCCTGGGTTACACAAGTCACTTGAGTTGGCCGGCTCAATTTTATATTGAATGAAATATAATTAGTAGGAGTAGAAATAATAGAAAATAAAACAATGTGCACAAACATCAAACAGATGTGTCCAATAAAAAAAAAAAAAAAAAAAAAAAAAGAACTGACCTGCATAAAGCAAGGCCAGAGGCATCTCTGTGTTAATGTCTAAAACAATATCAGTCACACAGTTGTCGTTACATAAGGTTTCACTTCAAATACTTAATACATAAATTCAACAGTTGTTTTTTTTCTACTCAATTTTCTACTCTGTAACAAATAAATAGGATATCAACATATTTACAAGTGACCTAAATATGTGCTGGAAAAACTAACCAACAAATAATCTAAACACAGTGTCATTTCAGCACAATAACTGAACTGGCATTTCAGGGGTTAAAATGATGGTGGTAACATGACATGGAGTGTGATTGGTGAGAGCAGCAGTCAATCTAAAAGGGGGAGTTTTGTAAGCCAATAAGAACATTGCTTGCTGTGAGTTGGCTGAGTTAGCCAATCAGGTGCTTTTCAGACCAGGAAGTATAAAGACATGCTTCCATGTTTTTGACTTTGCCTGCATGAGACAGAGGACAGGAGCTGTGGGATTGTCTGAGTGAAAATAATTCTTTTTGAAGTGAGCAACGGATATTTTTGATTGAGAAGTGACTTTATTGAGCAAAACCAGAAGGTTTATTTAGAAATAAGCTTTGAGAGAGAAACTAGCAAAAACGTTTTTGTTTTGCTAGTGATTATTTCTACATTTCACTGCACAGCAGCCCAGCAATGTTCTTTGAAGCATCTCCCTTGGTAAGGCTCCACTTGACTAAATAGACCACTAAAAGTAATTTAATGGTGAGCATGGTGTTATAGGAAATGACACTTTTGAAGCATTTGTTTATTATGATGGTTTCACTTTAATAAGGGGGACAGTAACTCAGTAAGATAACTGTAGTTAATTATACCTTCAGTTTAATCAGAATATATCTATGATGAAAACATGAAGACAAAGGGATGATTTACAGTATAGGCCTATGGGTTTTAACATGGTGCTATTTCAAATAAGACTACTAATGAGTCTTCTGGCTTTGTTTTCAAGGCCGGGTTTTTTGGTTATTGGAATTGAACTGATAGTTGGATCCTGGAATCGTCTGCAGCCTGTTCATCCTTCCTGGAGTCCTAAAGCAGCATGCAGACTGGCGAGCGGCCCTTGAGAGTCGACCTGTAACCTGAAAGAAGAGGAAAGAGTTAAAGTGTGCCTTTGTCTACATGGTGGTAGGACAAGTACTGTTGCCAGGTTCATCCCTACACACCAGAGAAATCTAAGTAAAAGTAAACAGCAGCAAGTGGTCCACTGACCATACGAACCGAACAGAAGAACAAACTGAAGGATAAAAAAGAGAGCGAGGAAAAAAAGGAAAATATTGATTGTAACTTGACTTTGATTTTTTTTTTGTTCAATTGAAATGTTGAATTTGTTGATATTTGATTTATCATCTAATTGATTGATCTGAATTGAAGATACGAATTTAGACTGTTTATAGGATTAATTCAGATTCATTTTTCTTTACTTGTTATTGAAGTGTTTTGGTATTTTTTCAAAGGGTTCAAGTTGAGTTTAAAATTAAACAAATGATGCGGCGGACCAAAGGGACAAGAGCGAGTTCGAGAACGATCACGTGGTGCGAGCGCCGCTGCGGGGGCCGGGACCTGTGTCCCTCCCCCTTACCCAGGGTTCTTTAGGTTTGTCAGCTAGGAGCTCAGTCTTGCTGCGCTAACTGCTGCTACAACGCTGCTGCTGCTACAACGCTGCTACTACCGCGCCGTCTCAACACAGAGTGCTCGCCGCCCGCTGCCGATGAGGTATTTCTGGCTGCTAATTCTACTCACCATGTCCATCATGTTCACCCCGGCTTTGGACAATGAAGAAGGTGAAGTCTTCGATGATGACGAAGAAGAGGTTGTCATTCCCGACACCCAGGCCGCCGAGGCCGGGGGCGAGGATCCTCCCCCCACCCCCCGCCGCAGCGCCAGGATCAACCAGCAGCCGCAGCCAAAGCTTGCTGACTGGCCACCTCACAGGATCCTGGAGGTTCTGTATGCGAACGGGCTGTCCGCCCCGGCCGGGCTCAGCCACGAGGCTCTGTTCCAGTTTTTACTGGATGCTGATCGAGTTGCTCCGGGAGAGCCATCCGGAGTGCCTAAAACTAAACCCCGCGGGAAAAGGACGGCAAAGGTGAACAACACCGGCCCAGCCAAGAAGAAAAAGTCAGGATCTCCCGTGAAGTCCGTAGGATCTCCCGCCAACCCGGGAGAGGCTCCCGCCATCCCCGAAGGCGCTCCCGCCGCCAGCGCGGACTCCGCGGTGGTACTGCAGGCGCTGGCCGACATCAAAGACGCCCTCGGCGGGATGAATCAGCGGCTCGTCTCGCTCGAGTCAGGAGCCCGCCCATCCGCCGGGTTCGCTGGGGCCGTTCAGCAGCAGCCATCCGACAACCTCAGCAGCATGCCGCGCCGGAATCTAGGGACAGCTGTCCCCGCACCAGCTACGGGATCTTCATTCCTGTCTCCCGCAAGAACATTATACAGACAGCTAACAACAATAATAGATTACCTTAATGTAGCAAAACCAAACAACAAAACAACATAAAGACAATAATAGGTCAGTAGAGAAAATAAAATAGACCAAGACAAAATAGAGATAAATAGCCAAAACGTTGTGGAACCAGGGACAGCGCACTATTAAATAGAGAGTTACAAATAAATCATATTTTGGTCATTCAGATACTCCTAATTTTATTTTATTTCTTTTTGGGTACATTTTACAAGTAGACAGTTGTTTCACTATTTTTTGTCTGCTACTAAATAAAACTAAAAGGTACAGAGAAACTAACAACAAAAGATAAAAAAACATCTATCTCTTACCTTTGAAAGTTAGATCAGTCTCATTGTGCTTCATTCTGTTGTACAAACAGCAACCATCTCCCTCCACGAATCTAGAGTCTTCTGCTTACCTGGTCCACACATTCTTTGAGTGCCTAGTTTTAGTAACTATATTATTGTCCAGACACGGGTTACACTTGCATCTGGTCTCATTATTTACCTCTCTGGCTCCAGTAGACAAACCTCTTGCCCAACCTCTAACCCCATGCTGTAATTTGGTAACTGTCATATACTACCTTTACGACACAGGTGTTGCATATAGTTATTATTTATCATTGATGTTTTCTTGTTTTTTTGTTTTTTTTAAAGAGAAATCTCTACTTGATAAAAAAAATGCCTGACTGTTAATATTTTACACTTTTTTGTAATTATGTTTTATGTTTTATAAGAAATTCATTGGATTAAAGCTTTGGCAGCTCACCTGTTTTTGCATATCTGTCCCAGCGAGGTGTCTTGAGTGAGGAGGTGTAAAAATAATATGCATTCATCTTAATGTAATTTTTGATGACTGGTAATGGTGGTTTTTGATGGGAATTCTTATCTCCTGACATACAGTGTGCTGTTCAGGAGGAGAAGCAGACTCACAGACACTGTAAAGCCAGGACTTGGCATTCACTGAATGCAAATGAATGAACACTGGTCAGTTTGGGGGCATTTTCGGTCCAAGTGTCTTGGGTAATGTGATATTTTTCTAGTTATGGGCTAAATACTGAGTAATTACCAGGTAAGGTCATGGAATTGATCACGCTTTACTTTACAGTACAAACCAACAGTAACTACTGGGTAATTTCCATGTAAATACCTTTTGTAGTTATTGGGTTAATACTGAGTAATTACCAGGTAAGGTCATGGAATTGATCACGCTTTACTTTACAGTACAAACCAACAGTAACTACTGGGTAATTTCCCTGTAAATACTTTTTGGAGTTATTGGGTAAATACCAGGTAAGTACCTTTGTATATGCACAGATTATAATGGGAAATTAAACGGTAATTACCTAGTAATTTCTAAGAAAATACATAGGAATTACCTAGACATTAATAGGTATATTACATGGTAGTTACCATGTAATTATATAGTAATTGCATAAGCAACTACTCATAAATTCCTGGTAGTATCAAAGAAAATACCTGGTAAATACCAGGAAATATACCTTGTAATTACTATGTGTATTACCAGGTAGTTACACTATAATTACATGCTAAATACATAATAAAATACTTATAATTACCTAATAATTACCTTGTAGTATACAAGAAAATACCAGGTAACTACCGGGTAATAAACCTAGTAATTGCTAAGTGTATTACCAGGTAGTTACACTATAATTACATGCTAAATACATAATAAAATACTTATAATTACCTAATAATTACCTTGTAGTATACAAGAAAATACCAGGTAACTACCGGGTAATAAACCTAGTAATTGCTAAGTGTATTACCAGGTAGTTACACTATAAGTACATGCTAAATACATAATAAAATACTTATAATTACCTAATAATTACCTTGTAGTATACAAGAAAATACCAGGTAACTACCGGGTAATAAACCTAGTAATTGCTAAGTGTATTACCAGGTAGTTACAGTATAATTACATGCTAAATACATAATAAAATACTTATAATTACCTAATAATTACCTTGTAGTATCTAAGAAAATACCAGGTAACTACCGGGTAATAAACTAAGTAATTGCTAAGTGTATTACCAAGTAGTTAATATGGAATTACTGGTACATGCTTTAAATTACCTAGTAATTACCTGGTAGTTCTCAGGAATGTATCTGGGAATTACCAGGTAACACCAGGTAATTACTATGTAAAATACATTGTAATTACCTTGTAATTACCTAGTTATTACTCAGTAAATACGGGGTGGTTACCAAGTAATTACCTTGTAATTACGTGGTAACTACCATGTAATTACTGTACCGGAAAGTAAAGGGTTACCAGATAGCCTAATACCTAGTACTGCTAAGTGAGTAGGACGCAAGACCGACTAGAAACATCTGCCCGCAACACCTCCCTGTGATGCGGGTCTATCACTGATGAGACCAACAGCCATCTCGTCAAGGGGGGAGTCTGAGCAAACTGAAGGCGGTAACCCTGGATCATGGTCAAAAGGTCTGAGCCAAGAGCTGCCCAGGTCCTGTGACGGGTTGAGGGGACAAGACGTCAGGAAGGCGGTGGCCGTGAACCTGGGCCTTGTACCCTGCTACCACACACCCCACAGTGGCACCTACCCGCCATAACTGTGCACTCATTTTAGGATGAGAAGCGACTCAATCTGTAGCTTCACTCTGCTCTGCTGTCTGTACGATCAGAACAAGGAATGAGCACCATCTGTCATCAGAATGGATCTTTGTTGTCCTCATGGACCACCTGTGGATTATACCAGTAAAACCTTTGAGCCGAGGACTGTGTGGTTGAACTGACACTTGCCGATACACTACGCCTTATCTTAATGTACTGATACTCTTGTTGCACTAATGCCTAAGAGCAGATACCAGCTGCTATGCTCATGCTCCTTATTTCAAAATCTCATGTACATGTGTTAATGTGTTCGTATGATACTTTGTCTCTTTGTATTCTATTCCCCTTCTCTCTCTTCTCTTTTCTGATCCCTATTATACATACTTTACATGTGCATGCCAGACTGCCAGTACTACTGGTGTATCTTAAAGGGGCCCTTTTTTGGTCTTCCCAGTGTCTCTTCTTCTCTTCCACCCCCCCCCCCCCCCCCCCCCCCCCTCCCAAAATAAAATTCATTAACTCTATGCCTTGCCTTCCATTTCAGTGAAATGGGCGTTTCATTTCTGAATGGGCGTGTCTGAACGGTACTCTTTTGAAATCGGGCCCTTGTTTATGTCACAGGTCCTTGTTTATCACTGAGGGGCTCATTTCCTATTGGGCCCCCTAGAGAAGGGGGCGGTACTTTTTGGGAGGCTATATTCTATTAACCTCGCCTCACCAGGCTTTCTGGGGGAAAGCCTGGTCTTCGTTTACTAAACAGGTATTTTGATCCGGTTTAGATCGGATGGCGTCCTACATCATTTTGTATTCAAAACGGACTACACTTTGACAGGAAACAACAAACCGGAAAAAGTTTCAACCCAGTTAGCGCATTCGCAAGTAGTTAGCGCATGCGCAAGTAGGGGTTAAAACTGTTTCCGGTTTGGTGTTTCCTGCCAAAGTGTAGTCCGTTTTGACTACAGAATGACGTAGGACGCCATCCACTCCCGACCAAAATTGGAAGCCAGCCCAGGCTAATATTCTATTGAGACTATATGAGGTGGAACTAAAATTGGCTTGAATGGATTGACTCTACATGGTCCTCATCGTAGTACCATGCTTATCTTCTCTGTATCATTCCAATTTTAGCCCAAAGACAGCGCCCCGTTGCCAACAAATCTTTGGTATTGCATCTGAAATGGCTTGGAATTAGAGATAGACAGAACATGACATTTAAATATCCAAGTGGGGGTCATTCCCTGTACAGAATGTAAGTTTGGCGAGATACTCTCGATACGATAGAGAACACGTTATTATATATTACAGGGCGGAATTTTGAATAAATCAATCATGCATGAACACTGATGTTAATAAGAGAATTTCACACATCTTCTGTAGACATAACTATAGATAGAACTGTTGCTTTGTCTGTCCTGACTTTTTGGTCTCATTCTATAATCATGGACTGACCTAACAACTACTTCCTGTGTCTCAGCAAACACGTGTAGCAGTGACGAGTTCATGTGTCAAAACAAACGATGCATCCCCAAGCGTTGGGAGTGTAACGGAGTCCGTGATTGTAGAGACGGCTCAGATGAGGCCCCTAGGAATCCTCACTGCAATAACCCTGGTAAGACACACACACGCACACGCACACACACACACACACACACACACACACACACACACACACACACACACACATACACACACACACACACACACACACACACACACACACACAGAGAGAGAGAGAGAGCTATGCTAGCAGATCTGACACCTATCAAATGTTTCTGGAAACAATGGAGACTTTATTTTGTAAACTTAAACACGATCAGAATAACATACAGTACAGCCTAACCTTCTCTGCTTCAGTGTTGATTTCGTTGACTAAAACTACGACGAACAATGTTCGTCGACTACCTTTTTCACTGGCGAAAACTAAATAAAAACTAAGCTATTATGACTAAAAATAAGACTAAATATGTTGACAATTTTGTCAACAAATAAAAACTAGACTAAAATGTTAGGGAGGGATTAGTGGAGAAGAGATCCAGTAGAACTAAAAGACAAGTCATTTTATGTTTGGTTGCGCTTGGGTGTTGCGCTCTGAAAATGGCAGATCTACAAGCTCACAACACGCTGCGCTGAGACAGGTTGTGAGTTTGTAGATTGGCTATTTTCAGCATACAACCAAGTGTAAATTCAGCCATTACGATGCCATCAAAATGCATTTTAGTTGACAAAATCAACTGGAGATTTATTTTAGTCAATTAAAATCTTAGTAGCCTTTAGTCGACTAAAACTAGACTAAAACTAAAACATTTCAGACAACAAAAATATGACTAAAACTAAATGTAATTTTATTCAAAAGACTGACTAAACTAAATCAAAATTTGCTGTCAAAATCACTGTTCCATTCCTCTTCCCTTCTCCTCCTTTCTCTAAGATTCCGCTGCAACAGAGAAGAAATGTGACAACACAACCTATGTGTGTCACAACGGGAAGTGTGTTCAGGACACATTGCTGTGTGACAGCAAGGACGACTGTGGTGACGGCTCTGATGAACTCCATTGCTCTGTTAACGAGTGTCTGAACAGCGAGCTGAGCGGCTGCTCCTCCCAGCTCTGTAATGACCTCAAGATAGGCTTCAAGGTATGGAAACAACACGGCCGGTTGACACAGATTCCACAAAGACACTGATGAAACACCTGGTCAGCATCACATAGCTTTACCCGCTTTGTTCCATGTCTCTCCTTGCAGTGTGGATGTCACCCCGGCTTCCGTCTGAAGGACGATGGGAAGACGTGTGTGGACGTAGATGAGTGCAGCACCCCTGCACCCCTGCAGCATCCCTGCATCCAGCGCTGCAACAACACACAGGGCAGCTTCCACTGTCTCTGTGTGGAGGGCTACCAGCTCAGCCCTGAAGACCCCACCATCTGCAGGTCCACGTCTGGTAAGAAACAATAATGGAGCTGAATGAGATGGTCCTGCTTTGAGGAATGTCCAACTTTCATTTCATTTATGTGTCAACTACAACATTGGCTGCTACATAATCAGACCACTCCTTAAAAGCTTGAGGCTGCGCAACAGCACTACTGGGTGGGTGCAGCGGGGGTTGCAGTACTTAAGGGGTCAAATACATGCTTTGCAAGATTGCTCAACTGTGGCACTAGAAGGAAGGTCACCCAGGTGTTGGAAGTAAATGGTGCAGGTTTAGCAGTGGGGCCAAAAGCAAGGTGAGTGTCATACAGAGACAGTTAAGTTATGGCAAACAATCGTGTGTGTGTGCGTGTGTGCGTGTGTGCGTGTGTGCCATACTTGCCCCCCTGTGTGTGTGTGTGTGTGTGTGTGTGTGTGTGTGTGTGTGTGTGTGTGTGTGTGTGTGTGTGTGTGTGTGTGTGTGTGTGTGTGTGTGTGTGTGTGTGTGTGTGTGTGTGTGTGCGCGTGTGCGTGTGTACGCGTGCGTGTGTACGTGCCTGGCCTGAACAACAGCGCCCCTCCCTGTGGTCAGAAAAGGTATTGCAGGCTACATACAGACTCGGGCT
The DNA here is from genome assembly GCF_963921795.1 of Nannobrachium achirus. Taxonomy (NCBI): domain Eukaryota; kingdom Metazoa; phylum Chordata; class Actinopteri; order Myctophiformes; family Myctophidae; genus Nannobrachium; species Nannobrachium achirus. Next base: position 46,175,533 of record NC_137827.1, on the reverse strand, counting down.
ACATACAGACAGGCACGCACACACGCACGCATACCCACACACACGGCCACGTATAGGAGACGGTGTGACCACCGCTCAATTCTCTCATTTGCAAATCACGCCCCATTCTGCCCTGTTACTATGGTGGTACAGATGACCCTGGGCAGATTGTTTTTATAGTGGCAGTGAATTGGGGGGAGAGGGTATTTTCATTGCCTCATTATTGCAATTTAAAGTACCAAAGGAAAAACATCTAGGTGATATTAATAAAAAGGGAAGACAAAGGTACAGTAGTTACATTGCAAAACAGAGGGTTTCCCCCGAAAATATATGTTTTAATTTGTTTAATCCCAGTGGGACAGAATCACCATTGCAGATTCTTTTATAGTGGAAGTGGATGGGATTTTTTTTCATAGCATCATTACAGCTATATAAAGTACCAAAAAAAAAACACATCTACGTGATATTAATAAAAAGGGAAGAAAAAAGTACAGTAGTTACATAGCAAAACAGTAGTTTTCCCCCGAAAATATATGTTTTAATTAGTTTAATCCTCTGGATCAGACAGGAGATTAATAGAAAGAGAAAGCGCAGTGCATCTTGGGTAGGAAGGTGACAGACAGATTATAGTTCTACTCACATAATAGACTGGCTTTCGTAATTCTGCCCATTTAAAATACATGTACCCAATCGTAACTCTTAGTTACATTGATAAGGTCCATGTGAACTAGTCTGTTGAAGCTTATTCATTATAATGAGCAAAATCGCTATCACCTCGTGCGGCCGTACTGTACGATCGCCGTGTCGCACAGTGCCTACGGCGATGAAAGCCCAAAGCAACATTCTCCACTGCACAAACTCCACCCCCGATAGCAAAAGGTGAATGATTTTTTCTGGTTGGCCAGTCAGGGAGTCTCAGGGACCAATCAGAAGGCTGACAAACGGTGAATTATAGCTATACCACATTGGTTGGCTATTCAAAAATAGCAGATATACAAGCTCATAGCACAGCACAAAGCGAAGTGCCATGAGCTTGTAGATTCGGTATTTTTGAACAATTTGTGACAAATCTTTGAAATTATATATTTTAAAATGTATTCAAAATATATTTAGATGGGGGGCTTGTGCCGGTTCCGGAACAGCTGATGTCAGACATCAGCTCCGCATACGGCGATTCTGAACCTTTCGCGCCAGTCCCGGAAAACCACGTATCGGGTCGGGTCGAGGTCGGGCACTGCACTCCACGCTGGCGGGCCGAATTTGAAGCCGGTGGAACGAACTGTTCTCGAGATACGCAGGGCACATACACATACATACTCAAAGAGATTACTCTTATTTATTGTAAGATAGGAGTCGTGTCATGCAGGGATAGGCCAAGAGTAGATGGAGTACTCTACTGCTTGCATCTAAACTCAAGGGGTAATGGCCACCCATTATATAGTGCTTGGCCGGCCGGGTTCTCGTGACATCTCACTGATGTCACGATAAATCAGCTATGCCCATATATGGAGTTCTACATTAGACTGATGTCAGGACTAGATGTATTTCCTGGCTCCATATATGGAGCTAAAGATCGTCCTGTTCTAAATATTGAATTTATGAGGTCAGAGCTAGATAGGTTAGCAGGATGTGTCAGGTAGCTCCATATATGGAGTACTGGAGTACAGATATTCATTGGGTAACTATGGCTTCCTATATCTACCCAAATGACGTGTCGTGAAGGTGAGCGAGGGCCTTTGTTACAAAATGAATTCTGTCCTGACATTTTTTGCCAATATGAGATCCCTGATGTCATCAATATTAAGCCCATATCTGGGAATGTCCATACAGTATATGGACATAATGTGTCAATCTCATGTGGTCTATGACATCAAACATCTATGTCAGATGTCAGTCATCGCCATATTTGGGAAGATATGGCCACATTTTGTCCCAACTTAAACAACCAAGGTCTGTGCGTTTTTTTGGTCAATGTTGATCCCATGCCAAACGCCAGCGCATGCCCAGCTGTCTGCACGCGCCCATGTGCGCGACCTCGCCCTTTAGGGTGAGGTCACTCCTCTCCCTTAGGGCGTCTTACTGGTATTCATACTTTTGCAATTTTTATTGTTGTATTGGCTTATTGTTTGATTGTCTGATGATGTTACATGACAGGAACATCTGTTCCCTTCTGTAATATGTTTTTTTTTTTGTTATCAAATATTTTTATTTTCCATAATCAAAAGAAAAATGCAATTAACAGACAAACAACACAAACAATAGTAAAACAAGAAAAGGAAAAGAAAACCCACCCACCCCCTTTCCCCGGACCAACACGGAATGTACAATAGTGCATGCCTGTGCTAGGCTGTTACCACTATATAGTGATTTCTTGAATCATAGCCTTAAGCTTATCTGCAATGTCCGACCATATATTAATGTTTTCTTCTTTTGCTCCGTGTAACCTTGCTATCGACTGCTCTAAATATACTATATCTAGAAAGGTTAAGGCCCACTGGCGAAACGTTAACGTATGAGGAGGTTTCCACCGCGTAGCTACCATCTTCTTCGCCGCCGTTACACCAGCAAAGAAGATGCGCTTGCGTATATTGTTTAGTTGCAACTGTGAGACGTCATTTAATAAAAATAAAGAAGGAGAAGATATGATATTGATACTAAAAATAGTTGAAAGTTTTGAGGCAACCATATTCCAGAATGACGACACATTTGGGCATTCCCAAACCATGTGAAGGAAGGTACCAATACTATTTGAGGCGCAGAGAGTGCAGTTGGGATTATTCAAAATCCTCATAGCACATAGTCTGCGGGGAGTTAAATAAGTCCGATGAACAAAATTTAAATGAATTTGTTGATGGTCTGGATTTCTAGAAGATAGCCTAATGTTAGACCATACTGTGTCCCAACAAAAGTCAGGGTCCAAATTTGGTACATCATTCCTCCAAACAGTATCAACAGATAGGGGCCCATAACTACAGTCTAATAAAAAACCATAGAGGGTGGAAACCAAACCTCTTGTTCTGTTACCATCACAGATAAACTCATGGAAGGGGTGCAATCTAAGGGGATCTTCTGTAATATGTTGTTGTTATATGGACTACCAGAGATGGGCAAAAATACATTGAAAAATCAAAGTCAAGTGCTCTACACACACACGAACCACCAGCAAATTAGATTGAAAGAAAATGTGTCTTCACCCATAAAATTACATAAAAAAAAGTATTTTGTATTTCAAATACAGAAAATACTAGACCTGAAAGTATTACATCCATTTTTTTCCATCCCAGCCAAATACAAATGACAAAAAACAGAAAAAGTATTTCAAATACGTATTTCATATACTGTACATGTATTTCAAATACTGCCAATCTCTGGGGACTACTTATGTGAATTAGTATTCTTGGTAACTGACATATTTACACTGCTTTCCCAACTCTACTGTAGTTGTTTTATATGCTGTGTTCATTAATATGTTCTCTCCCTCCCAAATAAAAAAAGTGTTTTTTTTAAACAAGTCAAATGTGATGTCTAATTTTCTCCAACTCTACTGTAGTTGTTTTATATGCTGTGTTCATTAATATGTTCTCTCCCTCCCAAATAAAAAAAGTGTTTTTTTTAAACAAGTCAAATGTGATGTCTAATTTTCTCCAGGTGTGGAGCCCTTCCTCATCTTTGCCACCCTGGACCAACTGATGAAGATGAACTTGAACGGCTCCAACGTCACGGTGCTCAAACAGGTGAAAACCATTGAACAGAACAACACATCCTTTACAATATACACTGCTTCTGACATGTTGGTGGAATGTATTCCTGTCAGAGAATAACACAATTGCTGTGCTGTGACAGGACCTGGATGAGGTGGGGGCTCTGGACTTTGACTATCAGCAGCAGATGATCTACTGGACAGAAGGGTTCTCATATCTCCCCACCAATACGATCAGTCGTATGAACATCAATGGCAGTGACGTCCAGGTCAGTGGGGAAATTAAGCAATATTACACAAGAGGGTGTTGGTTATCGTGATTATTGGAACGCCCAAGTTGCTGCAGGCACGAGCCTGAAAGGTGAGTGCCCATTGGCAGCGCACAAGGTCCAATAATCACATAACCCACACACTCATGTGTAATATTGTGATTAGGCTATCTAACAGTTGCCTATTAAAAAAAAAACATGTCAACTTAATTCACTTAATTCAACTTAATGAACTTAATTTCACTTCACATGAAAGCTGTTAGCCTAGCATAGTGTTGGGACAAGGGAGCGCTTCAGCTCTTTCGCGACCAGCACAGCTGATATCTTTGTTTGATGAGATCCTTGTGGTAGTGCTCATTATTCACGCGGGTAGAGAGCTATTTCAACCAATCAGATTGCTTTGTGAGAACTCCCTGTTTTAGGTCCAAAATGTGAGAGGACCTGTGACGTCATGACATACTTTTAATTTTATATTTTCTATTCACTTGGTCATTAAGGTACACAGAATGAGAGGGCTGCTCTGCAGGAAACATTGCGAAAAAAAGTTATGGCCATTTATATTCACTGTCCCATCACAATACTGGAAAATAATACAAAAAATAAATCTGCTTTAAGTAGCATGTGTAGGGGTTCTTCATTTTTCTGAATCCATTGCAAGCATTTGTTTTGCATAGGGTTGCTATATTTCAGCCCCACAAAACGGTGAAAAGTGATGACTCATCAATTTTCACAGTTTTGAGAAGCCAAAATCTAGCCCAAGGAATGTTTTTGCAATGGATTCAGATTCAGGATCATGAAGAACCCCTAGTTTGACCCCTCACATGCTACTTAAAGCAGATTTATTTTTTGTAAGTCGATGGGACAGTGTATATAAATGGCCATAACTTTTTTTCGCAATGTTTCCGGCAGAGCAGGCCTCTTATTCTGTGTACCTTAATGACCAAGTGAATAGAAAAAAACTAAAATAAAAGGTTTGTCATGACGTCACAGGTAAATCCCTATTCTTTGAGCTTTTGGGCCTGTGGCTCCCCGACTAATAATTTTTAAAGTCATTTCAAAGTTTCCCACGTTGCATACATTCAACAAATGGAATAACATGCATACTGTAGGCCAAGTGAAATTATATAATTAATAATGTGCCCTTGTCACAATATAATTAACCACTTAAACCTTATTTTATACATTGTTACATCGCAACACGATGCTATTTTCAAACATTTTAGTAGGACTATTTTACTTTTGGTACTTTATATTTTGATGCCAATACTTTTGTACTTTTACTCAAGTAACATTTTGAATCTTTTACTTGTAACAAACAGAGTATTTTTATATTGTGGTTTTGGTAATTTTACTTCAGAGTATTGGAGTACTTCTTCCAACACTGCAATTAATATAATTAGGATTAGGATTGCTGCTGTTAGATAGAAAACAATAAAACAGGTGGTGACTCAGCCAGTTAGTGCACAGATCATGTGCTCTCTCTACAATATCCTATGATATAAATATTAAAATGATGAACTGACAAACTTGACAAACTTTGACTTGACAAATAAAACATGGTGAGTATATCCATAGTGAGAGTATGTCTCATTGACAGGTCCTTCACACATCTCTCAGTGCACCATACAGTCTGGCTGTTGATTGGGTGGGAGAAAACCTCTACTGGTGTGACCATGAGCAGGACACTATAGAGGTGTCCAAACTAAACGGGGCATACCGAGCAGTCCTGGTCAACACTGGCCTGGAGGCGCCATTCTCCATAGCTCTGGATGTACGCTACAGGTAAGAGCACTGTGTTGGTGTGATCATGAACCTCACACTCACACTGAATGTATCAACCACCCTGTGGAACACCACCGATACAAGAAGACTGAATTACATGTAAAAGTAAAAGTGATCTGGTTGTTGTTGTATTCTGTGCACCTCTTGCAGATCTACTAATATTGTGAAAACAGACATACTACAAGTTCACAGTGCATCGCAGAGTGAGGCGTTGTGAGCTTGTAGATTGGCAATGTTCACACTGTTTGCATCTTTCTTAAGTAGTATTTAACATTTTTGCCAATTTGATATTTAACCTATTTAGGACTGAGGACGATTCTAAAACGCCTACTAAAAAGATGTTAATATAATACTGTACATAAGAACCCAAAAAAGGGTTCCCATCTTGAAAGGTAAAAACCCTGTCCTCAATGGGAAAGGTATTTGTCATTAAATGTTAAATGTATAAATATGCAGATAGATATGGTCATCATCCATAAAACATATTACAGTTAAAGGATATACTGTATACAGTAAAAAAAACACACACACACACACACACACACACACACACACACACACACACACACACACACACACACACACACACACACACACACACACACACACACACACACACACACACACACACACACACACACAGAACCACTGGTTTAAATAGTATGTAAATGTAAGGTGTCACTCACTGATCAGTGTGGAATAATTCCTTGTGATTGTCTTTGCTTTCTTTTCTAAACGCCACACATATGGCACATGAGTAGGATAAAACTTATCTTGAAAAATCATGTCAAAGTTTTATTTATATATTTATATATACATTTATATATATTCTTTACCATATTTTGCACCATATGAGAACTCATATTGCATATTGTCCACTATTGTAGTGAGCCTGACCCAGTGTCTTCCTGACAGCTACTTGTACTGGGCAGACCAGGGCATCAACCCTCACATAGGGAGGATAGGGATGGACGGCACCAACAGGAGCATCATAGTGAAGGATAAGATCACTGAGCCCAGAGGCCTGACGTTAGACTACATCAATGATCTCATCTACTGGAGCGACTTGGGCAGCGGCTGGGACGTGGGACACATTGAGTTTACCAACCTGGATGGAACCAACAGACACACAGGTACTGTAACACGCACGCATGCACGCAAACGCGCACAAACGCACACACACACACACACACACACACACACACACACACACACACACACACACACACACACACACACACACACACACACACACACACACGATAGTCTTACATGAGAGGACATCAACATTTTAGCACAGGGATTTTATAGATGTAATCTTTAAGAATATTTTGGGCATTTTTAACCCTAAAACCTAAAATTGCTGATCTACAAGGACTACAACATCTACAACATCTACAACAACTATAATGCGACACGTTGTGAGCTTGTAGATCAGCTATTTTTGTTGAGTGACACCGGTGTGAACCAGGTATTGGTATAAGGCATATTACGCACACACACGCGCACACACACACACACACACACACACACACACACACACACACACACACACACACACACACACACACACACACACACACACACACACACACAATTGTATTTATTATAATATTCTTATTACTATTATTTTATAATATTCTGACACTTTTGGTTTTGTGTGTCTGTAGTTCCGAGTCAGAACAACCTTGTTCGTATTACTCTGTTTGAGGAGTACATCTACTATATAGAGTGGGGCGGGCCTGGCTCCATCTCCAGAGCCCACAAGACTCAGGGAACCAACAAGACCACACTCATCAACCTGGACAAACTAAGGGACATCCATATCTACCACCCCTATCAACAACCTGAGGGTCTGTACTGTACCACCTACTGTATACTACACTCTCATTATTACTCTGCATTATTACTTACTATCAAAACCTCCACCGGCTGTCTGTCTGTCTGTCTGTCCGTCTGTCCGTCCGTCCGTCCGTCCGTCCGTCAGTCACACGTCACACGTCACACTTTTGCCCTGCTCATATCTCCGCAACCGTTGGCCCGATCCATGCCAAATCATCAATTCTCACATGGCCCTCTTCTAACGCCACCTTGAGGCCGATTCTCGCAAAACACATTTTTGGACACTGCTCCTACAATTTTTGCCCTAAAATCACGCACATCGGTACACAGTATCTCTAAAGTTTGTGTATGCGACCTGGCGGTCGCTTATCCCCCGATTAGGGAGTCTTATTGGCAATAACAATAGCAGTAGCAGTAGTAATGTAGTGACATATAGTAATATCATAGTAATAGCAGTAATAGTATACAGAGTTGGGGTCCGTTACTCAAAAAAGTAGTGCACTACATATTACATATTACCTTTGAAAAAAGTAGTGCCTTACACTACTTCATTACTCCCTGGAGAAAGTAACTGGTTACACTACTCGTTACACTACTTTTGAGTTACTCCATAAAAAAGCCTGAGATGCATTGCCATATATTAGATGTATTAAATATTTATTATATATTATTATAATATCTAATACAATACAGTTATGTTGTTCAATGAAGTGAGTCCCAGGGCTCACTTGTGGTCATTTGAATGAGTCTAATAATAATAATATTATTAATAAGAAGAAGAAGAACAACAAATAAAAATGATAATAATGTAATTATTATTATTTTCTTTTTTTATATAAATCTTTTTATTAGGGGCACAATTGTACATAACAAAAAACAGACAAAAACAAAACTAAACAAACAAACAAAAAAACTAAATAAAGAATACAACAATATAACAATAGCACAACAACAACAACAACAACATCAGCAAGTGCACAACTCATTTCTTACAGTTCATGTCAGACAGTTGACCCAGCTCTCAGCTGGGAGAACAATGGGGACCAGAGGTCCTGGAACATCAGTCCTCGATTATGTATTTCAAAAGTCAGTTTCTCCAGTGGTAATAGTTGAGCTAATTGCTCTTGGAACATCCCAAAGGTGGGTGACAGTTCATCTTTCCAAAACAAAGTCGTTCAATAGGTAGACACATGTACTCCAGTATCTGGCCTATACTCCTGTTCGCAATTTGGGGTGAGGGGAGTTTCTCACCTGAACTGAGTCAGTGGGTCCCTAGACATGAAAAATCACCGAGGTGCTCGTCCGCCATAGTGCCACGAATGGCGCAATGGCCACATCAAATATGGCCACCATCGGCTATGATAAAAATCCAACCTTTCTGTTTCTGGGTGTATATGCACATGTAATACTTTCATAATTTGGACTAATTTGGGTGTGGGGAATTCATTTCTGATATTGTTTTGACCATTTTGGTTGATTTGGACCTTGAAAGGTCATGGTCAAGGTCATTTTGTAATTGCGAAGACCATGGCCACAACTTGGCCATTGTTAGGAGTAAAAACAGGTGCTGTAGGTCTAAATCAACTAATTCTGACATGTATAATTCATTTATGGTATTGTTTTGACCATTAAGGATCATCTTGTCTTTGAAATATCAATGTCAATGCCATTTTTCAAAAACGACTTTGTCATTACTAGCACTTTTATTTAATTTCTTCTTAATAGTTTGTTTTGTTTATAACAAAATACATACTAGTGAGAAATAGAACAAGTAAACACCCCCATTTAACTTTAAAGGGGGTTTTAAATGGGTGTTTAAATGAGCAAATAAGACTATTTATGAATAAAAGTGACAAATAAGATCACACAACAAAAGCAAATAACAATTTCCCTCAAAGTGCACCATATTGTGGTGGTGTTTTATGATGCAAGTTAGTATGATGTGTTTTTTACAGGATGGATTTGCCATTGTTCCATGGCAAAATGCACAGAATTGATGAGTAGCTATGCCCCTCCCAAACAACTTTTGTCCAATGCTAGCTTAGAATAACTTCCTGCTTGCCAAGGCTTGCCTTGGAAACAGCCTTGGCAAGCTGCCGGGTGCTAAGCTAGAATTGGACAAAAGCTTTTTAGGAGGGGCATAGCTACCCATCAATTCCACCAGCCCAGCAACCATATTGACGAGTGTCACGATTCAGACATGGGAGTGTACTAAAGTCAAAGTGTTCCTTCCTTTCCTCTGATTCCTTGGTTGTTGCAAGCAGGTGGTAAGAAATGCACTAGGAAGGTGCCATTGTTGGTCTCAGCAGTTGTACTGTACTTCTCTGCTACCATGTTCTGTCAAGGTCTTTGCTTCTCCAAAGTTTTCAAGATATTGTACTGTACTCGGTCAGAAGCCATAGCTGCATGTTTAGTCCCCACCTGACTCATGCAGTCACGATGCAGTGGAAGCATGTGCCATAGTGCACCTCTAGTGCCATACTGCAGCCAGATCTCCTTCATCCCCAGTGCTTGGATGTTTGTATAGCATTAATGCGAAGGAGACTACGACAACTCTATGGGGTCTGCTCATAATCCTGACGTTAGGGTTATGGATAGGTTTAGTTATAGTGGGGCCAATTGACTCCACATGTAACACTAGCCTCCTCAATCTATATGGAGATCCCTGTCCCAATGTCATCAATATTAAGGACATATCTGGGAATGCCCATATTTGGTAATGCCCATATATGGGCATGTTTTGACATAACATTGTTGACTATCATGCAGGGGTCTCCATTATGAGTAACTGGTCCCATATACATCACTGGCCAGATGGCCAAGAATTGGCACGACCTCGCCCTTTAGGGCACACCCATCCCTCAGCAACTTTCCAAATTCTGGGTGTCTGAGGAGAACAAACAGTTCTCCAGCTGTGTTCGGAATATGGTGTCCAATCAAGCCTGTGGCAATGTTACCATCATTGTCGGACGACAGTGGCTCAGTATAGAGCACCTGCATTGAAATCTGAAGGTTCCAGGTTCGATTCCCAGCTCTTCCTGGTTATGTTTCGAAGTGTCCTTGAGCAAGACACTGAATCCCTTACAGCTCCCGATGAGCAGGTTGGAACCTTTCACGGTTTCATGGTGTGTGAATGTGTGTGTTAATGGGTGAATTGTAAAGTGCTTTGGAGAAAAGCTCTATATACTGTAAATGCAGTCCATTTACCATTGTCTCTGATGAAGATGACAAAGGTGGAGTAGAGATCCCAGACATCTTGAATAGGATTGAGGAGGCTGACACATGGTGCATGTACTGACTCCATTATAACCAAGAGAGAGTTGTTGTTTCTTTCGCGTAACTGCTATTATACCCCATATTTACAAACACTGGCTGCAGTATGGCACTGGTGAGAATTGGAATATGCTTCCACTGCATCGAGCAGTCTCTCATCTTGGAGCACCACAAGCTAAGACAGTGATCAAGGCACACATGCCTTGGAGACTGGAGATGACTGCATGGGCCAGGTGGGGATTAAACATGCAGTTATGGCTTCTGACCGAGTACAATATATCTAACAAACTTTGGAGACTGAGAGGCAAAGACTTTGACAGAACAAGACACAGCATTGGTAGTAGAGAAGTACAACAGCTGAGACCAACAAGGCACCTTTCTAGTGCATTTCTTGCCACCTGCTTGCAACAGCCAAGGAACCTGAGGAAAGACTAGAACCAATAGAACATGGATCAGGTCATAACATTATTCATAATATTATTGTCCTGTATGCAGACTATAGACTGCCCATACTATGGAGTGGAGGGAGCAAGGAGGGTCATTAGCAGTCCTTTTATTATTCATTCTATTTCAATGTCTGACTCCTATGCATGCATTAAAGAAAGAAATGTAATTTGTTTATCCGGACTGGATAGTGACTTTTGTGCCCGGACAAGTGAATGGGAAATGTCTTGTCCACAGGACAAGTGCCTCAAAAAGTCAATGTCAAGCCCTGATGGATGGAAGGAACACTTTGGCTTTAGTACACTCCTGCTATGTCTGAAGCGTGACACTCAACGTTATGGCTGCCTTGCTGATGGAGTTCTGTGCATCATATTTTGTGATGGAACAATGGCAAATCCATCCTGTAAAAGCACATCATACTAACTTACATACATATAATCACAATATGGTGCACTTTGAGGGAAATTGTTATTTGCTTTTGTTATGTGATCTTATTTGTCACTTTTATTCATAAATATTCTTATTTGCTCATTTAAACACCCATTTAAAACCCCCCTTTAAAGTTAAATGGGGGTGTTTACTTGTTCTATTTCTCACTAGTATGTATTTTGTTATAAACAAAACAAACTATTAAGAAAAAACTAAATAAAAGGGCTAGTAAAGACAAAATCGTTTTTGAAAAATGGCATTGACATTGATATTTCAAAGACAAGATGATCCTTAATGGTCAAAACAATACCAGAAGTGAATTATACATGTCAGAATTAGTTTGTTTAGACCTACAGCACCTGTTTTTACTCCTAACAATGGCCAAGTTGTGGCCATGGTCTTCGGAATTACAAAATGACCTTGACCATGACCTTTCAAGGTCCAAATCACCCAAAATGGTCAAAACAATATCAGAAATGAATTCCCCACACCCAAATTAGTCCAAATGGAAGTATTACATTTGCATATACACCCAGAAACAGAAAAGTTGGATTTTTATCATAGCCGATGGTGGCCATATTTGATGTGGCCATTGCGCCATTCGTGGCACTATGGCGGACGAGCACCTCGGTGATTTTTCATGTCTAGGGACCCACTGACTCAGTTCAGGTGAGAAACTCCCCTCACCTCAAATTGCGAACAGGAGTATAGGCCAGATACTGGAGTAATGGGGACAAATCAAATTCTGTTTCCAGTACAGACCTTGTGAATGAGTGAATTGAGTCCCAAAAATGTTTTAGTTTTTCACATTGCCAAAACATATGCAAAAATGTTCCTCTGTTAGTTTTACATCTAGGACAGTTTGGTGAATTATCATTACAAATGTTATGCATTTTTATTGGTGTTAGGTCAAATTTATGAATAAATTTAAATTTGGCTTCTTTGATTTTATTACTTTTTTTTATTACTTATTATGTAATTATTTCTGAGCCCCTGTGGCCTTGTTGTAATTTAGGTTTATGCAGCTCACATATACAGTACATTCACAAGTTTATTCATTTATTTATGGACATACAAGGTTTCCACCTGACATTATATAGCCTATTGTTCTGTACCCATATATCAGTCAGTTTAAGCAGATTTCATTCCATTTGGCTCCTATGAATTTTACAGTCCAGAGGTGGACATGACCTGGCAGAGATTTCCCCCCACAGAGCGCAGCAGGTCATACTGTAGCAGGCGAAAGTGATGGAACTAAATGAGAAGACTCCGTGTGCAGCAGAAGCACTAAAACAATGTCAAACTGATTCTAGCAGCGGGAAACTTCCCATTTGCTTAAAAAAGCAACATAACAGCGATGTTTTTGCATAAGGAATTATTAATTGTCCGTCATCATGAGCGTCATGTCAGAGTCTCACAGCTAGGTGAGGTGCTCTTTTTCCCTCTCTCCCTCAGCCTACCGTGCATGGATTTCCAGAAGGCTAATTCATTCCTGTGGCTCGCAGTCGCTGGATATTTAATAGGGGGTTTTTATTTATCTTGTCACATGTAGGATATTAATCTAGGCTGTGATTCAAACGTCGGATTTGCGCACCTCGTGATGCGCTGCCGTGCCACTCTTTTTTCTCTTTTCTCTCTCTCTTTCTCTCTCTCTTGAAACATAGGCAAAAGGTAATTCATTTCTTTGCTTGATATTATAAATCTCCTTATTTGGGGGTTTTGCTGTTTTTAGTCCCTTAACCTAATCGGGGGCAGACCTCCATTCCGAAACACCGCCATTCCGAAACACCACCATTCCGAAACACCGCCATTCCGAAACACCACCATTCCGAAAAATCTTCATTTCGGAATGGCGGGGTCTTATATAAACATTAAAAACACCTCCATTCCGAACAATGGTTTCCCTGATGTCATTGATATACAGTATATCACTGGCCAAAGATGGCAAAGGCCTGGCCCATATCTGTGTGTGTGTGTGTGTGTGTGTGTGTGTGTGTGTGTGTGTGTGTGTGTGTGTGTGTGTGTGTGTGTGTGTGTGTGTGTGTGTGTGTGTGTGTGTGTGTGATTATTGTTAAGCATCTTTCATTTTACGCTCTCAAGAGTTAAAGATCTATATTTGGCTACTGACCCCGTCACCCCGAATATAAATATTGTATTTGTTAATAAATACAATAATATCAGTCAATGCAATCAACCATCATTTTTCTTTGCTCCTAAATTAAGAAAAGGTCCTCCTTCTTAACCAAATTCATCATACATATGTTTATGTTTCATCACATTATATATTAGTTATTCATTATTATTTTTTGTATATGGTTTCTCAGCGCTTGTCGTGCGTAAATCTTTGTATTCATGCAGCATTAATTCTGGTTAAATAGGCTATTATTCACCACGTCGGTGTCGGGTTTAATATTAACCAAAGGCATTTCCGAACATAAGGCTTTAATGACCTAGTTCTAAGTAGCCTACACTTTAATATAAGATATTAATAATAATACCATCTCTCATAGACCTCACCTGGAATAAGTGTTCAATGTTCATTCCCACACGCTTGCACTATGATCTTATTAATAACAGTGCCATCATTACGCACATAATTCGTATTAGTCCAAACCAGACTGGACAGCTGTGCGATCTCAACTCATGGACGCCTTCTATAAGGCTTCAATTATGAGCATATGTCATGCGCAAGTGCGCCTTGTCAGTAGCCTATATTCCATGGTCTCTCTTTTGGGCCGACGAATGAACTGGCCAGACCTTTGCCATATGGCCAGTGATATACTGTATACCAGTAAGACTCCTTAATCCCTAATCGCAGTGCAGTGTGATTTTAGACCAAAATGTGTAGGAGCAGTGTCCAAAAATGTGTTTGGATAAATCGGCCTGATGGTGGCGCTATATGGGACAGATCCATGTTGATGAGATGAGTGTAGACATACTGTGTACCGTTTTGCGTGATTTTAGGGCGAAATCTGTAGGAGCAGTGTCCAAAAATGTGTTTGGAAAAATCGGCCTGATGGTGGCGCTATATGGGACAGATCCATGTTGATGAGATGAGTGTAGACATACTGTGTACCGATTTGCGTGATTTTAGGACGAAATCTGTAGGAGCAGTGTCCAAAATTGTGTTTGGAAAAATCGGCCTGATGGTGGCGCTATATGGGACAGATCCATGTTGATGAGATGAGTGTAGACATACTGTGTAGCGATTTGCGTGATTTTAGGGCAAAATCTGTAGGAGTAGTGTCCAAAAATGTGTTTGAAAAAATCGTCTTGAAGGTGG
Source organism: Nannobrachium achirus (assembly GCF_963921795.1). Classification (NCBI taxonomy): domain Eukaryota; kingdom Metazoa; phylum Chordata; class Actinopteri; order Myctophiformes; family Myctophidae; genus Nannobrachium; species Nannobrachium achirus. The sequence continues at coordinate 46,160,532 of NC_137827.1, read as the reverse complement.
CGCTAAATGGGACAGATCCATGTTGATGACATGAGTGTAGAGCAAGTGTATACCGATTTGTGTGATTTTAGGGCAAAAATTGTAGGAGCAGTGTCCAAAAATGTGTTTAGCAAGAATCTGCCTCATGGTGGCGCTAGAAGAGGGCCATGTGAGAATTGATGGGTAAAAGTGTGACGTGTGACAGACTGACGGACTGACTGACAGACGGACACCTGGTCGAGGTTTTGATAGTAACTGCGACCTGACGGTCGCAATCAATGACATCAGGGATACCCATATATGGACTGTCACTGTGATATCACCTGTGATGTCACAGTGACAGTATGAACATATCTGGACTGATGTTACGTTTTTATGTAGGCTGACTAACATTGATTTTGGCTTCTTATTATCTATCTGCTTAAGATATTAAGATATATTTGAATTGAATTAACCCCTTTTGGCTTCTTGACTGGGACATGCTATTCCGCACATTGACTTTCATTGTTCGGAATGGAGGTGTTTTTAATGTTTATATAAGACCCCGCCATTCCGAATAATGGAAGTCAAGCCTTCGGAATGGCGGTGCTATTATTTCGGAATGGTGGTGTGTTATATAAAAATGAGATACACCGCCATTCCTAACATTGGAAGTCAATGTTCGGAATGGGGGTGTTTCGGAATGGCAGGGTGTAACCGTATGCGACGGTTATCAAATGTCGGGTGGCTGCTGCTTGATTGCCACAGTGTCACCATGACCTGCTGCTGCGCTGAAAATCAAATGTGTAATCAAATGTGTTTGATTACCTCTTCTTTGGTTAGTTATTTTAGGGAAATGGCAGTTCCAATGTTCTAAAAGACATGATGTGAAGGCAGAAGCACAGCAGGAACTGCAGGCACGAAAGTAGCGAGTAGCGAGTAACGCGACCAGGCAGTATTTGTTGCGACCGTAAGGTCGCAGTTTAGTATCAAAACCTCCACCGGCCGTCCGTCGGTCGGTCGGTCGGTCACACGTCACACGTCACACCTTTGCCCTGCTCATATCTCCGCATCAGTATGACATCACACCACATGTGTACACAAACCTTTGTGTACGTTGCTGTGGCAACAGTCTGTTGTTGCTGGTCTGTTAGTGTACGTTAGCAACTACCTTAGCAACCATGGTTTTACCCTAGCAACCAACTGTTTACCCTAGCAACCAACTGTTTACCATAGCAACCATGTTTTTTTACCCTAGCAACCAACTGTGTACCATAGCAACCATTTTTTTACCCTAGTAATGTTATTAATATATTCGGAGGAGTAGTGCCGTTACACTACTCGTTACCGAAAAAAGTAGTATTATTACAGTAACGCATTACTTGTAACGCGCTACACCCCAACTCTGATAGTATAGTAGTAGTAGTAGTCGTTGTCGTCATGTAACATAGTATTATAGTACTAGGCTAGTAGTAGTAGTTGCGACTGTCAGGTCGCAGTTACTATCAAAACCTCCACAAGCTGTGAGTCCGTCAGTCAGTCCGTCCGTCCGTCAGTCAGTCTGTCTGTCACACGTCACATGTCACACTTTTGCCCTGCTCATATCTCCGCAACCGTTGCCCCGATCCATGCCAGATTTTGCACACACACTCCTTGCCTGCCAAACTACAACCGGAGCTCCAGGGACCCCCAGGTCCCTGGGGGACCCCCAGATGTAAAAAATGACCAAATGTGCAAAAATGACCAAATGACCACCCCAACGGGGCTGCTCACGGGGAATTCCCGGGGACCACCGACTCCTGGTGCTCCAGAACGGATGCAAAAGTGGTGGCGCCCCCAGTGGAGGACCCCCTGCCACTGCAGCGCACATAAAATGCCGTAACTCGTGCTAGGAGCGACCGGGAGAGCCGGGGCCGGTACCTATTCGTCCGCCTCGGCGGCGCGGAGACCCCACCCCTCATTTCTCACATGGCCCTCTTCTAGCGCCACCATGTGGCGGATTCTTGCAAAACACATTTTTGGACACTGCTCCTACAATTTTTGCCCTAAAATCACTCAAATCGATACACAGTATGTCTACACTCATGTCATCAACATGGATCTGTCCCATATAGCTCCACCTTCAGGCCGATTTTTTAAAACACATTTTTGGACACTGCTCCTACAATTTTTGCCCTAAAATCACGCAAATCGCTACACAGTATGTCTACACTCATCTCATCAACATGGATCTGTCCCATATAGCGCCACCTTCAGGCCGATTTTTTCAAACACATTTTTGGACACTGCTCCTACAGATTTTGCCCTAAAATCACCCAAATCGGTACACACTATGTCTACACTCAGCGCCACCATCAGGCCGATTTTTTTCAACCACATTTTTGGACACTGCTCCTACACATTTTGCCCTAAAATCACGCTGCGACCTGATGGTCGCTTATCTCCTGATTAGGGAGTCTTACTGGTAATAGTAGTAGTGTATGGGTAACGCTTGTCTTTTTTGTTGATTGACTCTCACACTCTGACATCACGCTTTGAAATCACTGTGATGTCATGGGAACCAAATCCCTTTTATTGCCATGTATGGAGATCCCTGTGAGGCCAGGGTCAGGGGAACCAAATCCCTTTAATGCCCATACAGTATATTATGGAGATATGGAGATCCCTGTGATGCCAGGCCAGGAACCAAATTACTTTTATGCCCATGTATGGAGATCCCTGATGTCATCAATATTGAGCCCATATCTGTGAATGCCAATATAATAACTGTGATGTCAAGGGAACCAAATCCCTTTTATTGCCATATATGGAGATCCCTGTGATGCCAGGGGAACCAAATCCCTTTGGCCAAGACATGGCCCTTTCGCCCTTAGGTGTCTTACTGGTAGTAGTAGTAGTAGTAGTAGTAGTTAAGCAATATTACACGAGAGGGTGTGCATATAACACGGTTATCCTGCACGACAGCCTACCGCAGGAACGAGCCGACAGGCGAGTTCCGTTGGAAGGGCTGGAGTGCAGGATAACCGTGTTATATGCACACCCTCTCGTGTAATATTGCGATTATACAACTGTTGCCCTTAAAACACGTCAACTTCATTTCATTGTAATTAAGATATTCGATAGGAATTTGTAATTTTTTAATGCCACATTTAGCTACTATGTCCCTGAACGTCACATGAAAACCACCAGCCAGCCGCCTAGCATAGTGTGGGGAGAGAGGCGCGCTTGCTGTCTTTCGTGACCAACGCAGCTGATTTCTTTACTTGATGAGAGACAGTGCATCTGTGCTCGTTATATGCACGGTTGGAGAGCCTGTTTTCCATTGAGAGCCCGACTACCTGTTGTATAATGTAACATTATGGTCTGGCAGTGCCAGCCTCTATCACACACTTCGTTCACTACCGCCAGGGGGTGATGTTGTGCGGTCTGGTTTACCAGGCTAGTGTAACATGGTAGTATTATTGTGGGTTCTCATATTCATTATATGTGTACATGTTTTGTCCATTCTGTAGTACCAGGTCATCCGTGTCAGACCAACAATGGAGGCTGCAGTAACCTGTGTCTGCTCTCACCTGGAGGAGGCTACAAGTGTGCCTGTCAAACCTACTTCTACTTGGCAGCTGACAACAAGCAGTGCATCTCCAGCTGCGCGGCCAGCCAGGTGATTCACCTCCAGTTCACTTGTGTTACGCTGTATGACTTCATGTCTCATGTCTGCTGTTGATACATTAGTGATTCTAAAGGTAAGCCTGTGTCTCCCCCATCAGTTTGCTTGTAAGAACTACAAGTGCATTCCGTTGTGGTGGAAGTGTGACACGGTAGATGACTGTGGGGACCAGTCAGACGAACCCAAAGACTGCTGTGAGTAGAGACTGAGAGATGACCTGATTACTATATTACTAATGTTTACAGTGATTACAGTTATTGTTACTTCGTACTCCAATGTCCTTTGACAGTTTCTGACACCTGCATTAAAGATATAACTTAGTGTAAGTAGTATAATGATTGGATAGATAATCATTCAATCAAGACCAAATTAGTCCCAGGCCAGTCCTTTTTGAGTAATATCTATAGGTAAAAAAGACAAAACTAAACAAAAACATGTAAACAACAATAACACCAAAAGTGGGGAATGTAAAATATTGAAAGTACAGAAAGTACAGTATCACTATTAAAAGTTTCAAAATAGATAAATCACTAAAGCTGATGCGTGTTTGCAGTATTCATTTTAAAACAATCACTATACAGACCATACAAAATTATTTTACACACACAATCAACATTATCCTGTGAGTTTTTTTGATTGGACAAAATAATCAATTTATAGTCAGATTTCACCATTTATAGAAAACGTTCAGGGTATTGTTAAGGCATTTTTGTCGACACATCCTATAAGTTTAGTGATGAATGGACCAACAGTTGTAACCTTGCACAGCCGTTGGCCTCATGACATCGCAGTTCTGTTTTTAAAGACAGAAGACACAAAGTAATTCAGATGTCTTGAATATTCTTTGCCTGGAGGTGCCAGCCTCTATCACACACTTCGTTTTGGGAAGAGAGTCTGGGATTGCAGGTAGAGATTCCATTTCTGGGGGACTTCAAAAGGGTTGTGAACGGCGGTAATTGATTGAGCCATACAAGTGTCAATAGCTTGTTAGTCAATGAAAGCATCAAAGACTACGACCTGTTTGATGTCTGATTCTGAACCAGGCCACCACCCACGTGCCCCAAGCCTACAGCCCTGATTGGCTAGCCCTTTCATCGGGCCATTGGAAAAGGCCAGACTTCACTACAACACCACTACCACCAGGGGGTGGTGTTGAGTGCAGTCTGGTTTATTAACCAGGCAAGAATATTCTAGGCTTATTGTCTGAAAATAAACAAACAAATAGGTTAAGGTTAAATGTTTTTCAGTGATTTCATCCTAGGCTGGGGACGTATGTTTATGCTCCCGTTTGTGTGTGTCTGTGTGTGTGAGTGTGTTCCGGTGTTCCTTTCCATAATGTCCAGCATCGTTGAACCGATCGGTGTGAAACTTTGCTCGCATACTCCCAATATGCCATGAGAAAGAACCTCTGCCCCAAAGCTTCACGCTGATTGGTCCAACAAAAGATTAGTTGACACGTACACTCGCACACAAGCAGATGTATTGATAGAGAGGATCCATGTCTGTTAAAGCGAAGCTAATTTATTTTGTTATTTTTCTCTTCAGCTCTCCTGGTTGAACAAACACACAACACAACAGGTAAACAAAGATTAAAAGGTTACTAATTATTATAGATTATAGACCAAGAGCTGCTCTTCTACTGCAGTTAAATCTCTCTCTCTCTCTCTCTCTCTCTCTCTCTCTCTCTCTCTCTCTCTCTCTCTCTCTCTCTCTCTCTCTCACCCTCCCTCTCCCTCCCGACAGAGTCTGTGAGGTTGGTGCATGGGACTAGTGTGTGTTCAGGCAGAGTGGAGGTGAAGTCTGATCAGTCTTGGGTCTCAGTGTGTGAGGATGACTTTGACCAGCAGGATGCTGAGGTGGTCTGTAGGGAGCTTGGCTGTGGGGCCTTTTCAGTCCTCCAGGGGGCGCTCTATGGAGAAGTGAGCGGTCCAATGTGGACCAAAGAGTTACAGTGTGAAGGCAGTGAGTCTGCTCTCCTGGACTGTAGAACCATTAACTCAACTAGAAACACCTGCTCACCTGACAAGACTGTTGGACTCACCTGCTCAGGTAATAATAGTATAATAACAATAAACTTTATCTGTACTCTAGCCTCTAGAACGTGTTTTGGAGGTGTTTTGTCACCTCAAATGCATGCAATAGCTTGATTCTGCTTTCAAATTCTCCACTTAATGTCCCTTACCGTGAACTGTAATTAGAAAAGGAACATGGATGAAATTATCTTATACTTAAGTTCACAAATCGACACAATAAGCTTGGTGTGGAGGGTTCTGCAAATAACACAAACCCCCTGCTGTCAAGGTTTACAACTTTGTCACAGTTTACAACTTTATGTGATGATTAAGTGGAACTCTCTTTAGAGAGAAAGAGAGAAAAGAGACACAATGAGAGTCAAAAGAGAGAGAGGGGTTTCCACGCCGCTTCCTTTTTTTTTTTGTCAGAATCGGTCATCAACAAATATGTATTTGTGTTCATGCTGTTATTTTACCTTTTTGTGACTGTTATTATGGTTAAATAAATGTTGTTTATTTTATGAAGAAAACAAATACAGTATTTAAAAAATGAGCCCATGGGCTCTGACACTCAAAATGTATAATGCACTAAGAATTCATAAGCACTGTGTACAGCCTACAGCACTTTTTCAAAATGTACCACCTGTTTCCGCAAGACTTTACTCTAGCATTTTCTGCGGGACACTTCTGGTTAACAGCAGACATACAAGCTCACGTCGCGTCGCAGATGCAACCTTTGTGAGCTTGTAGATCACACGCGGCTGTGACGTCGGAAATGCCGCTCGCCTTCTGCGCAATGCACGATGGGATGTTGGAAAGTTGTGGATAATGCACTTTGAAAAACAAGATACAAATAACATGACATAGAAAAATGCACTGACTGTGCTAGCCTTAGATAACTACACTTTTGGTTTGGATTGTTATTTCATGATGAAATAATAGTACTTTGTTTTACTCCCTTGTCTCTGTACAGAGCCTGTCAGGTTGGTGGGAGGAAGCAGTAAATGTATTGGTG
>NC_137827.1:45853880-46148880 GCF_963921795.1 Nannobrachium achirus | reverse complement strand
GTTCAGGCAGAGTGGAGGTGAAGTCTGATCACTCGTGGCTCTCAGTGTGTGAAGGTGACTTTGACCAGCAGGATGCAGAGGTGGTCTGTAGGGAGCTTGGCTGTGGGGCTCCTTCAGTCCTCCAGGGGGCGCTCTATGGAGAAGTGAACGCTCAGATGTGGACCAAAGAGTTCCAGTGTGAAGGCAACGAGTCTGTTCTCCTGGACTGTAGAACCTCAGACTCAACTAGAAACACCTGCTCACCTGACAAGGCTGTTGGACTCACCTGCTCAGGTAATAATAGCGACATTAAGCAGAGCGTTTCTACTACCGCAACGTGAGGCGGGACTACGGCTGCTATGACGTAATGGCCGTAGCGATCAAAATGGTTAAGCAAAGCCTCGGCGGCGACGGGTTCCCACCCCTTTCATTGAACGCTTTGGTTCCCATGGCGACGCGCACACGCAGCAGACAGAGTAGGCGCTACGTGGGAAGGGACCTTCTGCCGTAGTAGAGACGGCCGCGGTGACGGCAGGTTTATCTATCGAGCGCGGATCATTTCCGATTACCGTTGTCATCTGCCGTTGCCGTAGCGTTGCTTAAACTGGCTAATATTAAGATCAAGACATGATCATTAGGTAATATGATATAAGGTATAAGTAAAGAATGTGTAGTACAGTATGTGTTAAAATGATGTTTTATGAGGACATACCCACCTAACTTAGCTCCTCTGCCTCCTCCTACATGAACACCCACCTGTCCTAGTCCCTCCCCCTCCTCATAAAAGGACTGCCCATGGCTCTGCACAGTTGTTTACAGAATGGTCTAGAACAGTTCTGACAGCTGCCTACCTAGAGTCTGAGACACCTACAACAGCAGAGCTCTGCAAAGACAGATAATGCACAATATTTTTAGTTTAGTTGTGTAGATTATCCAAAATCATGGAAACCCTCACGTTTAATAGCCTCGCAACAGCCAGACTCTCCCCTCGGGAGAGTCTGGCCATAGACAACTCATTACTATGACGTAGTTACTCACTTTGACAGACAGATAACTTTACCCAGTCAGTAGCCATCAGCGCATCAAAACATCATCGGCAGAACAGCAAATACGTCTTTTCCATATAGAAATTCCAAAAGTGCAATCCCTGTTGTTCTTTTTTTAAGTTGTGATGACGTAGCTCGGGATGGCCATGCCAGGCTACTAGTTTAACCCCTCATAGGCTACTTAAGGCCATCAACCACCATCAGCTCACGCTCATCAAATAGAGTAGTACTGTCTGAATACCACTCGCATCTCAATAGCCAGCTCTCATAGAGCCCATAGCCTTCCGTACGAGTCAGGATATCTGGCCTTACAACCCAGATATCTCATAAGCATGAGGGTTTTGACATCTCGGTTAAGTTCTCATACCGGACACCACTGCGGCGGGTCCTAATCCTAGAAACCAGTACCTCTGGAGTAGTAATTAACATGGTCCTTCGAGCCTGTTAATTACTACTCCAGAGGTACTCCAGAGGTGCAGTAGATGAACTTTACTAGTTCATGCAGTTGGTATTACGAACTGCATGAACTAGTAAAGTTCATCTACTGCGAAGCTGGTCACAGACGAGACTAGACTTGTTTCAAACTGTTTCAAGTTGCTCATGACTTTAATTTAGGTTGATAGATGTTTTAACTCACCAGTAATGCTCCTGAGATGGTGCTTTCTGTTTCTCCAGGATAAACTGTTGGAAAACTTGGAATAGAATGTTGCAGCTACTGTATTGTAACACCAGAACTACCTGCCATGTTTCACACACATGTATGATGGGAGTAAATGTTTTTGGGTGCGTCTTGTTTCTATTTGTAATTTTGACAGTGAAGCTTTCAGCTTACAGGAAGAAACCAAAGACACACAGGGAAGATGTCCTTCTACATTATAACCACACCAGGTGGTCTAGAGCTAATGTCAACTCCATAGACACAATAACCAGTACGACTCCCTAATCGGGAGATAAGCGACCGTAGGTCTCGCTAGAAGAGGGCCATGTGAGAAATGAGGGGTGGGGTCTCCGCGTTGCCTTGGCGGACGAATAGGTACCGGCCCTGGCTCTCCCGGACGCTCCTAGGCCGAGTTAGGGCATTTTATGTGAGATGCAGTGGAGGGGGTCCTCCACTGGGGGTGCCACCACTTTTGCATCCGTTCTGGAGTAGCAGGAGTGGGTGGTCCCCGGGAATTCCCCGTGAGCAGCCCCGTGGGGGTGGTCATTTGGTCATTTTTGCACATTTGGTATTTTTTTTACACCTGGGGGTCCCCCAGGGACCTGGGGGTCCCTGGAACTCCTCCGGGGGTCCTTGGAGGTTGTAGTTTGGCAGGTAAGGAGTGTGTGTGCAAAATCTGGCATGGATCGGGGCAACGGTTGCGGAGATATGAGCAGGGCAAAAGTGTGACGTCTGACGTGTGACGGACGGACTGACTGACTGACTGACTGACTGACTGACTGACTGACTGACTGACTGACGCACGGACACCTGGTGGAGCTTTCTGTAGTAATGAAAAAAAGAAAAAAGAAAATCCTGGCACTCCATCTTTAAATGTCAATCAATAAACCATGCAGGTTTGGTAGGATTTTTGAATGTTCCCTGTAATCATGTCTTGGGGCTTTCTAGCATTAAGAATTGACAGTATAAGCTTATTTATGTCGTGACCTCTCATATCTTCTGCACTTCAGGAAGTACAGTACCAACTTCTCGCTGGCACAGTCTGTTGTCAGCCGTGTCCAGTAGCGCTTTCGAGGCCGGACGCGACCGGACGCCGTGTGGTCAATATATTCCCACATGAACGGACGGCCGGACGGCACCGAACAGTGCACGAGCGTGTAAACGCGTGCATACCTAGAGGCGCGTGTGCGCACATGCACGTGACGTCAATAAATGACCGTCCGCCCTGAAAAGAAAATCCTAAAGCACCACTGGCCGTGTCCCTTCATTCACTCACACAGCTCTGGATGGTTTGTCAGTGATGCTGCTGTTGTTGAGTTTACTCCTCTCTGAGTATTAAGCTTTTGACACAGGAGGACTGAACTAAACAAAACACTAAGCTATAATGGTTAGGGGGAGAAAATGGTCTTTAACAGTCTCTTTATGCAGCAAGTATTCCAAGTCAGTCCACCTTCACTCACAAACACTCTTCACTGCTGTAGTGCACACGGCTGTCTTACTGAATCATGTCTGTGTGGAAACTGTTCCTCCCTTGTTAAGGTATCCGACTATCCAAGCAACTCACTAACCACAGGTGGAAAATGTCATAGCATGAATCAACCGGTGAGAAATGTACTACACTAGTGTGACACAAGCCCTAGATTGGCTATTCTCGCCACTTTTGACACAGTCATGACACAGTCTTATTTAATCAGCCTGTGCCATGTCCCCCCCCCTCCTACCCGGTGGGAGGTGCCAGTACTGCTCCCTTCCCATTGTAGCAGAATCGGGAGCAGTACTAGCACCTGCCGCTGGGGGGTTTCCAGGTTGAATGGGAAAACATTGACAACAGATCAACAGTGGAGGTTGAGGTTCTATATGGGGCTATCAAGGATCATGCTCAGTGGCAAAAGGCTCATGGAGAGGAGCCGTCTATTGTGTCCAGTGGTGTAGGTTTACTAAACTGAACTGTACTGTACACTTTTTAGGATTTTTTACTTTACTGAGTAACCCAATACTTTACTCCTCTACATCTCAGAGGCAAATATTGTACTTTACTCCACTACAATTATTTGAATTTAGTTACTAGTTTGTAGATTATTATTATTACAAAACCTGCATTAACCACTCTAGCCCTATGCATGCAGTATGCATACTTAGGCTATTTGAAAATAGCCATTTGTACAAGCTTGAAACGCAACCTTTTGCAACACGTTGTGAGCTTCTAGATCTGCTATTTTTATACATTTGGAAACTTGGGAAATGGGACATTCTGTAAAGTGAGTAGCCTACTTTTACTTTCAGTACTTAAGTATATTAATGTGAATACCTTTGTACTTTTTGAATACCAGACTTTTATTTGTAACAGAGTATTTGAAAAAAGGTGATCTACAAGCTCACACACAACATGTCGCATCGCGACGCGTTGTGTCTGCGAGCGTGTAGATCTGCTATTTTCAAACATTTTGTACTTTTACTTTTGGTACAATGTCCCTCCCAACATTCTCCGGGCTATCGAGACCATGTACGCAAAAACAAGGGCCAAAGTGGTGACCCCAGATGGCAGCAGTGAGGTGTTTGACATCCGAGCGGGTGTAATGCAAGGAGACACCCTAGCCCCCTACCTCTTCATCATAGTTCTAGATTATGCGCTCAGGAAAGCCATAGGGGGACGAGAACAAGAGCTTGGCTTCACGCTAACACCAAGGAGGTCAAGGCGGCATCCCGCAGAAGTTCTGACAGACCTGGACTATGCGGACGACATCAGCCTGCTCTCCGACAGCATGGAACAAGCACAAGAACTCCTGAACAGGGTGGAGATAGAGTGTGCCAAAGTTGGTCTCAGGCTAAATGCTAAGAAAACTGAGGTTATCACCTATAACCTACCTGATCACTCACCTCTGACAACAACAGAAGGAGCTGTGTTGAAGGAAGTCAAGGACTTCAAGTACCTGGGTGCATGGGTCGACTCAACTGAGAAAGACCTTAAAGTAAGGAAGGCACTCGCTTGGAGGGCCCTGAACGGCATGAACAGTGTATGGAACTCTAACCTCCCCCGCCAAATCAAACTTAGCTTCTTCTTTGCAACGGTGGAGTCTGTTCTCCTCTATGGCAGTGAATGCTGGACCCTGAAGCCAACCCTGCAGAAGTCTCTAGACGGGTGCTACACTAGAATGTTGCGTGCAGTACTCAACATCAACAGGAGTGCACATGTTACAAACAGGAGCCTGTATGAGGGAATACCAAAGGTAAGCGAGAAAATTGCCACCAGAAGAATGAGACTAGCAGGACACTGCCAAAGACACCAGGAGCTTCCAGCCAGCAAATTGGTACTGTGGGAGCCAACACATGGGCACCGGTCGCGAGGACGTCCCACAAAAACATACGTGGACGTACTCAAGGAAGACGTAGGGACACAGAACACCAATGAGCTGGCCAGATGTATGGAGAACCGAGATGACTGGAAACAACGATGGAGGGCTCGTCTGAGGACGACCTAGATAGACTTTAAGTATATTTTGATCCCAATACTGTTTTTTTACTTTTTACTCGAGCACACTTTGAATTACAGACTTTTACTTGTAACGTTGTATTTCTATATTGCAGTATTGATACTTTTAGTAATAATGTGGGTACTTTATCCAACACTGCAAACAAGCTAAAGTTCAGGTTGATGATAATCCCTGGAGATGGGCCTATGCACTGACTATTATAGGACCAAGAAGGTGAAGACTATGTCTTCCTTTCTTCTCTCCTCAGTGTGTAGTCAAGCATGAGGATGAAGAGGTATGGTGTGAATGTTGCTTTGCTGTTCTTCTCTTGCGTGCTGACCTTGGACCTTGCATCTCTAAGACGGGAGCGTTTCGCTGTTACTACATGTCATCTTTTTGACACCCAAACCAAACCCTTACCCGGTGCCTAACCCTAACCTCCATGGGGTGAGTCGCTAACCCTCCCGACGCTCCGCTGTCGAAAAGATGACACGTAGTAGTAGCAAGATTTCACCCTCTAAGACACAGCCACAGTCTTCACAAACTTGTACGGCCCGAGTATGTCTAGCATCTTGTGTTTTGATTGGTGTTTTACAAAAGTAATGCCTTTTTTTTGTCTCTGCTCACTTTCTGTACAGATGTCAGGTTAGTGGAAGGAGCCAGTGACTGTTCTGGTAAACTGGAGATGAGACTCCATGAAGAGTGGAGACCAGTGGATGATTCTGGCTGGACCCTGAAGTCATCATCTGTAGTGTGTAGACAGCTGGGCTGCGGTTCTGCTGTTTCATCACAAAGAATGTCTGGTTCTACAAACCAACCAGTATGGTGGATAACCTCTCCCTGTGTTGGCTATGAGGTTTCGCTGAAGGAGTGTGGAACAAATATGTCTTATGCTTCAACTCACAGACTGGAGGTGATCTGTTCAGGTAACACAAACAATGACTTTGTCTGTCTGTCTGTCTGTCTGTCTGTCTGTCTGTCTGTCTGTCTGTCTGTCTATCTGGCCCATGGTGTTCAAGCCGGGTCCGGCCCCAATCAGACACGCGTCTGCAATTTATCAACCTGAGCCTTACCTGAGACATGACACCAAATCAACACCATCTACAGTACCATCACCAAATATCCTCCCTTACCAATAAATAGGCTACAGAGTCCTGACTGTCCATCACAGAGACATTCTCAATACATAAAGTTAATTATACTAGTCCTGTGCCTGGGGGTACGCACAGTATATGAAGGATTGAATGTCCCTGAGGAGTCTCAAAAGAGAACCCAAACTGGTGCCCTTTGGGCAGAATAGTCACCATTGATGTCCAGTTGTGCAATACCTGTTGTCTGTCTGTCTGTCTGGCTCTCTTTTATGCCCATATATGGTGTTCTTTGCCAGTCTGTAATGTCATCTCTAAATTTGGGAACTGTTGTGATGTCAGTCAGTGTTCATTCAGTAATGTCAGTTGAGCATTATTTTCCATCTGTCTGTCTGTCTGGCTCTCATTGATGCCCATATATGGTATTCTGTGTCCAGACCAGTCTGTGATGTCATCTCCAAATGTGGGCACTAGTGACATCAGTCAGTGATGTCAGTTGAGCATTGTTCAAGCATGCGGCTGGTAGTGACACTGTTTAAATGCTTAAATGACCTGTTGACTTATTGCACTAATACAGTTACTACCATGTCTCTCTCTCTCTCTCTCTCTCTCTCTCTCTCTCTCTCTCTCAGAGTCTGTGAGGTTGGTGAATGGGACTAGTTCATGTTCAGGCAGAGTGGAGGTGAAGTCTGATAAGTTGTGGGTCTCAGTGTGTGAAGATGACTTTGACCAGCAGGATGCTGAGGTGGTCTGTAGGCAGCTTGGCTGTGGGGCTCCTTCAGTCCTCAAGGGGGCGCTCTATGGAGAAGTGAACGCTTCAATGTGGACCAAAGAGTACCAGTGCAAAGGCAACGAGTCTGTTCTCCTGGACTGTAGAACCTCAGACTCAGCTAGAAACACCTGCTCACCTGACAAGACTGTTGGACTCACCTGCTCAGGTAATAATAATAATAATAAATATACTGTAGCTGCAAGCAGCAATAAAGTGGCCAAGCCAGAAAAAAGTAGGAAAGGGAAAAAGCGGGAAAAGCAAGAAAAGTGGGAAAAGAAATCAAAGAAAAACTAAAAGCAGTGTTCTTCTGAGAACAGATCTCAGGACTATTTTTACTGTTCTATTCTAAGATTGACTTGAAATCTTGACATGAAAATGACATTTCTAGCCAGAGATAAAAATGTAAAAGACCAACTTCACTTTTCATTTGGATTCCTATTTATAGTGGAAGCAATAGTACTTTATTTTCTTCTCGTCTTGTGTTGTCTCTGTACAGAGCCTGGTGACGTCAGGTTGGAGGGAGGAACCAGTAACTGTAGTGGTGTACTGGAGGTGAAATACCAGGACGAGTGGAGACCAGTGGATTTTATTTATGACTGGAACCTGAAGTCATCATCTGTAGTGTGTAGACAGCTGGACTGTGGCTCTGCTGTTTCAACACAAAGGAATTCTGGTTCAACAGTTCAACCTGTATGGAATATTCCATTTTCCTGTGTTGGATCTCACGTTCCACTGAAGGAGTGTGGAGCAAAGTTGTCTCATAACTCCACTGAAACACTGGAGGTGGTCTGTTCTGGTAAAACAATGACTGCAACAATGACACTCTGTACAGTCCATCCGTGTGTGTGTGTGTGTGTGTGTGTGTGTGTGTGTGTGTGTTTGTGTGTGTGTGTGTGTGTGTGTGTGTGTGTGTGTGTGTGTGTGTGTGTGTGTGTGTGTGTGTGTGTGTGTGTGTGTGTGTGTGTATTCAACACACGCATTTACCTTTAATAAGATTTAATTTGTTTTACTTTTTTTACTTTAACACTTCGCCAGCCGAAATAGAATGGCTTGTTGGTAGATTAGCCGTGAAATTTATATTGTTATATTATGATCTGAACTGCATTCATTTTACAAGACCATCAGCGCTATATCACGTGGTCTTCATCCCCCATAAACATCACACGATCCCCGTTGTATTCTCACCACAGTCACCAGCGAAATTCCTCAGTCTGAGTGGCGGTTTCGGCCAACGCATCTTCTCCCCGTGCGTTTCGCTGCGTGATCCATTCACGTAAATGTCGGCTCAAATAATCCAAGTATGACTCTAGAGTAGATATGAACATTTTCGCTAACTTAGCCCCCAGCACTCCAGCTGTGCACTAACGTCTAAACAGAAAATGGATGGTAGCTGGGAAGGTTTTCATGGAAAGGACCTGACGTCACTTCTGCTTCATGTCAGAGGAGCCATGCGCTATCGATGGACGAGCGGTGACTAGGGAAGGTTAGACGATCGCCGATTTTCGGATAAAAATCATTTATTTAGTTCTAATGACAAAGTACGGTAAAAGACGGGGCGGCTGAGACATCCTTGCTCAGATGTCCGGTATAAAACGGTTTTAATATTAAGTGGCTCTCCGTGGCTTGGAAAGGGTTAATAATCTCTCTTTCTCTCTCTCTCTCTCTCTCTCTCTCTCTCTCTCTCTCCAGAGTCTGTGAGGTTGGTGAATGGGACTAGTGTGTGTTCAGGCAGAGTGGAGGTGAAGTCTAATCAGTTGTGGGTCTCAGTGTGTGAAGGGGACTTTGACCAGCAGGATGCAGAGGTGGTCTGTATGGAGCTTGGCTGTGGGGCTCCTTCAGTCCTCCAGGGGGCGCTCTATGGAGAAGTGAATGCTTCAATGTGGACCAAAGAGTTCCAGTGTGAAGGCAACGAGTCTGTTCTCCTGGACTGTAGAACCGTTAACTCAATTAGAAACACCTGCTCACCTGACAAGGTTGTTGGACTCACCTGCTCAGGTAATAATAATAATAATAATAATAATAACAACAATAAACTATATCTGTATAGCACTTTTTCCAAGCTCACAATTGGAACGCGCTGTGAGCTTGTATGTCAATTGTCAGCAAAGGGATTTGGTCTAGACTGGAGAGAAAAGACAAATATAACTTAGTGAACCTTTAATGCCTGTTGTTTTAATGCCATGTTTATGAACTGGGGAATAAACAAACTATTTTCAAACTAAAAAACTGTTGATATAATTTCAGGAAATTATATTGACTTCAAGATGGTTACTTGTTTCTTTTCTTCTTCTTCTTTATTGTTGTTTACATCAGGGCATAATTACATTCAGTGTTTATTAACAATGTAAAAAAAGAGAGAAAAAATATAGATTATGTTGTAAAACATCATATAGGCCTATGTGTGATATGACAGATATTGAGTGTCTACACTGTGTATTCATGTTAACATTCCAAACAAAGCATAAAAGATGGCCTCTGACTCACCAGTATTTAGACACAGAGCAGGTGGAGGTAATAGATCCCCATCATCAGTTAACAGAACACCACCAGCCATTAACATGGAGGCAGAACTGAACGCTTTGAGCTCACAAGACATGTCTGGTCTAAATGTTCTGCTACTCTCTTGCATCTTTACAGAACCTGATGATGTCAGGTTGGTGGGAGGAAGCAGCAACTGTACTGGTATACTGGAGGTGAAACACCAGGGAGACTGGAGACCACTGGATGGTCAATCTGACTGGAACCTTAAGTCATCATCTGTAGTGTGCAGACAGCTGGACTGTGGCTCTGATGTTTCTACACAAAGGAGTTCTGCTTCTACAGTTCAGTCTGTATGGTGGATTACAACTGACTGCGTTGGATCCGAGTCTTCGCTGAGGGAGTGCGGAACAAAGATGGCTCATAATTCCACTGTCAGATTGGAGGTGATCTGTTCAGGTAACACAAACAATGATGTCCCTCTACTTGCCTACTTAATATAACCCACAGCATGGAAACATGATGTTTCATTTCAAGAATGTATATATGTCTGTTTGTGACATTTTCATAAAGAGGACAGTTTGGGATGTTGTGAAGGATTTCCTCAATTTAGGATAAGATATAATGGTGAGGTAGTCTGTTGAAGCAATGATGTTTCTTATTTAATTTGACATATTGTTACTACTTTCCAATATGTTGGATCTCTAATTTTGGTTCAATCTCATTGGCTACTCTATTTAAATATCAACTGTATCGTCCAATCACTTGTCTTGTTACAGATCTGCTGTTTAAGCCAAACATCACCGTATCCCCCACTATAAATGGGGTTTCTGGGGGGCAGCAGCAGGGGCAGCAGGTGTGGGAAGGTTCCAACTTCACCATCAACTGTTACATCCAGCCTCAGTATGAAGGAGGCTTCTTCCACCTCACCTTCACTGGATCCAATACAACACACAACCACAGCCAGCCAGCTGTCAATCACTCTGCCAACTTCCTGTTTTATGAAGCAGACCACACGCATCAAGGAAATTACAGCTGTGCTTATCACATCAATGTCGTTATAAATCACACCAATGTGTTTTCTCATAATTTCTCCTCTGAGAGTGAGATCCTCTCTCTCACTGTCACAGGTAACCTCAATGAAATTACTTTTCAACTTACAATATTAAATTCAGTCAATCAAACATGAAAGTTATATTAATTAAAGGGGTTACACAACTTACACCATTCATATGTAAAGATATGCTCTATAAGTATTTGCACATAATACATTTTTATACAGGTTTAAGCCTAAACAACCACTCAGCTATTGAATTTTCATATTCTGTCTGTCTGTCAAAGTTAAATTCATGGTGTAGCCCCTTTAAGGATATCATTTTAAATAAATGTTTTCTTACATGACGTTCGGTGATGTTTTTATTCCAACATATTTCTCTCTCAGTCCCTTTACCTCCTCTGACATCTAACATCATCAGAGTTACAGTCACAGTGGTGCTGGTGCTGTTGATGTTGGTAATCTACGCCCTCTATCGTCTCCGGAAGGTAATACATCTTTATTCCATACAAGGCTGGAATGTAAATGACAGTTAAACCAGACTTATTGTCTTCATACAACAAACGATAGAGAGATGGGATGGTTCTCAACCACAGTGTTATTGCCTGCCAATTCCCTACCCTTCCTCTGAATTATACAGGTGCCCACATTTAATGTACACTATTTATTTCAACATTATTCACAGTCATTATTATTATTATTACCGTCTCAATGTAATATTGTGTGATTGGACCCTGCACATTACTGCTCGTGGTTTGTTTTATAAGATCACTGTTGTTTGCACTTGCATAGTTGTTGCCTGCTAGTAGCCTATGTTACATGGCCAATGGGTTATACATATGGTTCACACTGTATATGATGCACGGGTACTGCATGGTTATTTCAGTGCTCTCCAAAATGAATGAAGGTTTTACTTTTATTGGCCACATATCTTCTTCCTCTTCTTTTGAGCGGTGCTCCTGGCAGGAGCTTTAATAGCTCCAACATCTGGCTTTGTCCAGGACACAAAGCTTGGCCTACATCTTGGCACAAAGCACTCAGTTTGTTGTATGCCCAGGGTCACATTGGCCAAGCTTCACGGGACGCTTAATGAAATAAACTCATATAAAATAGCTCCGCTCACTTCACACCAGATGTGATTCTTTAGGGACAAAGGTTTTGATTTAAGCAAACCAGATGTGATTCAGTGACTTAACACTGGGTGTTTCTGTGTTTCTCCAGGCCATCAGAAGACGGAATGCAGGAGTGGGGAACATTGCAAGGGTTCATTATAATGTAGGAAGGGAGAGCGTTGAGATAGATTATTATGATGATGTTGGTTCTGATGCTGAAGCTGGACCCAGTGAAGAGGAAGATTATTATGATGATGTTGGTTCTGATGCTGAAGCTGGACCCAGTGCAGAGGAAGATTACCATCAGTATGAATACATTGATGAACAGGGAGTTGCTGAAGCTGGTCCCAGTGAAGAGGAAGAATACCATCAGTATGAAGACATTGATCAGCAGAGAGTTGTTGAAGCTGCACCCAGTGAAGAGACATGAGACCAGGAAACAGAGTTGTAATTCCCCATTCTCACATACAACTTCACTGCTAGGGACTAGCTTCAAGTTTCCATGCAATGGCAATGTCAGAAGCTAGACTGGACAGAAAAATCACACCCGTGTGAACTGAGCGGTGGTCGTGGAGGCTGTGCAACAGCACTACTGGGTGGGTGCAGCGGGGTTAGTGTGCTTTACAATGCTGTAGTTTCTTCACACACTCTAATTTATTTGACCCTAAAACATTCAGTTTGTTAATAATAACTAGCCCTTACCCGTTCAAATATATGAGCTCCGAAATGATGTGCAGTGTGTGGGTTATGGGATGTGTGCACCCGTTACAGAGATACTGTGTTCCACCCCCCCCCCCCCCTTCCCGCCCGCCCACCCGCCTGCGCACACACCCGCCTGCCTGCACACACACACACACACACACACACACACACACACACACACACACACACACACACACACACACACACACACACACACACACACAGAGAGAGCTGGTTAAACATGTTGCCTCATGCTAGATGCAGAATAGATTAGCCTCAAGCTAGATGCAGAATAGATAGTAGATACATTATAAAAATGCTAATATACAGCATACGATTTGTGAAAGTGACAAACGGGCTTCACAGTTATGTCAGGTGTGTTCATATGCTTATGGTGATGCGATTTCAGATCAATTGCTCCAGCCACCGAGGAGAAACGCTGTGACAGACACTCAGACATTCGCTAAATTATAGTATAGATAATAATACTTGACCACACATGCTGACCCACCCTTCCCCCCTGTGTGTGTGTGTGTGTGTGTGTGTGTGTGTGTGTGTGTGTGTGTGTGTGTGTGTGTGTGTGTGTGTGTGTGTGAGAGAGAACAACAGCGCCCCTCCCTTAACATGTGTGGTCAGAAAAGGTACTGCAGCCTTGAGGCTACATACAGACACGGACGGACGGCCGGCCGGACGGCCGGACACACACACGGCCACGTATAGGAGACGGTGTGACCACCGCTCAAAAAGGCAACATGGCTTCAAAACTGATAAAAGCTGAACTGAACTGATGCTGTTGTGAAGCACTAGCGTCCAGCTCATACCTGTATGTGGCAGTGGTTAGTTTGTTATACTTGAGCCTAATTGTCTAATTGCCTAATTACGTTTGTTGTGATTATCTATGTGTTATGACCATATATAGCATACATGGGCAACTGGTGGCCTGGGGGCCACATTCACTTAATGCAGCCCTCGGGTTAATATCGGAATACTGAAACATTATTGTTTTCAGTCGTTACAATTCCAAACGCTTGAATTACTTCAGTCTGTATTAGTAGTTGAATGACTATTATAGTAGTATTAAATGTGTGTGTATGTATATATATATATATATATATATATATATATATATATATTTATGTCCAATGTATTTGTATTTAAGTTCATAAAGTTAACATAAGTATAACTAAATGCATTTGTAATTCAATCAAAATGTTGCATTTCAGGATTCAAATTCAAAAATAAAAACGATAATTCAAAAATTCAAAAGTAGCAAAAATAGTAGTTTTCCCTAAAACAAAGAATTAAACATTGGCATTCTAAACATTTTGAGCACCTCAGAAAATGTGTGGCTTCAACAGTTTAGAATTTAGAGCCATGTTGGAAGTTGTGGTTATTGAGCGGTGGTCTCGCCTCTCCCGTGTTTCGCTTTCACTATCTGTGGCTGGCTGGCTGGCTGTGTATGTGGGTACATAGACATAGAAAGGTAGACGCCTCCTTCGACTCTGATGCATGTGCATCGAGGGACTAAGGGAATCACGTGTGCATTGCTTCCACGTGCGTCACACATAGGGAAGTTGCTAGGCCAATCAGAGGTAGCTGAGCCGCGCAACATCGGAACTGGCTCTGTTGAATTGAATTGTAGTCCTTGGAGAAGTCCCGGAAAAGTCACGCTGTGATTGGCCAGTAGTCACTTTGACTGACAGCGTTCCCTTAGTTTTTCCAGGATGTCCGGACTACAACTGTTGCACGTCGCTCCAATGAACTGCAGAGGCGAACGAGGCATCTAGCTCTTTATAGCTGTGTGTGGGTATGTCTGTAGCCTGCCATACCTCTCCTGAACGCTATATGGACCAGAGCTAGGTGGGAAATCGTAAAGCCTTCAGTCAGAGGTCGATCTAGTGGCGTGTTGTGGTCCTCCAGGACCGTGGGTGGTCTTTATTTGTCTGTAAATCATTCAAAGCCAAATGACGTCATGATGACGTTATGATAACTAGGGATGGGTATCGTTCAACTTTGAATCGATACGATCGACCTTTTTCGATACCTGGAAATCGATACTATACCCTTTTCGATACCATTTTCTATACTTTTTATTTATTATTATTATAATTATTATTTGCCTTTTTCTATGGGCTATTTTACACACCAAAATAGAACTAGGAACTAGGCCAGATCACAGCTCAAAAGGGGATGATCTTGACATCATTACCAGGACGTCATATATGGACATTTTAGTTTGACAGGATTATTGTTACTGTTTGTAATATTAGTTGAAATATGAGCATGTAAGGTTATATTCTGGGACATATCTGATCTGTTATGATATATATATCTGGCCTCGTTCAGACCTCCTCTGATTAATCCAGGACGTCTGTTTTCGTGGGCAGGATTTATGTTGGTTGAAATCGGGTGATATTCTAGGCCAGGTCTGACTAGTCATGGTTTGACTGGCCCCAATCGAGACGTCACTGATTGGTCCAGGTCCTGACCGTGCTTGCTGGGAGTAGTTCACCCCCAAAATGACCAAATGCATTTGTGTCCCCATCCGGAATCAATAGGGGGAATGCGACAAATACAAAAAAATATTATATATATAAATATATATAAGTCTCCAATGCGTGAGTAATCGATAGAAAAAAAGTAATTCTGGGGGTGAACTACTCCTTTCAGACCTGAGGCCGGGTCTTCGAATGTCAGTTTTCTGGAGAAAAAAAAGAAAATCTAACCTTTTTATGTCAAGGATGTATTTGGCCGCGGACCGTCAGCTCAAAATAGTTTGTTCCAGGTATCCCCCCAGAAGCAAAGATTTTAGTTAAAAATGTTCAGATTTGTACAAATCAGATCTACAAGCTCAAAGTGTGGTGATCTGCTATTTTCGAATAGCTTAAGTAGATTTTCTTTTTTTTCTTTTTTTTGCTGAAACGAATGTCACGGATGCTGTCAGCTTTCCTGTTATTAATGGGTTAATCACTGTGGCGAGACAGATGGCAGCTTGTGGCCTACAGAATACACACACACACACACACACACACACACACACACACACAGGTTTTCAAAAGTTGTCTTTTAAACCACAGGATGTTTTCACAGTCATCTCGCTGCTGTTTTTTTTCCACTACCCAATTTCAGCTCCAGTTATCTTCTGATCTTCACACCTTGACAAAATAAATAAATCCATTTTAACGGTGTGTCAAATGTGGAGTGACTGTCTTGTGTCCATTTGTTGAAGCAGTCCAGGTTTAGTTAGTGTTACTACTATGATTTTCATGTCTCTGTGGTGCCATTTGATGCGTTTACATATGAAACACAGCCTTTTTTCTTTAAATCCTATAGGAAATGAGCAAAAGGCTTTTGGAAGGCACTGTGCCTGGTCCGAGGGCTTTTAAAAGTTGAGAACATTTCTGGAAAAGTGCATGTGTGCGTACAGCTCTCCTCATCTAATGTGCATAATTTGTTCATTTGTTTATTTATTAGGATCCCCATTAGCTGTGCCCTAAAGCACAGCTAGTCTTCCTGGGGCCCACGTATAAAAACAGTACAAAAAACTCCATGATACGAAATCCTTTTATGAACGCATATAAGACTTTAAAAAACATTCTAACATTCTAGTACATCCTACAACCAATATTTTCCCCGGTGTTTCTTTATTAGCTTTTTGAATAGTGATTTCTGTGTCAGTTTGGGCATTAACAGTGGCAATGTATTCCATCATTTGGTTTAGGAAGTGAATTCTGGCCTTGTGTTGTTTGTCTGGCGGCATATGTATACTGTATGACTCTAAATTGAGTGTTCAGCTGACTGTACCTAAATGATGGAGTTTTAGATCGTAAAACCTTCCATGTTGAGAGTAGCAGTGCAGCAGTCATTTTATCTTCGACTTTTATCTTTTAGCTTCTGATGTGGAGAGCTGTAGAAACACATGCAGAGCTGCTGGTCAGAGCTGATGGAGAGTCTCTCTTTGCCGCACTGTCAGCCTCAGCCACAGAAGCAGCAACACTCCACTAGCAGCAGCCTCCCTCTGACAGCTCTGCTGCCCTATCTATAAAATAATGCTACATTTGATGTGATAAAAATTACACACATAGCCTATATATAAGGTACAGTTTCAGCTACTGATAAATGCTGATGGTGTATATAATATTCCACGTATACATTGTACATATGCTGATTTTTTTTTTATTTTCCATATCAGTATAAAACTATGTTGGCCCAAGGAAAGGCCAAAGGTGAGGGATTATGTTTTAGATCCTGTCAGTCCGTCTGTCCATCTGACAACTCATCTCGGCCACTGCTGGACACATCCACGTAAACCTTTGCACACAGAAGAAAGGAAGAAACTCCACCCCTATTTCTCACAAGGCCTGTTAACCTAAAGAAAAAAGAAAATCTTACATATTTTGTCCAAACCTCATGCAAATCGCTCCATCCAACATGTTTCAAATCGGCCTGTTATAGCACCACCATGACGACGACGTACGCAAAACACATACAGTATTATGCTAGGCTACTACTCCTATAAATGTTGTTGCAAATTGGTACACATCATCTCTGTGAAACTTTGCACACACACTGTCAGGTGCCAAATCTAGCATTCTAAACATTTCAACTCGGACTCAGTGGAAAACCAGCGGCCAGGCAGGGATCTGCCCTCCAAGAGTTCACTTTTGTAGCTTTGCTCTTGTTTTCTGCCTTTTGTCTGTACTATTATTATTATTATAAAAATGAGTACCTATGCTGCAGTCTGAAAGAAGCCAAACAAAAACAAGTTTTATGTTGTGCCACACAGGGACGGATTAACCTCAGTGAGGGCCCCTGGCCTATAATTTTGTAGGGCCCCCCCGACCCTCCACTATAACCCCGACTCGCACTATCCAGCTCAGATTTTAAGCCATGATGATCATCTGTGAGCAAAGAAAGCACCTGTAGACAACAGAGGAGAGCCCCACACATTTGATTTTTAATTAACCTATACATTTAACTTTAGTAAATTGTTAATGACCACGTGGCCCAGTTCCCCCAAGGGCCCCTAAGAGCCAAGGGCCCCTGGCAACGGCCCCAATGGTTAATACAGCCCTGGTGCCACACGTTCCTAGTGCCTGATCCCTGCACGCCATCTAAAGGCAAGGGCCAGCCAGCGCAGGTGTGGCTGGTCCCAATCAGTCCAGCTGCTCCACATCACCATCATCAAGAGGCTGCCAATATATAGACCTACTGCTGAGCACCCGTGGCGCAATATGACTTCCGCTTGGTTCTAAGATTTCTAGCGGAAGTGCTTCGTTTAACGGAAGTTACGTCATGCGATGCGGGTCTGTATACATTCCCCAGCGAAAAAACTAAAATAGATTTTAGCTCTTAACTCGCTCTTAATAGGTTTAATATCGCCTGAATCAATGTTTTTGTTTGTATATTGTTTATTGCGAGTGCAACCGACGGACGGAGTAGGAGATGTAAACCAGATTTTTTCCAGTGGTGAATACGTTTGCAGGAACATCGCACTGTGAAAAAAAGACAACTTCAGGAAAATTCAGGCCCACCTCCCAGAACTGTCCCTGCCTCATATTGTCACCAGGCTTTTCTCTTCGCAGATGAGTAAGCCTGGCTACGCGAGGCTAACTGCTGAGAGCCGGCGCACAGCGACTGAACGTTAATGCCTGTGGTCACTCAGTGGTCATTATAGACGCTAGACGGCTATTAGAAGACAGTTTCTCTAGTGTTCCAGACTATCTAAAGCTAAACCTTGTGTAGGCCTACTGTGTGTTCCATGCGAATCCTGTTTTTCTGATTTGTTCCAGGCTCCCTCCTCCACGCATATTCCTCAGTCCACTCCACCAACGACCCACTTCCTCACTCCCTGGATTCCAAAAACCACCTGCCTCCCCAGGATATCTCCCCCACATTCACCGTAACGTAGCTGAAATAAAATTCCTTTCAACTTTATTCTTGTCTCTGTCTTTGTCTTTGGGGTTCCCGGCACATTTGGCTAATGGCCACGCAGCACCAATCAAGCCTAACATTTTACTCTTATGTACACAAGATGTCACAATATTTAACAACCTTGAACCAAATGGTTTTTTTTTTGTTTGTGTGCACATAACCTTAGATGGTAAAAAGACTAACGCTGACAATGTGTCTTTTCACTCCTGGTTGTTAATGTATGTGTAAAAAATGCAAATTCATCATAAATAATAATTTGTTTTTGGTTTGGTAAGTGATTTGGTTTAAAGTGTTGCCTGTCTGGCGGAATATGACATTGTGTGTTCAGCTGACTGCATCTAAATTATGTGGTTTTAAGATTGTAAAACCTTCCATGTTGAGAGTAGCAGTGCAGCAGTCATTTTAGCTTTTAGCCTGCGATGTGAAGAGTCATTGGCCAAATCCCAATGTCTTCCCTAAGCCCTGTTGACTGTTAACTCACAGACTTAAGTGACGCCAACATGGTGAGGGCTTGAGGGTACCCCCCCCCCCCCCCCCCCCCCCCCCAGTGGTGAGCAAAGGAACTTCTGGGGACTCAACTGTACAACTGTTTGTTGACTTTCTAACTGCAATTTATGATACATGTAGAGGATTCAGAGAAAAAATAACGCACATCCTCCTGTCTTCGGTGCTGAGCTATAGACAGTGCAGTAATACTAAGTACAAAACAAGGTAGCCCGCACTCACTTTTAGTTGCTCCAATTTTTATTTAGCAAGCAGCAAATAAAATAGACTTTTCGACCGTGAGGTCTTCTTCAGTATAGCAGGAAGCAGGAAACAATGTCTTTTTATACAATCGTGACACTGACAATCATTAGCCCCACCTGGTGTGCTGGAGCACGTATCAGTGATATATGGTAGACATGATTTAGAACAAGATTCACAAAAATACATGATTATATAGTATTGTTTTTTTCTTTTTTTTATAAAAATACAAAATTAAAAACACCTCTCCAAGGAAATCAGATCCTGACTTGATTTCAACCTTCATGTTGACCAAATCACAAAAGATTTACATAGACAGACTACAGTATAGCCATAGACCCTCTATTTTCCAAAAAGGGCCTGATATCAAAGTCTTCGTTCAAGCCTACAGGTGCCATTGTTTTCAGGTAGTCAATCCACCACACTTCTCTCTTTAAGAGAAGATTATCTATGTCACCTCCCCGTCTTGGATAATGCACTTTTTCAATTCCTAGATGAGACATTGTGCTTTGCCTCTTTAAAGTGTACCGCTACTGGACTTTTCTCGTCCCCATTACGAATAGTGCTCCTGTGTTCCGCAATGCGGGTCTTTAAGGCCCGTGTAGTTTTTCCAACATATGCTTTTCCACAGGGACACTTGAGCATGTAAATAACATGAGTAGTTGAACAGATTATTTTTCCTCTTATTTTAACCTGTTGTTCTGTAGTAGGGTGATAAAAGAAGTTGCATTTTTCTGTAAAGTGACACTGGGCACAAGACCCACAGCGTCTATTCCCATCAGGTAAATCATCTAAGAAGGTATGCATTTTCTTGGGCGGCAAGTCAGACTTCACCACAATGTCTCTAACATTAGGTGCCCTCCTATATACTAGACGGGGGGGGGGGGGGGGGGGGGGTACCTGAAACGATTTATCCAACGTTGGATCAGAACTCAGCAGATGCCAATGTTTTTTTTATAGTTTTTTAAAAAAAGTTACCAAGAGGTGAGTATTGTGTCACACAGCACTGGTTGTACTGTATTTTCTTTTTTCTTAGTCTGCAAGCACTCATCTTGAGTCTTCAGACTAACCTTCTCAGCTGCTTTATCTACAATGTCCTGCGTGTACCCTCTGGTTGTAAACATATTTTTCAAAGTCTCTGTCTGTTCCTGAAATGACTTCTCTGTACTGCAAATCCTCCGGATTCTATAGAACTGGCTAATAGGTAAACTGTTTTTTAAAGGAGTAGGATGAAATGAATCACTTCTCAATAAAGAGTTTCTATAACAAGGTTTTCTATATACATCTGTTTGGAATGTACCATTCTCTCTTGTGATATTAATATCCAAAAAATTCACTTGGTGCTGGTCATGCTCCATAGTACCTTTTAGATGTTCATTTTTCACATTTAGAAAGTTAAAGAAATTAAGTAATGTCGTTTCATCCCCTGTCCACAGTATACAGATATCATCAATATATCTCTTCCACATTTTAATGTAGGGTAGAAACACATTTTCCGTAGAGTTAAATACATAGTTCTGTTCAAAAAGACCCATATATATATTCGCTATGGACGGGCTGGCTTTGCTGCCCATATTCACACCCTTGACTTGTAGATAGTTCTCGTCTTGGAACATGAAGTAGTTGTGTGTGAGTAGAGTCTCAGTCAGCTCAATAAGAACATGAGTTTCTGGTTTCGAATCTGGAGGTTGCTGGTTCAGGAACAGAGTCAGAGCTTCTAGGGCCCCTGTATGGGGTACCGAGGTGTACAGGGATTCCACGTCCAAACAGGCCATGTAGGTCACAGTGGTTGGATCTTGGATAGATTTTAGAGTCTTCAATAGGTCCGTTGAATCCTGTGTAAAGGATGGGAGAGATTTCACTATTGGTTGTAGGAAAAAATCCACGAAGGAAGATGTAGAGGATTCCCCTGCTAACGCTATGAACTGTGGGTAATTCCTTTGCCAAAGGCTGCAAATGTAAGGACTTACGGACAGTCAACGAAAAGGGGCGTTCCCGCACCCTCACAGACTTACCGATTTACATTGGAACAACCCTCAAGCTAGTGAACGTGAACGCGCACGTTGACTTTGGCTAAATCAGTGAGTCAGCAAGTCAATGGATTGGAATTGGGCCATAGTAGCTCTGGTCCATAGCGTTAACATTCCTCTAACGCTATCCACAACTTTCCAACATCCCATCGTGCATTGCGTAGTCTCGCGTGGCCAGACTGGTGCCTCCGCGATTTGGGCAAATGCTCCCGGCATACAGTCTGGCAAACGGAAGAAAGCGGATGTGACGCAACCGCTCCCTTGGTGCAGTAACAATAACATGTCCTACTGGAAGCGTTATGGAGTTATGTCTCCTTTCAACATTTCTGGGGGCTTTATTTTGTCTTTCTCTGGTGTTATTGGTGTTACCTTCATGATGTTTTCAAACGTTTTCTTAAACTATACACTCATAACAATAATAGGCAGCTCGAATGACTTTGTCTGAGCTATTGTGGTTCTGTTATGTTTCCAATGGGACTACAGTTCAGTGCAGCAGTGGCTACTTCCGATACTCGCCGTTCGGGAGCTGCCGTTCCAGACTCTATATAGCATTCGGAGATTGTGGAATAGTTGTCTGGCTACGCGAGGCTATGCATTGCGCAAAAGGCGAGCGGCATTTCCGGCATCGCTGCCGAGTGTGATCTACAAGCTCACAACCGCTACATCTGCGACGCAACGTGAGCTTGTATGTCTGCTGTTAACCGGAAGTGTCCTGCAGATAATGTTACAGTAAAGTCTTGCGGAAACAGGTGGATATGGACCAGAGCTAGGTGGGAATGCATAACGCCTTCAGTCAGAGCACCATCTTGTGGCGTGTTGTTGTCCTCCAGGACCGTGGGTGGTGTTTATTTGTCTGTAAATCCTTCACCCATTAAAGGAGTAGTTCACCCCCAAAATGAACAAATGTATTTGGGTCCCCATCCGGAATGCGGAATCAATTTTTTGTCTTAGGATGTGACAAATACAAAAAAATACTATTGAACTCAACTCTCCATGGTGTGAGTGATCAATAGAAAAAAGTGGTGATCTGCTATTTTCGAATAGCTGAAGTAGTAGTATTTTTTTTTCCTTTTTTTTGCTGAAACAGCTGAAACCTAGAATGTCACGAGACGAGTGCTTTCAGCTTTCCTGTTATTAATAGGTTAATCACTGTGGCGAGACAGATGGCAGCCTGTGGCTTACAGAATCCACACACACACACACACACACACACACACACACACACACACACACACACACACACACACACACACACACACACACACACTATTAGCATTCGGTTTTCAAAAGTTGTCTTAAACCACAGGATGTTTTCACAGTCATCTCGCTGCTGTTTTTTTTTATTTATTTTTCACTCCCCAAGGCCCAAGTTCAGCTCCAGTTATCTTCTGATCTTCACATCTTGACAAAAAAAAAACAGATCCATTTTAACGGTGTGTCAAATATGAAGTAACTGTCTGGTGTCCATTTGTTGAAGCAGTCCAGGTTTAGTTAGTGTCACTACTGTGATTTTCATGTCTCTGTGGTGCGTTTACATATGCTCAGAGATAAATAAGAAACACAGTTTCATAAATCCGATGAGAAATGAGCAAAAGGCTTTTGGAAGGCACTGTGCCTGGTCCGAGGGCATTTAAAAGTTGAGAACATTTCTGGAAAAGTGCATGTGTGTGTACAGCTCTCCTCCTCATAAGCACATTTAATGTGCATATTTGTCAATTTCTTTATTTGTTAGGATCCCCATTAGCGGTGCCCTAAAGCACCGCTAGTCGGGGCCCACATATAAAATCAGTACATACAAAACCTACCTTTGAAACATATATGACGTTATAATCCATAATACGAAATCCTTTTATGAACGCATATAGGCTAAGACTTTAAAAACATTCTAACATTCTAGTACATCCTACAACCGATATTTTACCCGGTGTTTCTTTATTAGCTTTTTGAATAGTGATTTCTGTGTCAGTTTGGGCATTAACAGTGGCAATGTATTCCATCATTTGGTTTAGGAAGTGAATTCTGGCCTTGTGTTGCTTGTCTGGCAGCATATGTATACTGTATGACTCTAAATTGAGTGTTCAGCTGACTGTACCTAAATGATCGTAAAACCTTCCATGTTGAGAGTAGCAGTGCAGCAGTCATTTTATCTTCGACTTTTATCTTTTAGCTTCTGATGTGGAGAGCTGTAGAAACTAGGGGTGTAACGATACATTTTAATAGCGATTCGATACATATCACGATACATGGTTGACGATACGATACATGGACGATATTGGTTCATTCATGGCGATACGATACGATTCGATTTAATGATTTAAAATCGATATAGTAACTATTTAGCAAAGAAATTAAATCGTGTTAAAGATGTGGATAGTGCATGTTTTTAAGGGAAAGATGTATTATTATGGATATAAATAAGTAAACACAGTGATTATCTGCCAAATACATGGACATTGTATATTGACAAACCTGCACCTTGACATGAACCCAGAGATTACACACATTTATCGATAGACCAGTGTAGCTATATGGAAAGGAAAAGTAATTAAACCCCTCCTTTTAATTTTTTCTTCTTAAAAATACTAAATACATTGCCCAAGTAGGTAGTATCGATACAATCGATTCTTTGCACTGCCGATTCGATTCGATACAAAATAAAACGATACGATTCGATTTTAGCTGTTTTCATTTCGATATACTTCGATTTTTCAAGTTAAAAACGATATTTCGCTACAGTTACTATATCGTTACACCCCTAGTAGAAACACATGCAGAGCTGCTGGTCAGAGCTGATGGAGCCTCTCTCTTTGCCACGCTGTCAGCCTCAGCCACAGAAGCAGCCGTACACTCCACGGTCACCAGCCTATTCGCCTATAACTTATTCGCCTTAAAAGATTCGGTCCTTTCGCCTGGCTCTTTCGCCGTGGAGGAGAGTCTTTTCACCGCCGTTGAAGAGCCATTTCGCCTGAATGTTCAAGGGTCCGTCTTTTTTATCCATTTTGCCTGGCTTAAAATTTTAAGTTGGGTGTCTTTAACTAGGCAACGATGACACGCGATGCGGCGGACATGGCACTAGCAGCTAAACCTCCCTAGCTCCTAAACCTCATGCAAATCTCTCCATCCAACATGTTTCAAATCGGCCTGTTATAGCACCACCATGACAACGACGTACGCAAAACACATACAGTATTATGCTAGGCTACTACTCCTATAAATGTTGTTGCTAATTGGTACACATCATCTCTGTGAAACTTTGCACACACACTGTCAGGTGCCAAATCTAGCATTCTAAACATTTCAACTCGGACTCAGTGGAAAACCGGCGGCCAGGCAGGGATCTGCCCTCCAAGAGTTCACTTTTGTAGCTTTGCTCTTGTTTTCTGCCTTTTTTTCTGTACTATTATTATTATTATAAAAATTAGTACCTATGGTGCTGTCTGAAGGAAGACAAACAAAAACAAGTTTTATGTTGTGCCACACGTTCCTAGTCCCTCCCTGCACGCCATCTAAAGGCAAGGGCCAGCCAGCGCAGGTGTGGCTGGTCCCAATCAGACGAGCTGCTCCACATCACCATCATCAAGAGGCTGCCAATATATTCATGGGTTACATAGTCCTACACCAGCCATTTTGAGGACCAACACAGGTGTTTTGATTAACGTAGAACATTGGTTCTATGCCAATCAGACAAATTGAACACCTGTGTTGGTCCTCAATATGGCCGGTTTAGGACTACAAATGCAACCCATGAATATACCTACTGCTGAGCACCCTTGGCGCAATATGACTTCCGCTTGGTTCTAAGATTTCTAGCGGAAGTGCTGCGTTTAACGGAAGTTACGTCATGCGATGCAGGTCTGTATACATTCCCCAGCGAAAAAACTAAAATAGATTTTAGCTCTTAACTCGCTCTTAATAGGTTTAATATCGCCTGAATGAATGTTTTTGTTTGTATATTGTTTATTGCGAGTGCAACCGACGGACGGAGTAGGAGATGTAGACCAGATTTTTTCCAGTGGTGAATACGTTTGCAGGAACATCGCACTGTGAAAAAAAGACAACTTCAGGAAAATTCAGCCCCACCTCCTAGAACTGTCCCTGCCTCATATTGTCACCAGGCTTTTCTCTTCGCAGATGAGTAAGCCTGGCTACGCGAGGCTAACTGCTGAGAGCCGGCGCCCAACAATTGAATGTTAACGCCTGTGGTCACTGGTCATTATAGACGCTAGACGGCTATTAGAAGGCAATTTATCTAGTGTTCCAGGCTATCTAAAGCTAAACCTTGTGTGGGCCTACTGTGTGTTCCATGCAAATCCTGTTTTTCTGATTTGTTCCAGGCTCCCTCCTCCACGCACAGTCCTCAGTCCACTCCACCAACGACCCACATGCACCGTAACGTAGCTGAAATAAAATCCCTTTCAACTTTATTCTTGTCTCTGTCTTTGTCTTTGGGGTTCCCGGCACATTTGGCTAATGGCTACGCAGCACCAATCAGGCCTATAACATCTTACTCTTATGTACACAAGATGTCACAATAACAACCTTGAACCAAATGGATTTACACATACTGTACTAGTTTATTTTTATTTTATTTATTTTTTTGTAGTTTGTGTGCACATAACCTTTAGATGGTAAAAAGACTAACGCTGACAATGTGTCTTTTCACTCCTGGTTGTTCATGTATGTGTAAAAATGCAAATTTTATTAACTTAATTTTATTAACTTAATTAGTTAATTTTATTAACTAATTATTATGTAAATAATAATTAGTTAAATGTGGAATTTCCATTTCAGATTTTTTCAGAGCAGTGTGATGTTACAGAGAAACCACATCCTGATGAAGGGTTATAAACTGTAGAGCTGATGAGTCAACATTAAAGAGGCACCAGACAGCGCTGCGTCTTGTTGAGTGAAGATCCATTTAAGACTAAAGTGTGATTGAATGTCCATTTATCTGTTCTGACTTCTAGAAACAGATATGGATTTATATCTAATGTTGATGCTGTTCACCTTGTTCTGGAGCTCAGGTAGGACTCTGTTTTAATCATGCATGTTGATTGATTATAAAACTGATTATCTTTAGATCACTCAATGGTTTAGGGCTAAAATGTATCTCTGACTTGCTTTTGCATTGTGAATCCTTTAGAAGTCTCAGGTCTTCAAGGACTTAACAAAACATGATGAGCATTTAAAAACATGATGAGCATTTAGTTATGTCACAGGATGTGACACTTAATTTTTTTTTACTGAATTTTAATAAGTGTATTGTTTTGATTATTATGGTGAACATACTAAGCTATATCTATGAGGTTAGTATCAGTGCTGGAAAATGGAGGTTTAGGATCTGTCAAGGTTGTGGTAGAGATGAGTTCATGTTTTAAAACCTCTCCAGGTTTGGTGCGTAGGTTAAAGTCTCACATTTTGACAGAGTATAAAATTGTCTCCAAACCAATCAGATCATTATATCCTTGACCTTTATCTCATTTATAATTTACAAATGATACAATAATAGGTCAACAAAACAAGTTATTATTCTAGGGATATATGATGTAACAAGCAAAGTAACATTGACGTGGCTCTGGCCAGTCTGTGCCTTACGCACAGCCTGTAGACATCACCACAAGCCATGTTTATACTTAATTGTCATATGACAGTGTGACATGCTGAACATAGCAGATATACCAGTAAGACTCCCTAATCGGGAGATAAGCGACCTTCAGGTCGCAGCGTGATTTTAGGCCAAAATGTGTAGGAGCAGTGTCCAAAAATGTGTTAGAAAAAAATCGTCCTGATGGTGGCGCTATATGGGACAGATCCATGTTGATGAGATGAGTGTAGACATACTGTGTACCGATTTGCGTGATTTTAGGGCGAAATCTGTAGGAGCAGTGTCCAAAAATGTGTTTGAAAAAATCGGCCTGATGGTGGCGCTATATGGGACAGATCCATGTTGATGACATGAGTGTAGAGCAAGTGTGTACCGATTTGCGTGATTTTAGGGTAAAATTTGTTGGAGCAGTGTCCAAAAATGTGTTTGAAAAAATCTGCCTGATGGTGGCGCTATATGGGACAGATCCATGTTGATGACATGAGTGTAGACATACTGTGTACCGATTTGCGTGATTTTAGGGAAAAAATTGTAGGAGTAGTGTCCAAAAATGTGTTTTGCAAGAATCTACCTCATGGTGGGGCTAGAAGAGGGCCATGTGAGAATTGATGGGTGGAGGTTGTGGTTTGGCAGGCAAGGAGTGTGTGTGCAAAATTTGGCATGGATCAGGGCAACGGTTGCGGAGATATAAGCAGGGCAAAAGTGTGACGTGTGACAGACTGACTGACAGACGGACAGCTGGTCGAGGTTTTGACAGTAACTGCGACCTGGCGGTCGCAACAAGCCCATGTGTCATGGATTCGAAGTGTTGAGTATCAGAATCAAGAATGAAGAAGAGTTGGAGAGGCCCTCATTGCACACAGCCACGTGCCAATTTTTTAGCCTTCCGGACGCCTACTGAGGCCCCAAATACTAACCGATGAGCGGTTACTGTGATTTTAGGTCTCATATTTGTAGATCAGCTGTAAAGCCTGTACTATGATTGGGTTGAACTCCTGGGCCATCTCACTGGAGCCTGTGATTGGGTCACTAGGAGTAGTCAAGGAAGATAGGGAGTAGTGGGCCTGTATTCAAATGATAAACAAGACAGTGGGGCCAATGTGATGGCTCTGTGGGCTGCTGCACCTGGCGGCCATGTTTTGAAATTTGCATTGAAACCGGGTGAAAACTGGGGTGGCAACTAGGGTGGCATTTCATTAACTTAATGGCAAGATGGCAGCCGTGTGAATATGGTCAATAGAGAGAGAGAGAGAGATCTCTCTCTATAGCGCTGCTGCTACTCAAAGATTGGACGGGAATGGACCGGCCGTTCTGGAGTTGTCCCGCTTTTCCCAGTGGCCAGCACGACCTGCCTGCTCTTAGCAAAATGCAAGCAGACGAGTCCCGATGAAGCCAGTCGACATATTGACCAGTTGACATATGGCTAAAGTGCGTGCCACCAAAACTGTGGGAGGAGTAGCCCTGCAAAATAAATCTGGAAAGATGAAAAGATGGATGGATAGAAGAATAAAGTCAGACAAGTACTATATATAAACTTTATTACAGGCTCAGGGCCCACAGGGTGAAAAACAATACATTTACATTACAAACATAATAAAAACAGAAACAGTACATTTCCCTAGCCCCACCGGAGTCAAAAAAGGCACTCATGCCAGTCTAGGGAAACCACACTAATTATATTAAAGAATACATGGGCAACTGGCGGCATCACTTAATGCAGCCCACAGGTTAATTTCGGAATACTGATATATTATCGTCCAATTCATTCCCTATGGAAGCTTCATGGTTTCATGCCTCTAGCTAGTTTTACCAAGCCTGCTTTGCAAAAATAAATCAATTAATACTATTATTAATAACAAATAAAAAAAACATAATTAAATAAATTAATATTAATTATATAATCATAATAATTCACAATGAAGAATATACATTACATGTCCCCTGTGCAGCCTGATTGTGAGACTGGTTCCACCTGTGGTTCCCAGCTGTGACTGTTTGCTTTAATTGAGACTGTGGGTATTTAGTGGGGCTGAGTGTTTGATTGAGTTGCTCGTTCATTTTGTCTATCCAGGAGTTTGTTCTAGTGTTTCTGAGTTTGTTCTAGAGTCATTTAAGTTACAGTTTTGATCCCTCTGTGAAAATGTAGGCCACTTCTGTTCCTGTTTTACTGTATTAATTAAGTAAAGTGTGATTGTACTTTAACAACTCATAGTTTCATGTGTGCTCCTGCATA
Organism: Nannobrachium achirus; assembly: GCF_963921795.1. Classification (NCBI taxonomy): domain Eukaryota; kingdom Metazoa; phylum Chordata; class Actinopteri; order Myctophiformes; family Myctophidae; genus Nannobrachium; species Nannobrachium achirus. The sequence goes on along the minus strand of NC_137827.1, from coordinate 46,119,975 downwards.
ATGGTCCTGTACCAGGTTGCACCAGCAAAACGTTAAGTTCTGCCCTAAGTTAGCGAGTAAAGTCCTTTTACTAGAGGCTTAGTAACTAGTTAGTTTCGAACCAATGCTCAGTCCCCGTTAGAACTACTGAGTTACCAGTGGTCCTTACCTCTCCCTGAGTTTTATCCTGGCTGACATAAGGAGTCATGAGTCAAGCAGGTAGAATAATAGACATTAGACAATGTTGGTTCCTGCAGACTGCTGATTAAACTGCTGCAGAACGGTCAGTCTACTTTGAAAAATCTGAGGGAAAGAAAAAAGACATACCCGTAGGTGAGAAACAAATATGTGGTGCAGAGTGAAGTGCACAATGGAGCTACTGTATGTGTGAAAACTGATTGAATCTTTCCAAGGTGGAAGGGCCAAGGATGCTGCTGTGACCACTAACCAAGCCACTGAAGAGGCAGGACCCAGCACCAAGGACACCACAGGTGGGTCTATGGCAGAAAGCATGTTCATGACGGCCTATAGGCCATTTATTATGATATGCTGATATGATTTGGTAACACTGAACAACATAAGGGCACAAATCATATCACAGGTAGCTGTTATGCATGACTCTGATGACTTAATCCTGCAGTGTTCGCTGCCTCTCCCAACCCCCCTCCCCTACCCCAAATCATCCATAGCTCTATAGCCAGTGGTTAACATTGTATCTCCAGTGAATATAGGCTATAATGAACAGACTCTGAAAATGTCTTTCTTGTTTTACTTTAGTTTTTTTTTTAGGGTAGACAATTATTTGTTACCCCCCTTTTCTCTAGAATTGAAGTCGTTATCCCAATTAATTCCTCCCCACACACATTTCTGTGTAATGTCTGTCAATGCTGTTGTATCCTACTGACTCACCTACCAGTGAAGAGCCCCCGCCGGGAGGACGTAGAGGAGGGATACTCATAATAGCTGAACCTGTGAGCCACATTACAAAAATGGCAAGGGACCAGTTGATAAAATTACAACAATAATTACATATGATAACTTCTGTCTTTCAATGGTGACTTATATTGTCAATCTTAACAACTGACACTGTTTTCTGGTAAATTAAACATGGTGGTATTGAATTTGCATGAGATGGTAAAATGAAAGCGAAAGCATCCGTCCATTTTGGGTTAAAGTGCCAGTTCTCTGCATTAACTTTTCTGTGCTTGCTGAAGCTCATCTTTGCTGTTGCTCTGAGTATGCAGTTTTCCCTTCCTGTATGATTAATACCTATTACATATTATTTATTTTTGATTGATTGTTTGGTGTGCCAGTCAAAATTGTGCCACGGGCCGGGAGTGGCCCGCAGGCCTGAGTTTGAGTAATGACGTAGACTCTACGTCTCTACGTCGTAGAGCCTTCGTCCTAATCCTCCCGTCCATGCATGTGTTCCATCTACTGAATGAAGTTGGTGTTTCCCATTCATTCATTTCATACAGTTTATATGACCATTCATTCATACAGTTTATATGACCATTCATTTCATACAGTATATACAGTATGACCATTCACAATCAGTGGTGAAAGTGAGCCGGAACGGCCGGAACCCCCGTTCCGTTAAAACATTTGGGGCCGGTACGGCGTTCCGTTAAGAAGAGGAGAAGCCAGCTGTCAAAATCCCATGTTAAATAGCCAGCCACAAACGCACGTCCAGGAAGAAAACAATAGCCTATACTAAAGTCAGATTAACATACAGTACACAAGTGTTACTAGTTATATTTTCTGATAAAGTGCTTCTAAATTATTCCCGTGGGTTTGTGTAGGTCAGTGTGATCCAGTCTGTTTGCGTTTCAGTGTTTGTTTGACACGGAGCGAGTGGGTGGGACGTTCGCGAACGAATCGAGTCTTTTGAACGGCTCTTTGAAATGAACGATATGATTCGGTTCACAGTAGGGAGCCGTTCCTTTCTAATGAACAGTGGTGGGAAAATTACTCAATTTCTTTAGAAATATCAATACTGCAATCAAGTAGAAGTTTGGAATGTTAATGTACTTGAGTAGTAGAAGTATCAAAATGTAGGCCTACGTCTTTTGAACGGCTCTTTGAAAGGAACGGATCCCAGAGATTCGGCTCACTTCAAAGAGCCATAAATCCCATCTCTAGGAGGACTCGTGTCTGTGCCTGCATGCGGCAATAAATGCAGAATAGACCAAAATGATTCAATTCTGCATCTGGAAATGGGAGATGTAGTGGAGTAGAATTAAAAGTATTGGAAATACTCCAGTAAAGTAGGCAAGGCTATACTTAAAACCTGTACTTAAATACAGTAGGCCTACTTAAGTAAATGTAGGTCTACTTAGTTACTTTAGATAACTGGTTATAATAATATTAATAATAATATATATAATAATATAATAAATATAATAATATATATATATATATATTACCCTTCTGTATGGAACAATGAACAATATGAAGAGGCTTATTATAGAAGGGCAGCAGGTGGGCCTCCCAAAATGCAGTTTTCAATGCATTTCAGGGGTTTTGGGGGATTAGAGCCTCCCAAATTTTTTTCGGCCGCGTGGCCAATTTATGACAGTTCCGGCAAGAATTTCAAACCACTTTCACCACTGTTCACAATCCAATGGATGTGGTGTTCATATGCCTAGTGGGGCGGAACTAATAGTTGGAAGGTTAATCCATGAATTAATGCAGGATGTTTCCATTAAAACAATACAGTGCTGTCTTCTCTTGTAGTACACATGTTGGTAAAGAAACTATAGCGGTATTGCTAATACTACCTGGCCTTGTCTTGTTTTGATTCAGTACAGAGGTGACATGCTTATAAAAAATTAGTGGCAGTCTAGACCAGGGGTAGGCAAGGGTGCCAAGTCTGCCAACATTGGCACAGAGATGGGTGATCACTGGCACACTGGCATAAGTTTTTTATTTTTTATTTTTATTTTTTATATATATTAAAACAAAGTTCAGTAAGTTAAATTAAGTCCACTCATAATTACATCCTGCGTTTAATTCTACATTCATTCAAACTACTTTACTGGGGAGAGTCTGGGAGATAAGTGTGTTATTATTCTTAATAACAAGAACAAAATTAAAGGTTATTCATAGCCTGTCAAAATCAATTTGAAAATATGACATTTTGATGTGTCTTAATCAAACTTCATGTTGATATGGAACACAGCACTTCATATAAAAAAGATTGCCGAACCCTGGTGTAGAGCGACATCTAGTGGCTGAATGTTATCACCTTTACAGTCACAAAAGACACTTCAATAATGCAATCCAGGCTTGGTGCAAGAGAAAATAAATGGGAGGGGCATTTATTATGTGCATTATAATTAAATATTATTAAATAGGCTATTATGCACTGGTTGGCAGTCATGTTAAGGACAGCACAGGTGTCTACATGCATGGTGAATGGTTCAGCACCAGGGTTGATGGACAGCGACAGGTCATGCATGCTGTGAGCATGTCTTTATAGTGGGTTGGCTTAACAAAATTATCGAAACAAAGCGGATAAAAGTGCCAAACTTTTTTTGAGGCTTCTTTAGGACCTAAAGATGGATTTTAGTCTTGAGTACCAAACTTTATTTTGATGTTTACCCATATATCCATATCAAGTTGGGCTCCCATCGACTTTCTATACAGGAGGAAAATACCCAGAAAAAAAATCTGCTTTAAGTAGCATGTGAGGGGTCTAACTAGGGGTTTGTCATGATTCTGAATCCATTGCAAGCATTTGTTTTGCACAAAAAACTTTCATTGGGCTACAAATGGCCCCACAAAATGATGGTTTAGTGATGAGTCATAATTTTTCACAGTTTTTTGGGTGTTTTTGGGGGGCATTTCTAGCCAAGGAAAGTTTTTTGTGCAAAACAAATGCTTGCAATGGATTCAGAATCATGACAAACCCCTAGTTAGAACCCTCACATCCCACTGTGTATTTTCCTCCTCTATAGAAAGTCGGTGGGAGCCTAACTTGATATGGATATTGTATGGGTAAACATCAAAATAAAGTTTGGTACCCAAGGCTAAAATCCATCGTTAGGTCCTAAAGAAGCCTCAAAAAAAGTTCGGCGCTTTTATCCGCTTCGTTTCGATAATGTCAAAAACCAGCGTTAAGCAACCACGCTATTATACACAGGGATCAAACCCAAGAGAGCAAAGCAACATACAGAGCAGCTGCTTGACTGCTCTGTCTCCACAGAAACACATGTGAATAGTTAGAACACACATAGAATGCTACGATGGAATGACAAGCTATGTTGTGGTTGACAAATCGGTTGTAGAACACTGTTTTGTTACACAGTTGCACACAAATGGCTAGTTTCTCACCAAAGTTATCTTTAAATTTCGAAACATTAAGCTATTCAAAGATAAAGCACACACCCTTTAAGGGGGGTACTAGCGACACTGACAGCTGTGCATAACTTTACAGCAACACAATCTTAGATAAATTGACATTATATAATTTAATCAAATTATGCATGTTTTCTAGTGTTAAAACGTAGGTCAACTTCGCTATGCTTGCATAATGCATGGCTTCAAAATGAACTACTTTTATTGAGTGCATTTGGTGCAACAGATAAACCACAATTTCATCCAAGCAAATGTATTAACAGAGCGGATCCATGTTCTCTGTTACAGTGAAACTCATTTCATTTTATGTTTCTCCTCAGCTCTCCAGGATGAACAAACACACAACACAACAGGTAAACAAAGATCAAAGAACACATTATTCATTCACAATATTCATTTGTCATGGAAACCTTGTATGTGAATGAATCTAATGTAGTTATCATTTATTCACACGCTCTTGTTTATATACTTTTCACTGGTTAGATATTCATACAATTCAAAGATATTTTTATTTAATAAGGGAACACACCATCTGTAGACTTAACAATAGATAGAACTGTTGCTTTTTTTAATAATGTTCTGAGCCTTCCTGTGTGTCAGTGTTCAACAGCACGTGTGGCAGCGATCAGTTCATGTGTCACAACAAACAATGTGTCCCCAAGAGCTTTGTGTGTGACCATGACAATGACTGTGGTGACGGCTCAGATGAGTCAATGGAGTGTGGTGAGTGGACCGTTCTTTATTCCAGTGCTTCTCAAACTGAATATATGTATAGGCCTATATGAAGGAATTCGGTAGCGGACCCCCAGAAGAAAGTATTCACAAGTCTTTTTTTTTAAATTGCAAGGCAACTATACAAGCTCACAATTTATCACATTGAGATGCATTGTCAGCTTGTAGATCTGCTATTTTTAAATAACCGCTAAGGTTAAAGTGGTTAAACTGATTTTGGAGGCAATATTGACTAAATTAGCTGGGGACACTTTGGAACCCCCTCGAGGACCCCTGGGGTCCGGGGACCCCCAGGGGTCCTTGTGAACCACTGATTTAACCTATTAGCCTGTAAAGAACCTCTGTTTCCCAAACAATGGGTTGAGACCTCTACTTGATGTTCCAGAGTATCCAACATGTGGCTCCCACCAGTTCCGCTGTGCCAACGGTCGCTGTCTCATCCAGAGAGCGTGGGAGTGTGACGGAGAGTTGGACTGTCACGACAAATCAGATGAAGCTCCCAAGAATCCCCGCTGCAAAGACCCAAGTCAGAAACACACAGGCACACACGCACACACATACGTTTATCTTGTATGCTTTAACACAATCAAACCGTTCAATTACATTGTAACCATTGTTCTCTGAGTGATCTCTTCACAACTGCATATTACATAGGCTATATGGGGATCTGCCGTACCTCGCTTGTGACGTGAATATTTCTTTTAAGACACACCAGTAGTACTGGGTGACACCATCGACACCGCTTCCGACGACCGTCAAGGTGGCAAGATAGTCTATTCACTCAAATTACAATGTACATGTTACAATGTAATATATATTTTTTTGGCTTTTTATGCCTTTATTTGATGGGATAGTAGACTGACAGGAAATGGGGAGAGAGATGGGGAATGACATGCGGCAAAGGTCGTCCGGATCGGGAATCGAACCGGAGACACCAGCAGGCATCATAGCCTAGTATGTGGTATGCGCCTTGACCACTAGGCCAGCGGGCGCCACAACTGGACAAATACTTTTATATCCAATTTATAATAAGAGCAATTACACATCAATGAAAACATGGACGACCCCTGGGGGCAGCCGAAAATCTAGATGTCATCCTTCGCTAAACTCAGGTTCACAACGCTACATAGAGCAGATGCCAGTGAGTACAGGGGTGTAGGTTCACTCAAGCTGGCCAAAACTGATACAAACTGATGAAGATAGCCTAATACCTACCGCTAAGTGAGTAGGATGCAAGACCGACTAGAAACATCTGCCCGCAACACCTCCCTGTGATCCGGGTCCATCACTGATAAGACCAACAGCCAACTCGTCAAGGGGGGAGTCTGAGCAAACTGAAGGCCCTGGATAACCCTGGATCATGGTCAAAAGGTCTGAGCCAAGAGCTGCCCAGGCCCTGTGACGAGTTGAGGGCACAAGACGTCAGGAAGGCGGTGGCCGTGAGCCTGGGCCCTGTACCCTGCTACCACACGCCCCACCGTGTCACCTACCCACTGTAACTGTGCACTCATCTTGAGATGAGAAGTGACTCAATCTGTAGCTTCACTCTGCTCTGCTGTCTGTGTCACCTAAACAGGATCCACAGATGGAACTATACACCCCAACGCCTAAACTGACAACGCCAGTAATACGGCAAGGCGGCCTAGCACAGTATCAAGGGCCAGACCACCAGGTTTATGAACAGCTTCCACGTGGCTACAATCAGAACAAGGAATGAGCACCACCTGTCATCAGAATGGACTTTTGTTGTCTGATGGATCCTGTTTGGTTAATATTATTAATATAATATTAATATAGTAGTGTGTACCAATTTGTGTATAACGGTCAAATATCATAATTCTTTGATTGTGCTGTTTGCCACTCTGTGTTCCAAAACAAACCCTGTTATTATGTTTAACATGGTATAGATATCATTTTCAGTGTTAAATGTCAATGCCTTCCTGTGTTGGGACAAATAACTAATGCACGTGATGAGATCTGTCCACTGCAGGTCATAATGCCCAGGACACAGGATAACAAAATGATATTGCCAAGCCATAATATCTGGCCTTCCTACTGGGCCCAACGACACGAAAACATCTGATATCCATTGTTATGTTTAATTGTCCAATCAGAATGTGACTAATGTATTCTGTAACTCCATATATCTGTGAAATTATGTTTTGTATAGTCAGAGACGGCACGATGGGTGGATTTGCTGTACTGTGCATTGAACTCTGAACTATTCTTTCAATACAACTAACAGAAAAACGGACTTACACTGTGTGGACTCATTTCTTGTGTGCGAGTACTTTAATATCTTGGGGAAACTGTCTATTCATATGGAATATAATAATCTTTCCATCATTGTCCTCATGGACCTACCTGTGGATTATACCAGAAAAAGTTTCAACCCAGTTGGCGCATGCGCAAGTAGTTAGTGCATGCGCAAGTAGGTGTTAAAACTGTTTCCGGTTTGGTGTTTCCTGCCAAAGTGTAGTCCGTTTTGACTACAGAATGACGTAGGACGCCATCCACTCCCGACCAAAATTGGAAGCCAGCCCAGGCTAATATTCTATTGAAACTATATGAGGTGGAACCATGAGGTAAAGTGGTACTAAAATTGGCTTGAAGGGATTGACTACATGGTCCTCACCGTAGTACCATGCTTATCTTCTCTGTATCATTCCAATTTTAGCCCAAAGACAACACATCCTAGCCCGTTGCCATTAACAAATCTTTGGTATTGCATCTGAAATGGCTTGGAATTAGAGACAGATAGAACACGAAATTTAAATATCCGAGTGGTTGTTACGGCTAAAACCTGTATAAAACCGTAGTATGGACCATTTATATAAAATATATATTTTGAAAAGCATGGTGGGGCCCCTTTAAAGAAATATCCATGTCTCATGCGAGGTGGGGTCATTCCCTGTACATAATGTAAGTTTGTCTCGATACGATAGAGAACATGTTATTATATATTACAGGGCGGAATTTTTTATAAATCTATCACACATTAATGAACACAGATGTTAATAAGAGAACTTCACACATCATCTGTAGACATCACTATAGATAGAACTGTTGCTTTGTCTGTCCTGACTTTATGGTCTCATTCTATAATCATGGACTGACCTAACAACTACTTCCTGTGTCTCAGCAAACACGTGTAGCAGTGACGAGTTCATGTGTCAAAACAAACAATGCATCCCCAAGCGTTACGAGTGTGACGGAGACTGGGATTGTAGCGACGGCTCAGATGAGGCTCCTGAGAATCCTCACTGCAATAACCCAGGTGAGAGAGAGAGAGAGAGAGAGAGAGAGAGAGAGAGAGAGAGAGAGAGAGAGAGAGAGAGAGAGAGAGAGACACACACAGAGAGCTATGCTAGCAGATCTGACACCTATCATATGTTTTCTTAACAATGGAGACTTTATTTTGTAAACTTTAACACGATCAGAATAACATACAGTACAGCCTAACCTCTGCTTCAGTGTTGATTTCGTCGACTAAAACTATGACGAACAATGTTCGTCGACTACCTTTTTCACTGGCGAAAACGAAATAAAAACGAAATAAAAACTAAGCTATTATGACTAAAAATAAGACTAAATATGTTGAAAATGTTGTCAACAAATAAAAACTAGACTAAAATGTTAGGGAGGGATTAGTGGAGAAGAGATCCAGTAAAAGACAAGTCATTTTATGTTTGGTTGCGCTTGGGTGTTGCACTCTGAAAATGGCAGATCTACAAGCTCACAACACGCCACGCTGAGACGGGTTGTGAGATTGTAGTTCGGCTATTTTCAGCATACAACCAAGTGTAAATTCAGCCATTACGATGCCATCAAAATGCACTAAATCTAAATTTGCTGTCAAAATCACTGTTCCATTCGTCTTCCCTTCTCCTCCTTTCTCTAAGATTCCGCTGCAACAGAGAAGAAATGTGACAACACAACCTATGTGTGTCACAACGGGAAGTGTGTACAGGACACATTGCTGTGTGACAGCAAGGACGACTGTGGTGACGGCTCTGATGAACTCCATTGCTCTGTTAACGAGTGTCTGAACAGCGAGCTGAGCGGCTGCTCCTCCCAGCTCTGTAATGACCTCAAGATAGGCTTCAAGGTATGGAAACAACACGGCCGGTTGACACAGATTCCACAAAGACACTGATGAAACACCTGGTCAGCATCACAGCTTTAACGGGTCCTACTAATTGCACCAAAATACCCAAAATGTAACCGCTCTGTTCCATGTCTCTCCTTGCAGTGTGAATGTCACCCCGGCTTCCGTCTGAAGGACGATGGGAAGACGTGTGTGGACGTAGATGAGTGCAGCACCTATCCCTGCACCCAGCGCTGCAACAACACACAGGGCAGCTTCCACTGTCTCTGTGTGGAGGGCTACCAGCTCAGCCCTGAAGACCCCACCATATGCAGGTCCATGTCTGGTAAGAAACAATAATGGAGCTGAATGAGATGGTCCTGCTTTGAGGAATGTCCAACTTTCATTTCCTTTATGTGTCAACTACAACATTGGCTGCTACATAATCAGACCTGTGACCACTCCTTAAAAGCTTGGCACATAATAAACTATTTAGGGTTTTACCATTATCTATCTTTATATAACCCATGAAAACCAGGAAAGCATCTGTAATTTAAAATTATAGCTATAGCACATTGGTTGGCTATTCAAAAATAGCAGATATACAAGCTCATAGCACATGCCAAAGTAAGTGCCATGCGCTTGTAGATTTGGTATTTTTGAACAATTTGTGACAAATCTTTGAATATATATATTTTAAAATATATTTAGATGGGGGGCTTGTGCCGGTTCCGGAACAGCCGATGTCAGACATCAACTCCGCATACGGAGGTTCTGATCCTTTCGCGTCGGTCCCGGAAAACCACGTATCGGGTCGGGTCGAGGTCGGGCACTGCACTCCGTGCTGCGGTGCGGAGCGAGCGTGCCGAATTTGAAGCTTGTGGGACGAACAGTTCTTGAGCTCAGGGCACATACACATACATACTCACAGAGATTTCTCGCATTTATTGTAAGATAGGAGTTGTGTCATGCAGGGACATAGGCCAAGAGTAGATAGAGTACTGCTTGCATCTAAACTCAAGGGGTAATGGCCATCCATTATATAGTGCTTGGCTGGGTTCTCGTGACATCTCACTGATGTCACGATAAGTCAGCGATGTCCATATCTGGAGTTCTACATTAGACTGATGTCAGGACTAGATGTCTTTCCTGGCTCCATATATGGAGCTAAAGATCGTCCTGTTCTGAATATGGAATTTATGAGGCCAGCGCTCGCCCAGCTGTCTGCACGTGCCCATGTGCGCAACCTTGTCCTTTAGGGTGAGGTCACTCCTCGCCCTTAGGGCATCTTACTGGTATTCATACTTTTGTACTTCATATTGTTGTATTGGCTTATTGTTTGATTGTCTGATGATGTTACATGGCAGGAACATCTGTTCCCTTCTGTAATATGTTGTTGTTATATGGACTACCAGAGATGGGCAAAAATACATTGAAAAATTAAAGTCAAGTGCTCCACACACACACAAACCACCAGCGAATTAGATTGAAGGAAAATGTGTCTTCACCCATAAAATTACATTAAAAAAGTATTTTGTATTTCAAATACAGAAAATACTAGACCTGAAAGTATTTTGATTCAAATTACATTCATTTTTTCCATCCCAGCCAAATACAAAATAATGTCAAAAAACCAAAAAGTATTTCAAATACGTATTTCATATAGGGTACATGTATTTCAAATACTGCCAATCTCTGGGGACTACTTATGTGAATTAGTATTCTTGGTAACTGACATATTTACACTGCTTTCCCAACTCTACTGTAGTTGTTTTATATGCTGTGTTCATTAATATGTTCTCTCCCTCCCAAATAAACAAAGTGTTTTTTTAAACAAGTCAAATGTGATGTCTCATTTTCTCCAGGTGTGGAGCCCTTCCTCATCTTTACCACCAGGGACGAACTGATGAAGATGAACTTGAACGGCTCCAACGTCACGGTGCTCAAACAGGTGAAAACCATTGAACAGAACAACACATCCTATACAATATTATACACTGCTTCTGACATGTTGGTGGAATGTATTCCTGTCAGAGAATAAAACAATTGCTGTTCTGTGACAGGACTTGGATGACGTGGGGTCTCTGGACTTTGACTATCAGCAGCAGATGATCTACTGGACAGAAGGGTTCTTGTCATCTCTCCCCACCAAAACAATCAGTCGTATGAACATCAATGGCAGTGATGTCCAGGTCAGTGGAGAAATTAAGCAATATTACACGAGAGGGTGTTGGTTATCGTGATTATTGGAACGCCTGTGTTGCTGCAGGCACGAGCCTGAAAGGTGAGTGCCCATTGGCAGCGGTAGCGCACAAGGTCCACTAATCACATAACCCACACACTCATGTGTAATATTGTGATTAGGCTATATAACAGTTGCCTTTTAAAAACAAAAACATGTCAACTTAATTTCATTGTAACTAAGATATTCAATAGAAATCTGTAATATTTTTATGCCACATTTACTTACTATGTCCCTGAACTTCACATGAAAATTGTTAGCCTAGCATAGTGTTGGGATAAGGGAGTGCTTCGCGACCAGCACAGCTGATATATTATTTTGTTTGATGAGATCCTTGTGGTAGTTGTAGCTCCCTTCACAACAAACACAGGTCGGCGTCGGTTCTTTATGAAAACGGGCAGTTTATTCTCCTCCTCTCTTCTCCTCCAAACATGCCGTGAGAACTGAGTTCACACACAAATAATAAATCAATCAATAACTTGTACAGAAATCACACCATCATCAAACATACATGAAATGAAAATACAATCATGAAGAAAATGCGCGATGCGCAGTGTCCATTAAACAGCGTCCACATGAAAGACAAATCTAAACATATGAAATACCTCGGTGGCCGCTATTGTGAACGGAGGTTCTTCTTCTTGAGTTGCTCAGTCCTTTAGTCTTTCTTTTCACCGTCTTTCTTTGACTTTTAGACGTCTTTTATGACTTAAAATGAACTTTAGAGGTGCATCCCATAAGAGCAGTTCGACGCAGAGCTCAGCTTGTGCTCTAGGCAGAGTGCAGGTCTGTTTGTACCACCTGTGAGCCATGACATGTAATCAAGCCTACATCAAAGAGGTCCCATGTGCAGCTAATAGACAGGCAGAGAATCATTGTTCCATCCCATAATGTTTTAACCACATATCTTCATATTATGTCTTTTAACCTTATATGAAATCAATTCTGAATCCAAATATTTATTTATACCATGAACTTATAAGATTATTTTTTCTTTATGAACTTATGACCATTAATTATTATATTTTAGCAATTTTAGTATTTTTTAGTTTTTAGCTTGTAACAGCACTTACACTCCCACCAAAATCAATCACATTCAAAATGTGGGATTTTCTTAAACCAAAAAAAAAACATGAAAAGAACAAATCAAAGTTTGACCTTGAGTGTGTTTACTTTGCATGAGTATGTGACCTTATGTATGTGTACTTGTCTTGTGTAGTGTGCCTTATTCTAAGTGTGGTGTCTCTGACCAGTGGCTTCTTTGCACCATCTGCCCCAAGGGCATTCACTTTTCCATCTAGGCCAGAATTCACTGGCTAGGAAGTGCACTCTTCTCCACCTCTTCTGATGGAGGTCTTCTTTGTGGAACTGTCCAGGTGTGGGATGTTTCACGTTGTGGTGTAAGTTTGATCGGGATAGCTGCCCTCCCACCCTAAGGCTATTGTTTTTGTCCAGGGTGCTTTCTGTTTGGGGCTTGGATTTCTGAATGATTTCAGTGAAGTCTTCTCGCTTCCGTTTCCTTCCTCTGGACTTGTTAGAAGGCTTTGCAAAGTAGTTCCTTACTGAATTCACTTCCTCTGCCTTGACTTTGTTGACATGAACCTTGCAAGGCTCAGTGGTCATTTCTCGTTCCCCCACCATTTTCTCTCCATGTGGGAGATTCTGATTCACAGGACAGTCAGGTCTCTCCTTTGACTGAACTGTGTGTTGCTTATTGTCAGTTGGCTTGATATCTTTAACTCGAGCTTTGCACACTTTGTGCACTTCTGTGTGCACTTCTGTCTTGATTCCAACTGATGGCTGCACAGCAGGTGTCACCTTTTGCATGATGATTCTGTGACTGGTTCCCACTACATCACTGCAGTCGTCCACCGGATGTGAGCAGCCAACGATGCTCCAGCCAAGATCGGTCCTCTGTGCATATGGTTGACCATCATCACCTGACAGGATCTCTCTCGGTAGGAGGGCTTGTTGACAGTTGAAGCCGATCACAAGGCCTATCTTGCATTCCAACAGAGGTGGAATCTTATCCGCCAATTGTTCCAAATGAGGCCACCTTAGAGCCGTCTCCGAAGTTGGAATGTGTGACTTGTCTTTTGGAATTAACTCCTGTGTGAAAACTGTTGTTAACAGGATTCTTTTCTCCAAGTTGTATCCTCTTACTTGTAGGTTTGTCAACTTCTGGCATGGTACGACAGTTGACCTTGTAGACATTGTTGATAGTCGCACTTTGACTTTCTCTTTGTCTGTCTTTATGTCTTGAGCCACTTCATCAAGAATGAACGTTTTGTTGCTCTGTGTGTCTAAGAGCGCATAGACAAGAACTTCTTGATCTGGCTGTTTTATGGATGAGACCCAGACTGGTACGATTGAGGACGTGTGTGTGTTTACACCTTCTTTTACGACTCTGATGGCAGTTGTCAATGCTGTTGCATTCACCTCTGTAGCGTCTACCACTGTAGCGCTTGCCTCAGTATTTGAGTTGTCCTCTCTTGGAGGTCTTGACCTTTGTTGTTCGTTGAACTTCTCATCATGCAAACATGTCGGATGTCTCCTCAGACATTTTTCACATGTGCTCTTGTCCTCACACTCCTTTGAGCGATGACCAGTCTTTAGACATCCAAAGCAAAGCTTCTCTGTTTGCACAAACTTAACACGATCTTCAAGTGTCTTTTCTTGGAACTTTCTGCACTTGGTAAGGTCATGTCCTGTTCTTTCGCAGAGGACACATGAGAGAGTATTACTCTGTGCCATGTTTGTGGCCAATGTCTTTACTTGAATGGGTTGGCTTCGTGGTTGTCTTGGTTTCTCTCCTTCAGAGCTCCTTATTGCTTGTACTGAGGATATGGGGTGACAAGCAATCTCTGCTTCTACTGACAGGAAGTCTACAAACACTTTGAAAGAAGGATAATCAACACCTTTCTTCCGCTCTTCATTCACTTTGCGGTTCCAACTGGACACCAACCAATCTGGTAACTTCAGCAGTATCTTTTGATTCTCGCTGCAGTCGTTGAGAATATTCAATGACGTAATGTGAGTCATTGCAGCTTCGCAGCCCCAGAGGAAATCTGCAAAATCTCTTAGCTCATAGCCGTCCCTAGGGCTTATCTTTGGCCATGCATTGAGCTTATCTCTGAAAGACTTCCCAATTAGGAATAGGTTTCCAAACCGTTCTTCTAACAGCTGCCAGGCTGTGTCGTATGCTTCTTCTGTGCCTAGTAGGAAGAAACCTTCAACAGCTTTCTTTGCAGCGCCCCCTAGGTACTTTCTCAGATAGTACAGTTTCTCTTCCTTCGAAATGTTTTTCTTGTCTATTAATGTTCTGAAAGACAGTTGCCAGCCTCTGAATTGCCAGCCTCTGAATTGCAAAGGGTCTCCAGAAAATACTGTGGGCTCTGGTGTTGGAAGACGATTTCCACTTATAGCTTCTGCTAGCTTATTGACAAAATTAGTGCTGTCCTGTCCTTGTGGCACAGACATTGAATTTGATGCAGCTTGCTGTAGACTTTGGGGACTTTGGGCTTGACTTGTGACTTGTTGAGGAATGAATGAGGGGCTTGAGACATGGAGGGGTTGTGTTACACCCGGCTGAGATTGGGGAATGAATGGGTTGCTTGAGACTTGGGGAACATGTACTGTAACTGGTAGGGATCGAGGAATGAATGGGGAACTTGAAACATTAAGGGCTTGTGTTCTTGGTTGAGATTGAGGAATGACGGGGGAACTTGAAATGTTGAGGGTTTGTGTTGGGAATGTCAGGGTCTGAGGGACGGAAGGGGAGTTTGGAGCATAGAGGGAAATGCCTTCTGCTAGGTCATACACCCTTACTCGAGCTTGTGCAGCATTCAGCTTCTTCACTTCTTCTAGGCGTTCAATCTTACGTTGCCTTTCCTTTATTGCTAGTTCTCTGGCCAACGTTTCAGCCTCCATTGTTTGTTGTCGGGCTAGTTTCTCAGATTCAAATTGCGCTAGCCGTTCCTTTTCTTCAGTTTGTAGCCTTAGAAGCTCTCTGGTTTCCTTCTCTTGTTCATACAACACTGCCAGAACTTCTTGAGATGCAGCGGCTTCAGCTGCAGCCTCGTTTCTTTTGACTGTGTTGTTGCTTGAATGAGTATCACATTTTGACTGAGACGATGGCCCTAACAAGGAACATGTTGAATCTAGGATAGATCCATAGTCGGGCCATAGTTCATCATCTTCTGATACATGCTTTTGGAGTCTCCTTGTTGCCTTCTGAATAATAAAGTCTGAAAGAGACACGCAGGTGTCTATCTTACGTCGCAAGTCTGGTTCAGGGGTTTCCAGTCGACGTAACTCTTCATAAATGGATGTTAACTCAGAGGTTATTCTCATGTTCTGAATCGCCTCTTGTAAGTCATCATCGGAAGCAGACACATCAGACAAAGTGTCTTTGCTTATTTTTGCCGCACACTTCCACTTGCAGAAAGCAGTTCTGTACCAACGTTGTACACTCTTTAGCCTTTCTTCGTGAAGTTCTCTTCCCTTTTCTGTCAGGGTTCGACTTCTTTCACTTCTTCGTAGTGTTTCCATCTCTTCCGATTCAGTGGCTGTAGCCTTGGATAGAGATGCATTGACATTTTCATCTTCTGTAACTTGGGGTTGGGGAGATGGATTCACTGGATTGGCATCTTCATAGCCGGTCTTGGTGCTTGGGTCAGACATTTTGAGTGAGTGTGTATGGCATGAAAAGTGTGAATAATGACTTTGAAATGTGTTGTGTGTGTGTGTGTTAACTGTGTGTAAAATCCTAAATAACTGTAGTGTACTGTTGGTGGGAAAACGTAGGATAACCTTTAAGTTAACTTCAATTTCAAAACAAAAAGAAACAACCTTGGCAAAATGCAAAATTTGACCTTAAATGTAGAGAAAATACCTTAGAAATACCTTAAGTCAACTCTTCTTAAAATAAGGAAACATTTTTTACCACAACAAAGTTGTCCTTTAACCTTAGTTATTCTTCAGCAAAAGCCAAAAAATAAAAAACAAAACACACGTAGTTCTCCTTTAACCTTCTTAGTTTGGGTGTAAAACCGAATGAGTTATCCTTTAAACCTTTACTTTATATCAAAATGAAATGAGCTTGTTGTCCTTTAACTTCTTAAACCTTGTTTAAAGTACAGAATGAATTTATCCTTTTAACTTATTTATCATGAAATGCAAAAACGACTTTAAACCCTTTAGTTTAGAAACACAATATCACATTAATATCAACTTGAATGTCTCTTCTTTTTATAACTCTTCTTATAAACTCTGTTAACTTGCTTATATGATTTTCTTCTTAAACCTTATGCAATGTGACAACTAGGCTACCAGCACATTAGAATTGTCCCAAACGTGAAGGCTAAACTAAGCAGGGAAAATAGATCTGAGTCCTTGTTGCACATCCCAAGTTTAGCCACTTCTCACACCACCTTAACTTGAGGATTGTGGCAGAGAACTTCTTGGCTTTAGCTTGAAACGTTGCGCTTTTAACACAGTCTATCACCGTTGTCGTCGTTATGCCGACACCTACTTTGTGGGCTTTGCTTAGTTGAATGCTGGATCTTCGTTGCGTTGTCACCCGCGGTGGTTCGTTGTCTCTCCTACCCATGATGAGCAGTCGAGTTCTCACTGTAGCTCCCTTCACAACAAACACAGGTCGGCGTCGGTTCTTTATGAAAACGGGCAGTTTATTCTCCTCCTCTCTTCTCCTCCAAACATGCCGTGAGAACTGAGTTCACACACAAATAATAAATCAATCAATAACTTGTACAGAAATCACACCATCATCAAACATACATGAAATGAAAATACAATCATGAAGAAAATGCGCGATGCGCAGTGTCCATTAAACAGCGTCCACATGAAAGACAAATCTAAACATATGAAATACCTCGGTGGCCGCTATTGTGAACGGAGGTTCTTCTTCTTGAGTTGCTCAGTCCTTTAGTCTTTCTTTTCACCGTCTTTCTTTGACTTTTAGACGTCTTTTATGACTTAAAATGAACTTTAGAGGTGCATCCCATAAGAGCAGTTCGACGCAGAGCTCAGCTTGTGCTCTAGGCAGAGTGCAGGTCTGTTTGTACCACCTGTGAGCCATGACATGTAATCAAGCCCAGAGCAGTATAATCAGATCAAGCCTACATCAAAGAGGTCCCATGTGCAGCTAATAGACAGGCAGAGAATCATTGTTCCATCCCATAATGTTTTAACCACATATCTTCATATTATGCCTTTTAACCTTATATGAAATCAATTCTGAATCCAAATATTTATTTATACCATGAACTTATAAGATTATTTTTGCTTTATGAACTTATGACCATTAATTATTATATTTTAGCAATTTTAGTATTTTTTATAGTTTTTAGCTTGTAACAGCACTTACAGTAGTGCTCATTATTCACACAGGTAGAGAGCTATTTCAACCAATCAGATTGCTTTGTGAGAACTACCTGTTTTATAATCAAATAATATTCACTTCTGTCTCTTTCCTTAACAAATACAATTCTTAGCATGAAATCATGCACAAAGTTGGTTGTCTTTTAGTTTATTTATTAATTACCGATCGCCCCTCTCTGAAGCTCAAGGTCTCAAACATGTGTCATGTGACCTGGGTAACCAATACATGACACCTCCCAAGTCCTGTAGCCTATCTCACCTGCTCCTACAAATTCTGGCACAGACAGATCGGCTTCTCTTTCAGGAATCCAGCGCTTGCAGCAGCAACAACACACTTGACACCGATAGGAGATCTCTGCTTTTCCTCCATTAACCTGGTCCCCAGGTTGTTTGGTCCCCCTTCCCCATGTACCACCCCCTCTATTTATAGACTACAGTATTCTCTCACCCCTCTCTCCGATTAGACCCATTACCCTCACATGAATGGAAATGTTCATATTTTTTAAAGTCATTTCAAAGTTTCCCATGTTGCATACATTCAACAAATAAAATAACATGCATACTGTAGGCCAAGTGAAATTATATAATAATGTGCCTTTGTCACAAAATAATTAACCACTCAAACCTTATTTTATACATTGTTACATCGCAACATGTTGTGAGTAGATCAGCTATTTTCAAACATTTTAGGAGGCCTATTTTACTTATGGTACTTTATATTTTGATGCCAATACTTTTGTACTTTTACTCAAGTAACATTTTGAACCTTTTACTTGTAACAGAGTATTTTTATATTGTGGTTTTGGTAATTATATATAGTATCAGAGTACTTCTTCCAACACTGCAATTAATATAATTAGGATTAGTATTGCTGCTGTTAGATAGAAAACAATAAAACAGGATGAGTGGTGACTCAGCCAGTTAGTGCACAGATCATGTGCTCTCTCTACAATATCCTATGATATAAATATTAAAATGATGAACAAATGACTTACAAATAAAATATGGTGAGTATATTCATAGTGAAAGTTTGTCTCATTGACAGGTCCTTCACACATCACTCAGTGGACCAGTGGGTCTGGCTGTTGATTGGGTGGGAGGAAACCTCTACTGGTGTGACTGGGAGCAGGACACCATAGAGGTGTCCAAACTAAACGGGGCGTACCGAGCAGTCCTGGTCAACACCGGCCTGGAAGTGCCATACTCCATAGCTGTGCATGTACGCTACAGGTAAGAGCACTGTGCTGTGATCATGACCTCACACTGAATGTATCAACCACCCTGTGGAACACCACAGACACAAGAAGACTGAATTATCTAAAAGTAAAATTGAAACACGACACATATGACACATAAGTAGGATAAAAAATCTCTTGAAAAACCATGTCAAAGTTGTATTTTTATATTTTTTATTTTTGCGAAATGTGTGAACTCTTCATCATATTGCATATTGTCCGCTATACTATACAGTATGTGTGAGTTGTAGTGAATAGTGAGCCTGACCCAGTGTCTTCCTGACAGCTACTTGTACTGGACAGACGGGGGCAGCAACGCTCACATAGGGAGGATAGGGATGGACGGCACCAACAGGAGCATCATAGTGAAGGATAAGATCACTGATCCCAGAGGCCTGACGTTAGACTACATCAATGATCTCATCTACTGGAGCGACTCGACGTTGGGACACATTGAGTTTACCAACCTGGATGGAACCAACAGACACAGAGGTAACAAACACGCACGCACGTACACACACGCACGCACGCACACATGATAGTGTTACAACGCACACAGGCAGAAACACACACACACACACACACACACACACACACACACACACACACACACACACACACACACACACACACACACACATACACACACACACACACACACACCATAGTGTTACATGAGAGGACATCAACATTTTAGCACAGGGATTTTATAGATGTAATTTTTAAGAATATATATATTGGGTCATTTTTAACACAAACCCTAAAACCTAAAATTGCTGATCTACAACTTCTACAACATCTACAATGCGACATGTTGTGAGCTTGTAGATCAGCTATTTTTGGTGAGTGACACCGGTGTGAACCAGGTATAAGTTAGGCATATTACGCACGCACGCATGCACTCACACACACACACACACACACACACACACACACACACACACACACACACACACACACACACACACACACACACACACACACACACACAATTGTATCTATTATAATACTATTATTACTATTTATAATATTCTGACACTTTTGGTTCTGTGTGTCTGTAGTTCTGAGTCAGGACCGTGTCATTCGTATTGCTCTGTTTGAGGAATACATCTACTGGACAGCCCGGACCGGGACAGCCCGGAACGGCTCCATCTCCAGAGCCCACAAGACTCAGGGAACCAACAAGACCACACTCATCAACCTGGACCCACAATGGGGCTTCCACATCTACCACCCCTATCAACAACCTGAGGGTCTCATTATTACTCTGCATTATGTTTTAGTACTTCTATTAAATGTCTATTGTCGTTTTAACTGCTCTGTTTTGAAAAGCATTATGGTATACAATATAAACACACTGTATATAATAATAATTGCGACCGTCAGGTCTCAAGTTACTATGAAAAGCTCCACTGGCTGTCTGTCAAGTCACGCCATGTCACACTTTTAGCCCTACTCTTATCTCCGGCACCGTTGCCCCTATCCATGCCAAACTTTGCACACACACTCATTGGCTGGCAGACCACAACCTCCAGCCCTGATTTCGCGCCGGTTCGAGGCCGG
This sequence comes from Nannobrachium achirus, assembly GCF_963921795.1. Classification (NCBI taxonomy): domain Eukaryota; kingdom Metazoa; phylum Chordata; class Actinopteri; order Myctophiformes; family Myctophidae; genus Nannobrachium; species Nannobrachium achirus. Next base: position 46,099,376 of record NC_137827.1, on the reverse strand, counting down.
GCACTGCACTCCCTGCCCGAATTTGAAGCCGGTGGGACGAACGGTTCTCGAGATACACAGATTATATACATAATACATACACACTCACAGAGATTTTTTGTTGACTCATGTGGCGTACGTGATGTCAGAGCCTTTTATGAAGTGATGTCACATGAGTCAGCGCTTGTGCCGATTTCCTCCTGAACAGCCTGATGTCAACAATCAGCTCTGTATACGGAGATTCCGAACGTTTCGTGGCGTTTAGGGAAAAAACGCGCGTCGGGTCGGGTCGAGGCCCGGCACTGCACTGCACTCCGCACCGCGGCGGGGAACGTGCGTGCTGAATCTGAAGCCGGTTGGGCAAACGGTTCTCAAGATACGCAGATTACATACACACACAGACACACACGCAAGCAGAGACTTCTCGCATTTATTGAAAGATATATATGTTACAGTTAGTTTGGGTAACTCAGTTAGATTGGGGTAAGAGCGCTCGTTTTGTAGTTCACCACACACCCCTACCACCACCTGGGTCAATTCACTTTGATAGCACGCGGACACTTTCTATATGTAGATGGGCGGACCCGAAGAATCTCTCCGGGAGTCTCCGGCCAATAGCATGTGTTTTCCTCCCCCCACCCCGCTCTGCTCCTCTCCTCCTCCCCCTCCCTCAACGGCTTGTCCAAAGGGTTTTTGTCACCGACTGAAAACATAGTCCTGCTTGTCATTCTTAATGAATAAATTGTGTTTGCTTCTGGGGTCACTAAACGTCTCGCCACAGAGTTGGCACACGTCCGTGATGGATTTTGATGGAGTGGTGGGTTCTTGCTAGTTAGCCTTCCAAAAAAACAATCTGGTTGTAGTTGCCACACAGCACAGGGCTCAGAGAACGCTTCTGCGTCATGACGTCAACACATTAGGTGCGACGCCCCTCTGCACCGAATGTGAAATTCTACACTTCCTCCAACAGTGATTTTTACGCGATTGTCCAGACTTATATTTCTTCCGATCGCCAAAATAAGCCTGGGTTTCCGAGGCTACTTTGATAGTCACTTATCAACACACCTGTGTAATTCTGCGTAATCGCCACAAGATGGCGACAACACAGCCATTCACTGTAGTCGGTGACGTCACTCGTCTGCGACCCTTCTTTGTTTATCTACTAGCCTACCACAGCTGTGTTTAGCCATTAGCTTACCATGCCTAAACCTAACCCTAACCTTAGTAAAACTATGCCTAACCCTAACCATAACCTCCGTGGGGTGAGGCGCTATCATTCCTGCCAACGCTTCGTTGTCGTTGTTGTGGATCAAAGCGACCACTTGCTCCTCCCCGCGCCGCACAACGAACACTCCGGTTCTCAATATAACTGAGGTCTAATCTACACCAATACGAATTCCACTTCCCTGGGTTGGCTCTCTATGCCTCCACACGGCCCTGTGTAGAAAAAAGATCTCTGCCCACATGAAAACGCAAAACGCTATAAATCCCTGTCTGCGCGTCACCGAAGCGAATCTCGATATTCCGACATCCTGAAAATCCGACGGCACGGAGATCCGAATCCGATGTCCCAGAGAGAAAGAGAGGTAGAGAGAGAGAGGGGTCCGCCCCCCCCCCCCCCCCCTCATGCGCAGAGGTTGGCATGATTCAAATAATTAATTAATTAGCCAGCAAATAGCCACATCTGTGCACATATCAATATATAAGGCTAAATCTCATTGCGACCGAAAGGTCGCAGTTTAGTATCAAAACCTCCACCGGCCGTCGGTCGGTCGGTCGGTCGGTCGGTCACACGTCACACGTCACACCTTTGCCCTGCTCATATCTCCGCATCAGTATGACATCACACCACATGTGTACACAAACCTTTGTGTACGTTGCTGTGGCAACAGTCTGTTGTTGCTGGTCTGTCTGTTAGCAACCACCTTAGCAACCATGGTTTTACCCTAGCAACCAACTGTTTACCCTAGCAACCAACTGTTTACCATAGCAACCATGTTTTTTTACCCTAGCAACCAACTGTTTACCATAGCAACCATTTTTTTTACCCTAGCAACCAACTGTTTACCATAGCAACCATGTTTTTTTTACCTTAGCAACCAACTGTTTACCATAGCAACCATGTTTTTTACCCTACATCCCTCCATATATGGAGATAACCGACGAATCTCACTAAGTCTGACCTCACAAGCCCCATATTTGGACACGAACAACATATAACTCCATATATAGAGACATAGAATCTCAATATATTGAATCCACTTTCACGATGTAAAGTCCAGTTCAACATTTCAAACACCAAAAATGGTAAAATACCAAACAATACAGGTTCTCAGGGTTCTTGAAGATCAAGAGTCTTGGTCAAATACTTTTCTGCACTGATCATTTATACAATTCAGCTGTGTTTGCTCGTATCATCATGATGAGGTCATAAATCAGCCATGCCCAAATATAGATTTTACGGGTTTACATGCTTACTCAGTTATTCGTTATGTGAAAGTCCTATGACGTCTATGATATCTGACATCATCATACATACATTCCCTTTTATGCCCATAAATGGAGATCCCCTCTGTAGAACCAGCCACTGACATCACTGTAATGTCAGGGGAACCAAATCCCTTTTATGCCCATATATGGAGATCCCTGTGATGCCAGGGGAACCAAATCCCTTTTATGCCCATATATGGAGATATGGAGATCCCCGTGTTGCCAGGGTAACCAAATCCATTTTATGCCCAATTAAGCCCATATCTGTGAATATCTATGGGTACCAGATGTCTCCATATATGGTTAAATGGTCCGATATACATCACTGGCCAGAAGACCAAGAAATGGTGCAACCTCTTTGCTTTTCTCCCTTAGGCATCTTACTGGTAGGTAGTTTAATGAGGAATGCAGTATGGTGGTAGGTAGGTAGTTATGGCCTTTGATGTAAGATTTTCACTTTCTAGGATAACTATATTTGCTATTCCCAGATGATAACCTTTTAGGGTACCCCTCATGCCCATATATGGAGATCCCCAGGCTTTACTAATTAACATAAGTTTTATGCCCATATATGGAGATCATTGTCCCAATGTCATCAGATATATGGGCATAAATGGACACAGGCAAACTAGTATAAGGGTCATTTGTGTACGGTGTGATGTCATACTGATGTCAGCAGTGTGACAGGAGATAAGCGACCAACGGTCGCTTATCTCCCGATTAGGGAGTCTTACTGGTTGATATATACTAGAAGCTGTTATAGATGTTTATAGATTAGAATCTTTAGTAAAGATTCTTTACACACCTACCGCCAAATAATTAATTATATAATTCCAATGCACTGCGCAAATGTGGGTCATTTCACTGTTTGTCAAATCCCGCCCCATTCTGCTCTGTTACTAAGTAGTACAAAATACCTAGGGCAGATTGTTTTTATAGTGGCAGTGAATGGGGGGAGGGGGTATTTTCATTGCCTCATTATTGCTATTTAAAGTACCAAAGGAAAAACATCTAGGTGATATTTCTTTATGATTGGTACTTTATTAAGTTTTCCCTTTTTTAAACAAGACAACAATGACAATACAACATACACAAATACAAAAATAAAAATACAAAAATACAATAGTATAAACAGTTTTCAAGCGTGCACAGGAATAACGGACATCCACAGTCAAACCCCCTATAAAAATGTTATAGTTCACGTTCACCAGTGAGTGCAGACTCGCTCATGAGCCGGGAACGCCGCCCAGTCCCAAGTCCTGCAACAGGTAGTGTTCCCATTTAAGATCGTATTTGTCCGTATTATTGAGCAACCTATAGGACAGTCTCTCATAGGCAGCGACTTGACCTAGAGATGCACACCACTGAGAAAAAGCAGGCACTGTTGGTGCTTTCCAATCCTTGACCAAGAGCCTCCTGCCTAACATGAGAGCGGTCTGAATCCATTCGGCCAGAAGGGGGGCAATATCAGACAGTGTGTTGGGGTCTCCCAGAATAAACAGGCTGGGATTGAATGGGATAGTCATGCCGGTTATCCTCTGCAGCCTCTCATGAATGCCCCCCCAATAGTCTTGGACCTTAGCGCAGCTCCAGAGCATGTGCACTAGCGTACCGTCCCCATCCTTACACCTCCAACATTCAGGACTTTCAGAGAGGCCTACTCTAAACAGTCTCGAAGGAGTCCAGTAAATCCTATTGAATATTTTGAATTGAATCAGTCTAGTACGTAGTTCTCTTGACATCTTTTTGAGATTCCCAAGAATTCTGACCCAGTCCCTGTCAGAGATTGTCACCCCAAGATCTCTTTCCCATGGGATCTTAACTGCGTACATAGTGGTATCAGTTGCATCACGAAGCATGATGTAATATGTCGAAGCTTCATGGCCAATTCCGAAGGTTTTTAATAATATTTCTACTGTATCAGATTTGGGAGGGGGTGATGTAAAAGAGCCGAATGTTCTCCCCAGTAGATGTCTCAATTGAAAATATTGCCAAAGATGATTCTGTGGTAGACCGAATTCAGATTTGAATTCTCCAAATGATTTTAGAACAGAGCCATTATACAAATCTTTCAGGGTTGAAATGCCCTTTTGGTGCCATGACTCCCAGTAAAATGGCTCTTTATTTATGCACAGCTTGGGGTTAAGCCATATCCCAGCAGACCAGTGAAGAAAGGGATCGAACTTGAACGTACAAGCTATTTTCTTCCAAACCCAAACAATGTGAGATATAATAGGATGCGATTTGGTCACAATATCCAGTTTGGTTGACAAAGAATCAAGGGGTTTAATAGGTGAAAAAACCGCACTCTCAAAACAAAACCACGGCGGGGCCCTTTCCGGGGGTAGAGACCACTGCATCATATGCCTCATAGTGAAAGCGTAATGGTATAACAGAAGATTTGGGACACCCAGGCCACCTTTGTCCACCGGTCTTTGTAATTTTTTCAAATTCATCCTGGCACTGGGTGAAAAGATAGATTATCGGGCCAGTATACTACATTCTATGACAGTATATTCAGTAAATAAACCGGCATAATCAGAGGTAATCAGCCAGATATTCAGGAGTATTCAGTTCGGTATATAGCCGTTTTGTACCACTACTTAAGTATGCGTGAACCCCTGCTGTGGCTGCTGTCAGAAATCACACCTCTCTAGTCCCAGGATTTCTCACTGGTGGGAGGGATTTTTTCCCCCTCCCTGTACCTGCATTTTCACTGAGCATGTGCACTGAGCCAGCTGTGATTGGCTGTGATCTGTGACCTCTCCACACTGGCGGGGGGTTTATGGGGGGGGGGGGGTATTCGTGGACCCCCCTTCCACATTGGGGGGGGGGGGGGGGGGGGTTAATGGGGGGGGGGGGGGTATTCGTGGACCCCCCTTCCACATTGGGTCCATTATATATTATATATATTGTATATTATTGTATATTTATATTCTAGTTAATCATTATTCAGTATTCCAATTTTTAAAAAAAATAGCAAAATAGCAGATCTACAAGCTCAAAGTGATATTCTAGTTAATCATTATTCAGTATTCCAATTAAAAATAAATAGCAAAATAGCAGATCTACAAGCTCAAAATGTGTTGCACTGTGTCACATAGAATTAATTTATGAACGAATAGGCATCAGTCAGGTAAATTGTTTTTATTGAGAGAAACACAACAGAAAAGCATAACGTTACAAAATATTTAAATGGTGCATACATGGTGTCAGTTTTCAATTACAATTGTGGGGATCCTTGACATGAAAACGCATGTATATCAAAAAACAAAATAATAACAGCAAACCACATCTAAAAATAATAATAATCTAAAAAGGTGTAAATAGTAAATAGTAGTAAGACGTAAAAAATAAAGGAGTGCAAAAGGCAAAAGAGCAACAGGAAAAGAAAAGAGCATCCTCAGATGTATATGTGCAAACAGTTTGACATATTCTATACGCCAACAGCATATTTTTTCCAGTAGTTGCTACTGTACTGTAGGCTACTGTACTTAACTTTTGTAAACATCTTCACAGTATGTTCTATGTGCAACAGATTAATATTCAACTTCACAGTATGCAGCATTCAGAAAACATTTGTAGAAGAAACAACAAATTGTAAAAAAAAAAAAAAAGGGAACTGACAACAGTTCTGCTCCCACAAAGGGGACAATAATTACAAAAATGAGCAGTTCTGTGCAGTGTATCGCTGGCTGATATCGCTCCCCATTTCCTCTCCGTCAAACTGGACAACATAACCATTTAAGTCATGGTACTGTTTAAGAGAGCCATGAATGGGCGGTGCTCTCCCAGTGCGTCTCGGTGCATGCGGTGGTGTTGATGAAGCCATTGCGGGTCACTCTTTTTCCTCTCCTGGAGCACGTTGCAGAGAGCGGAGAGTTGAGCATCTCTTTCCGGAGGAGGTGAGACGATCCACACCGCGCGCCAGTCAACTTCAGCATCCTCCTCGTCTGACATCAGCTCCCAGCATGCATGCGACCACACAGCTCTTTCTTCATCTGTCTCCAGATATGCAATCCTGGTGGTCAGCAACTGTAAAACATAGAATAGCAATTAATTGTATGTATTTAATTACCATTATTACATTGATACAACATGTAAAACATAATAACAACAGCAAAAAACAAACAGTTCCAAACTTACCCTGGTCTTTCTCTGTCGGTGATTCATTGACATAGTCAATTTCTTTTTGCGGAGAGCATTTTCTGGCTGGTCCAGTCGATGGCTCCTTTTCAAAGACTCAAAATGGGTCCTGCAGGCAGCTTAAGATTTATTTTGTTGTTTATCTACAAACACAATCTATTTAAAGTTCAAAGGTGTTATCACCCAATTCAAATATCCTATGTACCTAGCTAATGTGTCTTTTTACTACAATATGTGATACAGCAAAGAACAACATAGAACAAATTGTTACCTTTCTTGTGGGGATAGTTTGTGTTTGTTGTTTTCCGAGTTGTGCAAACGTCTTACAGATTCCTTTAACAAAGAGAATGATTCACAAAGTTAGTTAAGCATAAAGGCCTCCTCGCATTTGGTGGACACATACAGGTCATATGGAGAACAGACAGACACTGTTAATGAGAACCATGTTAGTTGACTGGCCCAGTAAAGTCACCCCACCCCCACCTAGCAGTGGCCATTTACATTTACAGTGACAAAGGGGACGGTCACTATCTGCTAACTGTCTAAAAGAGCTTAAGTGAGTTAAACAATTTGTTAAATTAGAATTATTACAGGAACACAAAGGTCTTACAAACAGTTCCTTTTAACTTACTCTCAATGGGCCTCATTCACCAATAAGTTCTTAACTTTCTTCTTAACTTGGTGCAGAGACACAATAAAAAATTGACCCACATGCAATGCAATGTTTAAGTGGTTAAAACCCATAAAAGTTGTTAAAAAGGCCAGTCCACGGTTTGAAAGAAATGGTCACTAGATAAATACAGACAATATGATGTTGAGAACAACAAGCAATACAACCTAATTTAATCTAATCTAATCAACAATGTTTGTCCCCCTTAAACAAAACAAACCCCTTTTTTAGTTAGCTGCTATGCTTTGAGAAATGGTTACATGTCTCTACTATTACCTGTCTCTAACATATAATAGACTACTTACATAGAATTATATTTGTTGCAACTTACCAAACAGTTTGAAAATGATCCATTAATTTAGGTAACACTTCTCCTCTCTGTCTTCTTCAGCAAGCAGTTAGGCTACTACTGTCTGCCCGAGAGCCAGACTGCAAGGCAGTTTGAATTCAAAAGGTTGAAGCAAGAAACCTGATTGGTCACATTTTCACACTGATAAGGAACGTGATTGGTTAAGACAGAATAAAGGAACTGCCTGGTCTGAGCTACTGTACTTGGTGTTGGTCATGGTGTTGTCTGAACCCAGATCAGAAACAGCTTCTGTTTTATGTACAGTAAACTTTGAAATAAATAGCCGATCTACAAGCTCACAATGCGTCATGATGCAACACATTGTGAGCTTGTAGATCGGCTATTTTCAGCAAAGAGGTGTGTTGTAGAGGAGAAAAAGAACAAACTAAGTACAGAGTATAAGGTCAAATTTATTAAGTATTGACGGTTCAAGTGGTTAAATAACGCAACAGGGACGCTTCGAAGGCATTTATAGGCGCGAAGAACGTTGAAGACCCCTGACTTAGACCAAATGAGGTTCCAGTCAATTTGCATGCCATTCCTGTACTATACAATACTGTACAATACTATACTGTATCTCTTATGATGTTCAAAAATAAAGACGTATTGTATCATACAACTGTTTCTAATTAGTCATCATTGAATGTCATTATAGTACATGAGATTGCAAGTTTCTACTTTTTACAACATTGTAATTACTTGAAAATGTGAGTTAAGGCAAATTAAGCCCTTTATACAAGGCAAACTAAAAATTGTCTTTTTGGGAGGGGGGCTGTTTGCCCTCCTCCCCTTTCTTTAAACAAATAGTCAATTTGTAGGTCAAAGGAATGAACCAGACCCCCTGGTGTGCCTTTGTCTAGCTGGGGGCAGTATATCACTGATTATCACTGAATACAGAGGAATATGCCAGAATATCCCTAAAAAGGTATATACCAAATAATGTCGGTATATGCCCAGTATATCTGTAAATAAAGTGTCATATACTCTACCAGTATATGTCAGATAATCTCTCTTTTCACCCAGTGTGGGTCGTTTATTATTCCATAGAAATTTGTTGCAGATTTGAACAAATTGTTTAAAGTAGTGCAGTGGAACTTTCACCGGGAGGGCCTGAAGCAGATAGTTAAGTCTCGGAGCACAGTTCATCTTGATGATGTTTGCCATTGAAAGATACAAAGATGACCATCGCTCAGTCCGCAATTTATCCAGCAGAGGTTCAATATTAATTTTAACCAAATCATCCAATTTAGGTGGGAAAGTTATGCCTAAATATTTTAGGCCCTTTTGGGGCCATTCAAAGGAGCCCAAATTGAACAAGGTCTTAGGACAAGATGAAGAGAGAGGGAGAGCTTCAGATTTAGACCAATTCACCTTATAGCCTGAGATGGATGAGAACTTCTCGATAATATTAAGTAGCACCGGGAGGGATCGCTCTGGTTCAGAGACAAAAAGAAGAATGTCGTCAGCATAAAGCATCAGTTTATGTGTATAGCTGGGAATGCCTGTTCTCTACGAATAGCGGCAGCTAAGGGTTCAAGGGCGACGGCGAAGAGCAGGGGAGAGGCTGGATCTCCCTGCCTGGTCCCCCTACCCAGCTGAAAAGGGGATGATATAATACCGTTGGTTTAGACCGAGGCAGTGGGAAGAGTATATATAAGTTTTATCCAATTGATACATTTTTCGCTAAAACCAAAACTTTCCAAGGCGGAAAGCAGGTACAGCCACTCTACCCGGTCGAACGTTTTCTCCGCGTCTAAAGAAATGGCCGCCAAGGGGGAGGAGTCATCTTGGGTGGTCCACATAATGTCAATCAGACGTCTAATATTGTCGGAGGAAGTGCGGGAGCGGATAAATCCGACCTGGTCTGGGTGGATAAGGGTCGTAATAACCTTGTCCAGGCGGTTAGCCAATATTTTAGAGAATATTTTACTGTCACATGATGTTAAACTAATTGGTCTGTAGTTTTTACACTCTAACGGGTCCCTTCCTGCCTTAGGAATGAGTGTAATAACGGCTTCAGTTAATGAAGGAGGAAAGCGTCCCACTGAGAGTGCCTCATTGTACATTTTCAAAAGTAACGGTGCTAGCTCCTCAGCATATGCCTCAAGAACTCAGCCGTGAATCCGTCCAGACCAGGAGCTTTACACGTAGGCAGAAGTTTGATAGTATCTATAATTTCACCTATAGTAATTGGCACATCCAGACGAGCAGTTTGTTCCTCTGACAGTTTTGGCAGATCTAAGGCCATTAGGAATGAGTCAATTTCTTCTTTGTCCACTCGTGACTCAGAGGTGTAAAGGTGTTTGTAAAAGTCTCTGAACGCAAAATGTATCCCTCTGGGGTCCGTGATAAGATTGCTGTCGCCGTCCCTAATAGCAGGGATTGCACTCATAGCCTCTCTTTGTTTTATGTATCTGGCGAGTAATCTCCCGGCTTTATCGCCCTCCTCAAAATATTTCTGCCTAGCCCGAAATAAACTAAATTCTGCCTTCTGAGTTATAATTAGGTTGAAATCATATTTGAGTTTAGTCAAATTAGCCAAGTTTTCCGTAGACATATCTCTTTTGAATTTTGTTTCCGCACATCCAATCTTGCGTTCCAATTCTAGGAGCCTAGCAGCATTCTCTTTTTTCTTGTACAACACATGTTGGATTATGTGGCCTCGCAGAAACGCCTTTAACGCCTCCCAGGCGATCCCAGCCGATGGAGCAGAGGGCACATTGGTTTCTATGTACAGGTTAATTTGTGCTCTCAATGATTCCTTAAAGGTCTCATCCAATAGCAGGCTAGAGTTGAGTCTCCATCTAACAGATCTTTCAGGCTTACAAAATGCCGACAGGTTTAATTGGGCTGTGATCTGAAATAATTCTATTGCCTATTTCGGTTGTCAATACTGATGTTACAAATGACTGTGAAACTAGAAAATAGTCAATTCTACTAAAGGAACCATGAGGGGAACTGTAAAAAGTGTATTCTCTAGTCATTGGATGCATTAGACGCCATATGTCTACCAGACCAAGTTCCGTCGCCATGTCATTTAGAGCAACCTGCGCCCTGGATAAACGGGAAGCTGACGAGCTACGATCAAGTATATTATCCCGGACTTCATTGAGATCGGAGCCCAGAATAATAGGATGATCCCCCATTTCTCCAATCATCCTTTCAAGGACACCAAAAAATGAGGGGTCATCTACGTTGGGAGCATACACATTAGCCAATATCACAACATTCCCTTGAATTTGACACAGTGTTAACACAATTCTCCCCTCCTCGTCCCTGCTCTCCTTAAATATTTACTAATCAGTGTGACAACCCCTCTGCTACGACTACTGTCCCATGCTGCTCCCACAAATCCTACCCAATCCCTGCATAACTTCTTTGTCTCTTGAGAAAGTAAATGGGTCTCCTGCATAAACACGATGTTACACTTTTTGGATTTAACAAAGGTCAAAACCTTTTTCCTTTTAACCACGTCATTGAGACCTTTGACGTTCCAGCTCATGAGCTTCAACCCACTTGAAGTGCCGACTGACATAAAGTCAGCCAACTAGTGGAGAGGTCTAACTGCAGCTCCCCTCCCCTGTGCTTGCTTAGTTTGAAATATACATTATACAAAAAACACATAGACACATACTGAACAAAAAAAACAACAGAAACCCCCCCCCCCCCCCCCCCCCCCCCCCCCCCCAAACGTCTGGTTAACCAGGCGTGTTCCCTGCCCTTAGATTGGTCCATGACTCCCTCTAACGGCTGCCTGAAATAGAACCCTCCCACACCCGCCCCACCTCCGCTATTCTAACCCCCAGCGGACGGGGAGGGGTGGGTAAACCCCCCCCCCCCCCCCCCCGCTCACTCATGAACCATCGTAAATTGTAGTAAAGAAACAAAAAGTATAATAATTATAAAGTGCACACCGACCTCATCCGGTCCTTAATTTTGCCCACATTATAAGTACCGCCTAAGCCCTGGCTCATTCAGTCAAACACCCTTGCGTGTGTGCACGTGTACACACACACACACACACACACACACACACACACACACACACACACACACACACACACACACACACACACACACACACACACACACACAGTATGTGGGGCCAGTAACTTCACCCTCAGATTTATATAAGGTATACAACCCGTTGGCCCCCGCATACACAGACACACGCGCACACACGCGCACACACACACACACACACACACACCCCGACACACACACACACACACACACACACCCAAGCCAGGGCCCAGCAGTAACTACCCAGGCTTACAAGTTCACATCAAATAGCCTACCCTAAGTTGAACTTGCTGCAGTTGCCCTGAGAGAATCCCAGTTTTGTTTGGGGCCTCTTTTTAGACACTATGTGACTATACCCTCAAACATAAAAAACAAAAATGTGCCTATATAATTGGGAGGTTCCTATAAACTGTCCCGCCACACGTGCATACACACTCACAAACACACATAGACGGGCACAAACTCACACACAGGCAGAGAAATAAATATAAATAGTAATTATTCTCACTCTAAACAAACCCATACATACAGACACACACAGACCCACACACACACACCCCCCCACGCTCACAGATATGTTGGCTGATAGACAGCGTGGACTTATTGCATGAATTACACTATCTCACCACCAGCTGACGACCCCTTCCATCTGTAGATGGGCCAGATATATATAAAACCAGTAAGACTCCCTAATCGGGAGATAGGTCGCTTATCTCCACAAATAGGGCAAAAATTAGTTTTTCCAAAATCTTCCTGATCCATGTTGATGACATGAGTGTAGACATACTATGTAGTGATTTTCGTGATTTTAGGGCAAAATCTGTAGGAGCAGTGTGCAAAAATGTGTTTTTAAAAATCGGCCTGAAGGTGGCGCTATATGGGACAGATTCATGTTGATGGGATGAGTGTAGACATACTGTGTAGCGATTTGCGTGATTTTAGGGCAACAATTGAAGGAGCAGTGGCCAAAAAATGTGTTTTAAAAATCGGCCTGAAGGTGGCGCAATATGAGACAGATCCAAGTTGATGAAATGAGTGTAGACATACTGTGTACCGATTTGCGTGACATATATATCTGCTATTTTTCAATGGTTAACATTCATGGGGGGCCCGCAGTGAATCCTTGTACCCAGGGCCCAGAATTTGGTGTGACGCCCCTGTCCATTGCGATCATTGTTGCACCGATTGCAATAATAGCCTATATATCTATCATCCCAAATCATCATAAGTCAGGTCTGTCAAATATTGTTTTAATGCCAATGCAAAGCTATACAGTAAAAGCAATCTCGGTAGGTCATTTTGGTCGCCTCCTGTGTCAATTCTCTCTGCCCACACAGGAGGCTGCGCAACAGCAAAACAAATGTATAAGGGTAATAATAATAATAAGGGTAATAATAATAAAAAAGATTAAAAAAATATTTAGGGTAATAATAATAAAAAAAATATATGCATCCATGCATCCATCCATCCATCCATCCATGCATCCATCCATCCATCCATCCATACATCCCCATCCATCCATCCATTCATCCATGCATCCATCCATGCATCCATCCATCTATCCATCCCCATCCATCCATGCATCCATCATGCATCCATCCATCTATCCATCCCCATCCATCCATGCATCCATCCATCCATGCATCCATCCATCCATCCATGCATCCATCCATCCATCCATCCATCCATCCATCCATCCATCCATCCCCATCCATGCATCCATCCATCCATCCACCCTTCCCCCCTGTGTGTGTGTGTGTGTGTGTGTGTGTGTGTGTGTGTGTGTGTGTGTGTGTGTGTGTGTGTGTGTGTGTGTGTGTGTGTGAGTGAGTGAGTGTGCCTGGCCTGCCCTGAACAACAGCGCCCCTCCCTTAACATGTGTGGTCAGAAAAGGTACTGCAGGCTACATACAGACAGACAGACAGACACGCACACATACCCACACACACGGCCACGTACAGAGATGGGCAGTATTTGAAATACATGTATTTGAAATACGTATTTGAAATACTTTTTTGTATTTTGTCATTTGTATTTGGCTGGGACGGAAAAAATTGGATGTAATTTGTATCAAAATACTTTCAGGTCTAGTATTTTCTGTATTTGAAATACAAAATACTTTTTATGTAATTTTATTCTCAAATGGACACATTTTAAACATTCACAAAGGTTTAAACTGTAGGGGGAAAGACACATTTTCTTTCAATCTAATTTGCTGTTGGTTTGTGTGTGATACAGCCATAGCACTTGACTTTGGTTTGCTTCAAATGTATTGTGCATTATGATTACACTTTCGAATTACTTGCGCGCAAGTACTGCGTTCATCTGCGTATGTATGTATGTAGGTTGGTAGGTAGGTAGCTAGCTGTGTGTGTTTAAGCATGTAGCACAATAAGGGACCAGCATTTCTGGCAATGTCATCATTAACAGCCAATGAGGGACCAGCATTCCTGGTGATGTCAGTGATGATATCACTGGCATCGCCAGTGGTGATGCCAGTGGTGAGCGCACCTCATGGCGCGCTCTGCTGGCGTGCAAGCAGGCCATACATGGCCTACTTGTGCACAAGGAGCAAGTTGGCACCTCAACAGAGTGCAGTTTTAGTAATTATAAGGCTGGCAGAGCGGGTTTTGCACTCTATGAAGTACTGGCGCAGAGGCAACTGTGCATTCAGTCTCATGCCATAGTTCCTTTAGAAGATAACGGTAAAGTGGGTTCCAGACGATACGCGGTCACCGCCTCCTAGTAATTCATTTTCAATGAGAGGCGGGCGGCTATTTCTGACGCGCAGCGAAGTTTTGAGGCGGCGAGGCGAGCGGGCGCAGTCCCGTGAAAATCCCTGCGAGCGTGCTCGTTTGTGCATGCGTACATGGGCAGTGAGAGTTGGATTGTGTTCATCTTTGTGAAATACCTTGTGGCGTTTACTCACTGAGCAAGTGTGTTTGTGTCTCACCGCGGTGCGGTAACCCAAGCGGCAGCTGTAGCGTTGACCGCTTATCGTGTGGAAGGCACTTCTGGCCTGAGCTCTCACACACTGGCACACAGTGGTAAACATTTAGGCAGCCTGCTCAAGACTAACACCATAGTATGGTCAATTTAAGTGCCTTCCACACGATACGCGGTCACCGCTATGGCTGCCGATTGGGTCAGCGGTTAACACACGCGGTATTTCACAAAGATGAACACAATCCATCTCTCACCGCCCACATATGCATGCACAAACTAGCACACTCGCGGGGAATTCACGGGACCGCGCCCGCTCGCCTCGCCAGTTAATTTAATACTTGGCAGTCAATCTATAAAAGTACTAATCATTGCATCAATTTTTATAAAAAGTATTTATGTATTTTCAAAATACAAAAGACGTATTTGAATCTTAAATACATTTCTCTGGCCTGTATTTATATTTCGTATTTTGATACATTTTTTGACCCAGTATTTGTATTTTGTATCAAAATACTTTTCAATGTATTTTCGCCCATCTCTGGCCACGTATAGGAGACGGTGTGACCACCGCTCAAAAAGCCATAGGCTACAGTATACCAACAACATTGTGTCCTGTGTATCTCCTCCATGCGTTATTAAACTCAAATAAATTGTGGGCTTTTATGCAGTGCTGATTTTCAAACAGCCTAATAAGTATAAAATAGGTGTCCATTATTATGCTTGAAATCATTTGATATTGGCCTGAGAAAATAAACTAATTTATACTGATAGGCCTACAGCAAATTAATAAAGACTCACAGAACCCGTAAGGCTGCACTCACACTGGAACGCACTGAGTTCAGTCAAAGTTGATTCAAAGTTCTGTGTGTGTCAAAGTCTCTTCCAAAAAAATAATACATTTCCCACAATGCTTTGCAGAAGTGGGCGGTTCTGCTTGAGGAGGAAGCAGATAGGTATTTGGCCATGTAGTTCTTTTGGAGGTGTCATCGGTAGGCCTGGGGCGGTATGTTACCGCGATTACCGTCTTCCCATTTACCGCCGGTACTGCGGTAATTACCGCACCCCCGTATCTATTAATTAAGGTTCGGCGATAAGCCAAAATATTGCAATCATCTTCCCAAAAGTCGCCTCTCCACAGTGGAGAGGTGCGATGCGTTCTGAGCTTTTAGATCTGCACTGTCGGGTTACCATAGTAACGTAGGCTAGCTACTTGGGCTTTTCAGACACAAACAGCTGTGTGAACAAACCAGAAGAGGAAGGGTATCAGATCGTGTACAGTGATTCTGTAAACTCACGTCACGTCTCAACTCTCAAATCGCAGTGATTGAGTGCTGCTATATACAGGTTTTAGTTACAAGACTTGACAGAAAAGGTTATAAAATCGCCGACGCGCCGCTGGACGGAGCACACACGCGGTGGAGAAAGTAAAATAGTTTCATTTTCGGTTTTAGTCCACGCGGCCCGCGCTCCGCCAGTAATCCGTATGAATAAAAAAAGATATGCCACAACACAAGGTATGTATTAACATCCTTGTGTCGAGTGGATTACAGAGAAAGTTTATGCTGCTCCGTCATAGAGTTGTGCTCCGTACTCTACTGCCCTGCGTGCACTGTGTGCACTGTGCAGGTCTGTGTGTGAGTGACGTATGTGGCTTCCAACGTGTGGTACACGGCCCAGGGCAGAGCGGCATGGAGCGCATGCGGTCCTCGCTTCTCCCCCGTTTTAAAACTCGCTTGTTTTCCAATAAAAAATAGACCTTTTTTTTCTTTTTACCACAAGCACAATGAGGTCTACCGCGGTACGGCGGTACGGCGGTTACCGCCTCCAACCCTAGTCATCGGGTGAAGGCAGAGTACCTGCTGCTTTTTGGTGACACGTAAAATGAATTTACAAGCTCACAGCGTGCCACCATGCGACACGTTGTGAGCTTGTAGACCTGCTATTTAAAAAAGTTACTTTAGGCACTTGAAGTACATCTAATGCCAACACTACTTTTACTCAATACATTTTGAATTCCAGGCTTTTACTTTTAAACAAGTATTTGTATGTTTCAGTATTGATACTTTTATTTAAGCAATGAATTTGAGTATTTTTTCCACCACTGTACAAAGCTTACATTTTATTATGAATAGCACATTCAATCAATTGCATCTGTGTAGGCATCACTGTCACCATTTGTAATATTCATGGTTATTGTCGAATGTTTAATGTGACACACACTTAACTTTAATTTATTTATAATATTTTTCGTTCTGAAATGGAGGTTTCATGTCACTGCAGTGCAGACAGACTCTGCTGCTGTGGAGTACAAACTACAAGTGAACACAGCTGTGTGGGATTGCATCATGGCCTTTCTCTCCTATTGGTTGGCAGTTGAACCCTGCCCTTCTGTCTCATCAAGTGCAGCTTGTCTGCCCTCTACTGCATGCCTACAACTGTCCCTGTGCGTGTTGAGTGCGTGTTGTGTGCTTGTTGGATGGTGCTCTGTGCAACCACAGGACTCTCACTAGACTTCAAACCACTAGGCTGCAATCACACTGGAACGCACTGAGTTCAGTCCAAGTTGTGTGTTCAGTCAAAGTCTGTTCCAAAAAATAATACATTTCCCACAATGCTTTGCGGAAGTGGGTGGTTCCGCTTGAGGAGGAAGCAGATATGGTATTTGGCCATGTAGTTCTTTTGAAGTTGTCATCGGGTGAAGGCAGAGTACTTGCTGCTTTTTGGTGACACGTAAAATGGATATACAAGCTCACAGCGCGCCACCATGCGACACGTTGTGAGCTTGTAGATCTGCTATTTAAAAAAGTTACTTTAGGCACTTGAAGTACATTCTAATGCCAACACTAATACTTTTACTCAAAACATTTTGAATTCCAGGCTTTTACTTTTAACAAAGTATTTGTATGTTTCAGTATTGATACTTTTATTTAAGCAATGAATTTGAGTATTTTTTCACCACTGTATAAAGCTTACATTTTATTATGAATAGCACATTCAATCAATTGCATCTGTGTAGGCATCACTGTCACCATGTATGACATTGTAGTGAAGGGATCACAGCTATGATGAATTTGGGGTTCTGAGTTCTATTGTTCACTAGGTTCATGCCAGTGTGTCGGCCAGAACATCACTTTTATGGGGCCCTTAATCCAGATGTTAAATAAGAGGCTTGATGCTGGGTTTAGTCTCTTTACTTTCTCCCCTCTTCAGTCACAGAGTTACAGTTCAACAAACACATGCTTGTGTGATGTGGTTTTCTGGAACAGACAGAATATAAGGCACAAAATAGGTGCATTAATATCAAGTAAGATGTACCAGAGGGGTTCAGGTAAAAATACATAAACCAGTAAAATGTTGAGTGTTACCAAATATAATACATTTCACAGTTTGATTATTTTGTGTAGTACTCAAAGTACATTCAAATAGAATCATGTCTGCAACAGGGGACTAGAAACAATTGTGAGGAAACATCAGCATGACAGTGCATAAATTACCCCACTGCTCAACTCGCTAATAGCATGTAGCTAATTTAGACAATAGCAGTTAGCTTTAGCCCTTAGCAGTAACTTCAACATCATGAACCTAAGTCAATAATACATAGGCTATAACAACATCAATAATTAACTCACTTGGTCATTGATGCACAAAGCACACAAGTAGTTTGGAGGAAGCTCAACAAACTGAATAATATCGTCTAAAAGATGACTTTATAAACTCTGTATAAAGGGTAGTGTCTCTGGAGAAAGTCCGGAGATTTCTGGAATGTTCCACTGAAATCCCGCGGGATCGCGGTAACTAGTCTCGCGGGATTTGACCCGCTCTTTGAGAATATAAAGGCACTTGGGTTCTTTATAACTTGGAAAGCTGTGTCAACACCCCATAATGTAAGATTAGAATGTCAACGAAATGATACCTATAATTGAGTCCTTAAACCAATATCTTTGGAGCCTTTTCTACAGCCGCCCCTAAATGTATGTAATACATTTACTCCTCTAAAGGGTATCAAAGTTACTTAGTGTGAGGTAGCAGGAGTCGTGTCCTCATCTTCTCCAGAAGGTAGTGCAGGTAGGACAACCAGCTTGGCAACCGGCCGGGTGTAGACTCTCTCCTTCACTTTCACGTCAGCAGACCTGATGCGCCCGTCAGGGCTGGGGTGAGTCTTTATCACCCTCCCAATGGGCCAGAGGGCCCGGGGAAGATGGGGATCGGCGATCATCACCACACTGTCTTCTTCAATGTCAGCTTTTGTGGTCTGCCACTTCTGGCGAGCTTGCAGACTTGGCACGTATAGTCGGATGAAACGTGCCCAGAAGTGATCAGCCAGCACCTGGGAGTGCATCCAGCGTCGGCGTGGGATGAGCTCCTCTTCCGGGTAGACTACCTGAGGCAGCGAAGCGTCAAGCCGCCCCATCAAAAGAAGATTGGGAGTCACTGGATCTGGATCGCTTGCATCCGAAGACACGTAGCCCAAGGGCTTGCTGTTTAGAATCCCCTCCACTTCAATAAGTACAGTGTGAAGCACTTCTTCAGAGACAGATTGAGCACCCACTGTGGCATAGAGTGCACTCTTTATTGAACGTATCTCCCTCTCCCACACTCCTCCAAAATGTGGTGCCGCTGGGGGGTTAAAGTGGAAGGAGATCTTCTGTGGGGCAAGAAGAAGCTGTAAGTTAGGGCACATCCCCAAGAAGGTCTCGCGAAGCTCTCTTTCTCCTCCCTTGAAATTGGTCCCCTGGTCAGAAAACAGCTCTGCAGGGGTTCCTCTTCGGGCGATGAACCGGCGAAGGGCCATCAGGAAAGCATCTGCATCGATGTTTGGAAGGAGGTCCAAGTGCACTGCCCTCGTGGTGAGGCACTTGAATAGGATTCCCCATCTTTTCTCTCGTCGTCGGCCCACCTTTACCTCGAAGGGTCCGAAGCAGTCCATCCCTGTCGAGTAGAACGCAGGCTTGAACAGGCGTAATCGGGCCACGGGAAGATCTGCCATTCTTGGTACTGAAGGTCTGGCCCTCCATCGTTGACAATCAGCGCAGCTGTACTGGTGGCGGCGAACAGCCTCACGCCCTTTCAGGATCCAAAATGTGCGGCGAAGCTCGGCGAACACCCGCTCTGGCCCTGGGTGGTGGAGGCGGTCGTCGAAGTCCTGGATTAGAAGCCTTGTCACTCGATGACCTGGGTCTAGGATGACGGGGTGAAGAGCCGTCACTTCGAGGTCCTCTGCTCGACGGAGTCGTCCTCCCACGCGGATGAGTTCTCCAGAATCATCCAGCTCTGGAGACAGAGTTAGAAGTCGACTGCTTCTGGGCTTGGCGGTACTCTTCAGCAGTAGGCGGGTTATTTGAGTTGGCCGCCCCATGCAACTCCTGTGCCGTCGCTTCTAGCAGCTCGCTCCAGGAGTTGTACTGGTTTAAATCTGACATGGGCCGACTTGGTACGGCTGTGGTGACTCCACAGAATGTAGATTTGCGCAGCTCTGAGGGTTCTACTGCTTGGTCAGTAGCAGGGTCCTCTGGCCAGGAGGCAGGATCTAGCAGCAGAAAAGGGGGCCCTCGGGTCCATCGATTTGGCTCAATAAGCTCCCTCAGAGTTTTCCCACGTGTCACATCGTCAGCTGGATTCATTGCTGAATTGATATACCTCCAGGTGTGCCCATCAGTCAGCTCCTGTATCTCAGCCACACGTGCACCGACAAAGACCTTGTAACGACAGGATTCAGACTTCAACCATGTCAGCACGGTGGTGGAATCAGACCAGATTGTTATCTGATCGATGTGGATGGTAAGCTCCCTTGTCAGCACCGTTGACAGCTGGGCTCCAGTAAGCGCGGCACAGAGCTCTAGTCGGGGCATAGACTGAAATCTCTTGGGAGCGACTCTGGAGCGTGCCATCAGGAAAGCCAGGTACACTTCACCGTGTCGATCTGAGGTGCGGAGGTATGCGACAGACCCATAGGCTTCTTCCGAAGCATCACAGAATATGTGCACCTCTCTGCGGATGCCGGAGAGATCCACCTCCTTTGGTATATATGGCCGGGGAAGGGTGGCCTGAGGCAGGACTTGTAGTTCCTCCTCCCAGTCTTTCCACTGCTGTAAAAGCTCCTGGGGTAGCAGGGGGTCATCCCATCCCCTGTGTTTGTCCCAGAGGTGCCTGACAAGTATCTTGGCTCTGGTGGTGAAGGGTAAGATGAACCCCAGGGGGTCATACTGACTTGCCAGGACCTTATAGATGTTACGCATTGTGGGAACAGTGTAATCTACATGGCGATGCTTGTAGCCTAGGACGTCGGTGTGGAATAGCCAGCTTAGCCCTAGGGTGGACTCTGGGGATTCTGTCTTGTCCTGTGATAGCCATAGCTCAACACTAGCAGAACGGCTCTCCTCTGGTAGGTGACTGATCACATCTGGTTCGTTGCTGGCCCACTGACGCAAATCAAAGCCTGCAGTTGCGAGGAGAGCTCGTAACTTGTCGACAAGATGTCTCGCCTCAGCGATGGTGGGGACACTCTGTAGGCAGTTATCAACATAAAAATATTTCTCAACAGAGAATCTCACCTCCTCGTCGGGTTGGCTGTTATCGATGACGTGGCGTTGTAAGGCAAAGGAGGCACAGCAGGGGCTGCATGTCGTTCCAAATGGTAGCACCTGCCACTCATACACCCCAGGAGGCTCATCTCGGTTGATGTCTCGCCAGACAAACCTGAGTAGGGCACGGTCCTCTGGGAGGAGGTGAACCTGGTGAAACATGCCTCTGATGTCTCCGCTGACAGCTACGGAGTGCTCTTGGAAGCGTAGGAGGACTCCAAGAAGTGATGCCCCTAAAGTTGGCCCAGGCAGCAGGTAGTCGTTCAGGTTTTGACCTTGGTACTGGTAGGAGCAGTTAAACACCAGTCTGTTCTTTCCATTATGAGTTACCATATGGTGAGGTATGAACCATGTCTCATGACCTTCACAGACTGGCACTTCAGTGTCACACTTAATGACAGAACCCGCCTTGATTAGTTTCTCCATCTCCGCTCTGTAGGCTTCAGCTTGTGCCGGGTCTTTGGTCAGCCGCCTTTCTACGCTTCGTAAAGTGGGCATGACAGCTTCTTTCGTAGCGTGAAGGAGTGGCATGTCCCTTCGACGGAGCAGTGGGGTGGTATAGCGTAATATGCCATTGACCTCTTCTCTGACAGTTCTGGTCTTGAGGATGCTGATGGCTTCCTGGTCCTGCTTTGAACGAGTGACCAGTTTCTCGTTTCTGTACGGAATGCTGTCGACTTGCCATAGTTTCTCAACATGTCTCATCAGCTCTTTCACCTGGGGTGCAACTATTGACAGTAGGCACTGTTGTGGTCTGGCAAGGTTACACACTATACTTGCTGGGCCCTGCAGTGTCCAACCAAGCCGTGTGTGAATGGCAGCAGGCCCTCCAGGTGGTCCCAACCTGACGGGTTCAATGGGAGTGACGAGATGGGGGTGGTCACTCCCAATGAGAGCAAGGGCTTAACGTTAGTGAGGTTCTGTATTGGGAGGCCGATGAGATGCTTATATTTCTTCTGCAGTAGGTCCATTGGGTAGGTATGATCGGCTAGACTGATGCGGGCAGAAGTGAATGCATCTGTGATCTTGAACTTAGTCTTTGGCTTTTCAGGAGAAGAAATAGAGAAGGACACTGATGCACCACGGAGGGTCTGCACATCCTGCCTGATGGTGCGTAACGGTAGGTCCTCAGGGGGCCCCTGCACTCCCAATTTCTCTGCGGCATCCGGCAACAGCATCGTTCTCTCCGAACCGTCGTCCAGTACGGCATAGGTGCTCAGTGTTCGGTCACCATGGTGGAGACGGACTTTAACAACTTTCAAAAGGACCCGGCTGCCTTCTGTGGGCCTGTCTAAATATAGTACATCTGTTGTGGACTTCGTGCCATTGCTCTCAAAGACTAGTGTTGTAGGTGACTCCTTAGAGGGCCTCACATTGACCTCATGCAGCACCTGGAGGTGTCTTCCTTTGCAGATGTCACATAGCTTTTTTAGGTTACACTGGGCGGCCCGGTGTGGCCGTGCACAGCACCAGCACCTCCTGTTTGTCTTTATCCATTCTCTCAGCTGATCGTTGGTTAGCTTGGAAACAGCAGTACACTGACTGAGGTAATGCTCCTCGTTGTTGCAGAACGGACAGTATGGCTTGCCTTTGCTTCCTTTGGGGGGGGTACTTTCCCTAGGAATATCGGGTTCCTCCGCTGCGTCCTCCATGCCATGGAGAACGGTGGTAGATCGCTTGCTCTGCCGTACATCAGGTCTGGACACTGGCCTTTCCCTAGCTGTTGTCACAGCTAACTGTCCTTCGGAGTCCTGGCACCAGGATTCATATTTCAGCCACTGTGAAAGATCAGTTAAGTTGTCGGTACGTGTGCCCTGATGGAACATGCAGCGGCGAAACTCTGCTCTCTGTTCAGGTGGGAGCTTACTTAGCAAACGGGCAACGTGTGAGCCGCACTGTAGTTCCACTTCTCCCTCAGGGCCCAGTGTTCTCAGCATTCCCACGAGTGACTGTATGTGGAGTGCAAACCTATCAAATGCAGGGAGGTCTCCACGCCTGACATCTGGTGAGTCCATCACAGCAGCGATACGACTCAGTGCTATCTGATGTGGTTGGCCAAATTTATCATTTAGGGCATTCATTGTGTCTGTGAAGGGCACTGGAGAGTGGAGGTATGCATCTGCTATTAACATGGCCTCTTCTAGGTGTAGGTGATCGACCAACACCTGATATTTAAACAGCTCAGTTGCACTCGGTGGTAAGAGGTTCTCCAGTGAGATTCTGAGCCGTGCAAATTCACTTGGGTCATGACTCTTGAAGTTGGGGATGGTTGGGCGTGGCCCATGGTAGCTTGACTCTGAAATGTCAGGGTTCTCTCTCTGAGAGAATCTGGAGGGCAGTTGCTGTGCCCGTGACCTGTTTGGAGGCTGCTGTGAGGGTGCTGTGTAATTGGTGAGGTCACTCCTATGACCACCATAGGCTGCAGGATATGTTGGCCCGGCTGTAGAACTGTACAGATGTAGTGGGGGGTGCTGTGAGGGTGCTGGGTAACTGGCAATGTCACTCCTATGACCACCATAAGCTGCAGGATACGTTGGCCCAGCTGTAGAACTGTACGGATGTGGTGGGGGCTGCTGTGAGTGTGCTGGGTAACTGTCAAGGTTGCTCCGATGCCGACCATAAGCTGCAGGATACGTTGGCCCAGCTGGAGTAAATCTGCGTGGGTGCAGTAAGGGTTGCTGGACAGGCCTGAACCCGGAAGTTGAATGATGGGCAGCTTCAGGTGTTGTAGCAGAAGGGGCTTCATACCTCGACAGTGGGACTTGTGGTTGGCCCACAAAGTGGTTAGTGATATGTGCTGGCACCGCCTCTTGCTCTACTGGGCCTGGCAGCAGTGCTTGTGGAGGCCAGTCCTCCTCTTCACCATCAGATTCACTTCTATCCAGTGACTGGGTCGTCGTGAAGTCTGGGACGCTACTGTAAAGGGACGATGGGGTCTTTAGGTTGCGGATAGCATTCACTAATTGCCTCATTTCTGCTTGTAATGCCTTCATCTCAGTTAGTTCTGCTGACATGTGTTGCTGTGTCTGCTTAAGAAGTTGCCTCTCATGGCGAATGTCCTCCAACTCTGTTCTGGGGTTCGGTGAGGGAGGTAGGGAAGTAGTATGACACCTCTCTGAAGACAGCACGGGGGCTAGCTGATCCTCCTGGGTGTGCTTTTGGCTCTCAGCACCATAGCACGGGTTCATCTCTGGGGGAGTAGCATCCCTCCTCTGCTGGTGACTTTGTGGGGAAGAGTCATAGGGGAATGTGGGGGGAGGGGTCATACAGGCATTACCCTCCTGGAGAATACTCTCTGCTGCCACTCTGTATTGTGATCTGATGTGGCCCAGATGATCCACTTGATAGTCTGCATAGCGCACTGGGGGATGAATGTGTCGTTTGGGGCGTGCACCTTGAGCCTCATATTCTGGATATGGTTCCATCTCTGACATAAGCCCAGTGATCTCCGACTCGAAAGGACCATTAATGTAGTGAAGGGATCACAGCTATGATGAATTTGGGGTTCTGAGTTCTATTGTTCACTAGGTTCATGCCAGTGTGTCGGCCAGAACATCACTTTTATGGGGCCCTTAATCCAGATGTTAAATAAGAGGCTTGATGCTGGGTTTAGTCTCTTTACTTTCTCCCCTCTTCAGTCACAGAGTTACAGTTCAACAAACACATGCTTGTGTGATGTGGTTTTCTGGAACAGACAGAATATAAGGCACAAAATAGGTGCATTAATATCAAGTAAGATGTACCAGAGGGGTTCAGGTAAAAATACATAAACCAGTAAAATGTTGAGTGTTACCAAATATAATACACTTCACAGTTTGATTATTTTGTGTAGTACTCAAAGTACATTCAAATAGAATCATGTCTGCAACAGGGGACTAGAAACAATTGTGAGGAAACATCAGCATGACAGTGCATAAATTACCCCACTGCTCAACTCGCTAATAGCATGTAGCTAATTTAGACAATAGCAGTTAGCTTTAGCCCTTAGCAGTAACTTCAACATCATGAACCTAAGTCAGTAATACATAGGCTATAACAACATCAATAATTAACTCACTTGGTCATTGACGCACAAAGCACACAAGTAGTTTGGAGGAAGCTCAACAAACTGAATAATATCGTCTAAAAGATGACTTTATAAACTCTGTATAAAGGGTTGTGTCTCTGGAGAAAGTCCGGAGATTTCTGGAATGTTCCACTGAAATCCCGCGGGATCGCGGTAACTAGTCTCGCGGGATTTGACCCGCTCTTTGAGAATATAAAGGCACTTGGGTTCTTTATAACTTGGAAAGCTGTGTCAACACCCCATAATGTAAGATTAGAATGTCAACGAAATGATACCTATAATTGAGTCCTTAAACCAATATCTTTGGAGCCTTTTCTACAGACATGTAAAGAAATATTTGTAATATTCATTGTTATTGTCGAATGTTTACTGTGACACGCACTTAACTTTAATTTATTTATAATATTTTTCGTTCTGAAATGGAGGTTTCATGTCATGTCAGTGCAGACAGACTCTGCTGCTGTGGAGTACAAACTACAAGTGAACACAGCTGTGTGGGATTGCATCATGGCCTTTCTCTCCTATTGGTTGGCAGTTGAACCCTGCCCTTCTGTCTCATCAAGTGCAGCTTGTCTGCCCTCTACTGCTTGCCTACAACTCTCTGTGCTTGTGCTTAAGCAAGTTGGGTGGTGTTGATGCATGCAACAGAACACCACAGGACTCTCACTAGACTTCAAACCATGTGACTTCCATCCGGAATGCATTGTGCTGTCTCTGCCCCCCGCCTCCCCCACACAACTCTCACTCAACTTAGTGCTTAAATGTCTGTAGCCAGCCCTAGACTTCCATCCGGAATGCATTGTGCTGTCTCTGCCCCCTGCCTCCCCCACACAACTCTCACTCAACTTAGTGCCTGACTGTGTGTGGAAAGCCTCAGAGGTAGGCCTATGCTCAGTATGCTGGTTATTGGATTGGCCAGAAATATATATAAATCCACAAATAGTATATATCATATCCTTCCTTAATGTCCTTCTCCGTTTGCTCCTATAGGCTATAGGCCTATGCCTAGGCTATAAATAAAAATACCTAGAGACCTTGCGCTGTTTTAATATTGGAAATAATTTTAAAAGCCACAAATGGCCTATTATCTGCCTCTCGGACGCTTTATTATGCTTATATCGTTTGAGAGAAGAGAACAAGAGAAGAGGCAGGCACGTCGCGTCAGATATGCTTTGTTACTTAACAAGGGTTAGGGTTAGGGTTAGGGTTAGGGCTGTAGCTCGTTATTGATAATAAGCACCTTATCGATCCTGCTTAGGCTATTGAGCCCATGGAAAGATATGTGAGACAACAAATTCAGAACTATCTTTTGCGACTGAGTTTGTGGCTGACCACCATCTATGAAGATGACAATTGACAAGAGTAACACATATCATTAAAACAATCATTCATTAAGGCTCCATCCTTAAACAAGACAGCTCCATATATGGTCATTCCCAGAAACAAAATCTCTTTTATGACCTTATATGGAGATTTCTGATGTGATCAATCCCAGGCCGAAAATGTTAATATTAAGTCCATATATATATATATATATATATATATATATTATATGTATATTAATAAAGGACAAAATAAATAAAATGTCCATATACAGTATGGGCATTCCCAGATGATGCCCTCTTAGGGTACCCCCTTATGCCCATATATGGAGATCCCCAGGCATCAAACCCAGGCCCTATCTCTCCAAAGGCCCTGCTTGGCTTTATTAATTAACATATGTTTTATGCCCATACATGGAGATCCCTATCCGAACCAGCCACACAGATATTATGTTATTATGTTATCAATATTAACTAGAACATATTGTTCCTTCGAAACAAGTGTGGGCTTGCTTCAAGCCAAAAAACAATGGCTATAAAAGTACAAAATGTCAAGATCGCAGGCCAATGTGAGAAGGGTGACATCTGTTCCTGGACCTAGTGGGAATGTGCTTGCAAAATTTCACACATCGCAGGCTGTGTTCATGATTTGAGGTGTTTTTGGCCACTTTATCACTGCTTGCAGCTATATTTAGTGGCCAAGCCACGAAGTGGCAAAGGCCACTCATTGATATTGTAACTTATCATTATTCTTCCGCCACTTTTTCTCTAGTGGCTTGACCGTGCAGTCGCTTTTTACGAAACTCTGCAATCGGAAACTCTACAATCGGCCAAAGGGTGGCGCTGTAGGAAGCCTTTGAAAATGCAAACTTTGAACGGGTATAGCTCATGCTCTGTTGGAGGTACAGCCATGAAACCTGTATACACTTATCCGTCTCCTCATGCCGAGCAACTTTTAGACTCTGACTTTTGACCTCTGACCTTTAGTTCTCCCACCATTTTGAATTATATGAAAAACAGTAAAACTCTATCTCCTCCTGGGATTTTCGTGTCACGTGCGCAAAACGTTTTTTACATATACTTTGGACCAATATGGTCAGATCTGTCTCGGCGGATTATTTTTTAAAGTGAAACATTCTTTTTTAATAATTCACTGAATATTGCAGTTTTATGCAAAGTATTCTTCTGCCTCTAAATCATACATGCAAAGTGACACATTCATGGCAATTGGCAAAGATGTAGAGGGTTGGTCCAAATATCACTCTCACGTCAATGTGATGTCATGGGAACCAAATCCCTTTTAATGCCATATATGGAGATCCCTCTGATGCCAGGGGAACCAAATCCCTTTAACAACTTGGGTGCCAAACTCGTTCAGTAACGAGTTATGGCCACTAGGGGTCACCCTGCCAAAAGGAGTTGTCTCGTTCCTGAACGAGACAACAAGGGGTTAACTGGTACAGCTCTACGTGCAGCTGCCTGCCCTCTGAATGACCCTAGTCCATATGTCACCCCGTAGCTCAGAGAGAGAGAGAGAGAGAAAATGGCACGAGCTGGTTGCATTGATTTCCATTCTAGGCTCAAACATAAAAAGGGCTTTATCTATGAATTAGGTGAAAAGAACACCAGGGAAGCAGAGATCTGATTGTTTTCACGGCGACACTTTACCGCGATAGTCGGCCACGGTTTGGATTTTAGTTTCGCGAGCGTTTGTAAACAAATGGATTTTCTTCCTCAATCGTCAGTGGACACCCACGTGCACACGCACGAAGCTTCCGAGGCTCTTCAAAATAAAGCGTGAGTGAACGGCGGCAGCAGCAACAGCTAGAAATGTTATAAACCTTAGCATCCCATGTGTTAATGCCCAGTATATGGAGATATGGAGACCCCTGTGATGCCAGGGGAAACAAATTACTTTTATGCCCATATATGGAGATCCCTGATGTCATAAATATTGAGCCCATATCTGTGAATGCCAATATATAATAACTGTGATGTCAGGGGAACTGAATCCCTTTTATTGCCATATATGGAGATCCCTGTAATGCCAGGGGAACCAAATCCCTTTGGCCATATGGCCAAGACATGGCCCTTTAGGGCGCATCGCTTTTCGCCTTAGGTGTCTTACTGGTGGTAGTAGTTCACTCTGAGTGGACTCTTTCTCTGGTCTGGAGCTGAGTACATGAATCGGCATTTATTTTCGGCTGCTCCAATGAGCGCGGGGGTGGGGGTGGGTCTAATGAATATCCAATCCGCGCAGTTGAAACGATTCAAACAAAGTTCATACACACAGGCAGGCTGAGGAAGGCACACACACCCCACACACACACATGCGCACGCTGATTTGACCAAGCTGTAAATGTTGATTACATGTTTCTGGTCGCAGTTCTGTGTGGAAGCAGTCACTGGCACAGACAGAGACATACACACAATCACACACACACTCCGTGCGTCGCGTCCACCGTGCGTCTCGATCACTCGTGCGCGGACGCGCGCGTGCACGCTCGCAAAAAAAGTCCCTCCCCCGTAAATCGCTCAGAATGGGGCACAGTTTCAGACTACTGCGTGAGCTGAGTCTGAGATCAGGCTACGTAGTAGTAGTTGTAGTAGGAGTAGGAGTAGTGTAACATTAGCCTGGCGGTGCCAGCCTCTATCACACACTTCGTTCACTACCGCCAAGATTCAAGATTCAATACTTAATTGCCATGTCAACAGAGTTGATTGGAATTTGTGTCAGTGCAGCTCTTAAAACAGACATAAAACATACATATAAACAGACAACACACAGTCAAACACGGGTGGAAATGCATACAAAAATACAAAAGTACAAAAATAGATACAATGCATAAATACAAAATCTATATAAATAAGAAAAATAAATAACAATTCATTAACCATGAGAAGCTTCAAGCTGTAAAGTACTGTATGTATAAAAGAAGGATCCTCATTCAAGAGGCGGACAGGTCTTGTTTTTCCGAAAATCAATAATCATTTCCTTGGTCTTAGCTAAATTTAATATCAAGTTATTCGAGGTACACCACTCTACAAGGGCTGCCATGCACGTCACGCCTATAGGTTGACTCGTCACCTTTTTTAATGTAGCCAACCACAGTTGTCGCCAGGGGATGGTGTTGTGGTCTGGTTTACCAGGCGTAACATGGTAGTATTATTGTGGGTTCTCATATTCACTACATGTGTACATCTTTTGTCCATTCTGCAGTACCAGGTCATCCGTGTCATACCAACAATGGAGGCTGCAGTAACCTGTGTCTGCTCTCACCTGGAGGAAGCTACAAGTGTGCCTGTCAAACCTACTTCTACTTGGCAGCTGACAACAAGCAGTGCATGTCCAGCTGTACCGCCAGCCAGGTCTTTCACCTCCAGTTGACTTGTGTTATACCTCTGTTACGCTGTATGGCTTTATGTCTCATGTCTGCTGTTGATACATTAGTGATTCTAAAGGTAAGCCTGTGTCTCTCCCACCAGTTTGCTTGTAAGAACTACAAGTGCATTCCGTTGTGGTGGAAGTGTGACACGGTAGATGACTGTGGGGACCGGTCAGATGAACCCAAAGACTGCTGTGAGTAGAGACTGAAAGATGACCTGAATACTATATTATTAATACAATCAGGTAGCTCTCGTGCACATCTAGGGTGGAGGTGCTGGTAGGCAAAATTAAGTATAAAAAGAAAACTCCCACTGCCTTTTTACAGGAAGGGACCGCACACTCCATATATGTATGTATATAGCACCTGACGAAGCCACACGGCGAAACGCGTCGTGCTTTTGCTCAATAAAAAAGAAATTAAGCATTAAATCCTGTCCATCATCCTTCATTGGAGTGTGCAGTCCCTTCCTGTAAAGAGGCAGTGGGAGTTTTCTTTTTATACTATATTATTAATGTTTACAGTGATTACAGTTATTGTTACTTTGTATTCCAATGTCCTTTGACAGTTTCTGACACTTAAGTAGTATAATGATTGGACAGATAATCATTCAATCAAGGCCAAATTAGTTCCAGGCCAGTCCTTTTTGAGTAATATCTATAGGTAAAAATATAAAAAGAGACAAAAACATGTAAACAACAATAACACCAAAAGTGGGGAATGTAAAATACTTTATTGAAAGTACAGTATCACCATTAAAAGCGTCAAAATAGTTAAATCACAAAGCTGATGCGTGTTTGCATTGTTCATTTTAAAACAATCTGCACTATACTGACCATACAAAATAATTTTACACACACATTATCCTGTGAGTTTTAACGATTGGACAAAATAATCAATTTATAGTCAGATTTCATCATTATAGAAAACGTTCAGGATATTGTTAAGGTACTTATGTCGACACATCCTACAAGTTTAAAGTGATGATTGGTCCAACCGCTGGCCTTGACTAATCTTTGGACTAACCTGTGCTTAAGCGCCAGGGCCCGCCGCCTGGAGGGCCCTGTGTAAATTATATAAAAAAAACAATTCACATTATACATTCGTTGCTCGTGTGTACGATATGCTATAAACACTGTAGGATTAACCTGCAGCCTATATATGGCTATAGCCACCTACTCTATATTACTTTATTTAAGGTACCTGAACGCAGCACCTGACACGTTTTGAACATATGGGTTCAAAGCATAGTCCTAGTATGCCATGAGAAAGAACCTCTGCCCCAAAGCTTCCCGCTGATTGGTCCTCTCTCTCGGTCGTCCTCAGACGAGCTTCCATCGGAGTCTCCAATCTTTCCGGTTCTCCATACACCCGGCCAGCTCCAAAGAGCTTTCAGCTCCCGCATCCTTCTTCAGGACGTCCACATATGTTAACGCGGAACGTCCTCGCGATCGATGCCAGCACGTTTGTTCCCACAGGATCAGCCTGCTGGCCGGAAGCTCCCGATGTCTGTGGCAGTGGCCGGCCAGCTTCATCCTCCTAGCTGCTACCTTCTTGCTGAGCCTCGGCAGTTGCCTGTACAGGTCCTTGTTGGTAATGTGGGTGTTCTGGTCCACATTCAGAACAGCTCGTAGCATTCTGGTGTAGCACCCATCCAGGGACTTCTGCAGGGTGGGTGTCAGGGTCCAGCTTTCGCAGCCATACAGGAGGACAGACTAAACAGTGGCGTGGAATAGGCTCAACTTTATGTGTCGGGGGAGATTCGAGCACCACACTCTTGACATGCAGTTCAGGGCCCTCCACGCTAGTGCCTTCCTGACCTTAAGGTCCTGTTCTGTGGAGTTCATCCAGGAACCCAAGTATTTGAAGTCATTGACCTCTCGCAGAGCGTTGCAATCTGAAGTTGTAATCGGCGGATGGTCCATGTGCATGTTATAGGTGATTACCTCAGTCTTCTTTGCATTCAGTCTGAGGCCAACCATAGCACATTCCACCTCCACTCTGTTCAGGAGTTCCTGCGCCTGCTCCACTCGGTCAGACACCAAGCAGATGTCATCTGCGTAGTCTAGGTCTGCCAGGGCTACAGCAGGGTTTCTACTAGACTTCCTTGGTGTAATTGTGAAGCCAAACTCCTGCTCCCGCCCGTTGATGGCTTTCCTGAGTGCGTAGTCCAGAGCTATGATAAAGAGGAAGGGGGCAAGAGTGTCTCCTTGCTGCACCCCTGCTAGGATTTTGAACTCCTCTGGGGTTACCACCTTGGCTCTTGTGCCCTTGTACATGGCCTCTATGGCCCGAAGTAGATTCGGGGGGACTCCGTAAGCCTTGAGGATTTTCAGCATTATGCCTCTGTCTATTGAATCAAATGCCAACGAGAGATTAGTTGACACGCACGCACGCACACAAGCAAGCAAGCAGATGTATTGATATGGAGGATCCATGTCTGTTAAAGCGAAGCTCATTTATTTTGTTATTTTTCTCTTCAGCTCTCCTGGTTGAACAAACACAGAACACAAGAGGTAAACAAAGATTAAAAGGTTACAAATTATTATCGATTATAGACCAAGAGCTTCTCTTCTGCTGCAGTTAAATCTCTCACTCTCTCTCTCTCTCTCTCTCTCTCTCTCTCTCTCTCTCTCTCTCTCTCTCTCTCTCTCTCTCTCTCCAGAGTCAGTGAGGTTGGTGAATGGGACTAGTGTGTGTTCAGGCAGAGTGGAGGTGAAGTCTAATGAGTCGTGGCTCTCAGTGTGTGAAGATGACTTTGACCAGCAGGATGCAGAGGTGGTCTGTAGGCAGCTTGGCTGTGGGGCTCCTTCAGTCCTCCAGGGGGCGCTCTATGGAGAAGTGAACGCTTCAATGTGGACTGAAGAGTTCCAGTGTGAAGGCAGTGAGTCTGTTCTCCTGGACTGTAGAACCATTAACTCAACTAGAAACAACTGCTCACCTGACAAGACTGCTGGACTCACCTGCACAGGTAATAATAGTATAATAATAATAAACTTTATCTGTACTCTAGCCTCTAGTCTAGAAGGTGTTTTGGAGGTGTTTTGTCACC
Organism: Nannobrachium achirus; assembly: GCF_963921795.1. Taxonomy (NCBI): domain Eukaryota; kingdom Metazoa; phylum Chordata; class Actinopteri; order Myctophiformes; family Myctophidae; genus Nannobrachium; species Nannobrachium achirus. Next base: position 46,066,366 of record NC_137827.1, on the reverse strand, counting down.
TCAAATGAATGCAATAGCTTGATTCTGCTTTTAAATTCTCCACTTAATGTCCCTTACCGTGAACTGTAATTAGAAAAGGACCATGGATGAAATTATCTTATACTTAGTTCACAAATCGACACAATAACCACTTCGTAAAAAGAAATCGTCTCATTAAGCTTGGTGTGGAGGGCTCTGCAAATAACACAAACCCCCTGCTGTCAAAGCAGTTGTCAATGTTTACAACTTTATGTGATGATTAAGTGGAACTCTCTTCAGAGAGAAAGAGAGAGAAGAGACACAATGAGAGTCGAGAAAGATAGAGAGGGGTTTCCATGCCGCTTCCTTTTTTTTGCCAAAATCGGTCATCAACAAATATGTGTTTGTGTTCATGCTGTTATTTTACCTTTTTGTGACTGTTATTATGGTTAAATAAGTGTTGTTTATTCCATGAAAAAAAAAGTAGTTAAAAATCGGCCTATGGGCTCTGATGTATCATGTAGAATTTATAAGCACTGTGTACAGCCTACAGCGCTTTTTCAAAATGTGTATGCACTTTGAAAAACAACATACAAATAACATGCATAGAAAAATGCACTGACTTTGCTAGCCTTAGTTAACTACACTTTTGGATTGTTATTTCATGATGAAATAATAGTACTTTGTTTTACTCCCTTGTCTCTGTGCAGAGCCTGTCAGGTTGGTGGGATGGAGAGGAAGCAAATGTACTGGTATGCTGGAGATGGAACATCAGGGAGACTGGAGACCGGTGGATGGTTCTGACTGGAACCTGAAGTCGGCATCTGTAGTGTGTAGACAGCTGGACTGTGGCTCTGCTGTTTCAACACACAGGGTTCCTGGTCCTGAATTTCAACCTGTATGGAAGATGACATTGTCCTGTGATGGTTCTGAAATGTCACTAAAGGATTGTGGATCTAAGAAGTCTGATGATAGTTCCTTAATGAGCATGGGTGTGTTCTGTTCAGGTAAAACAATCACTTCAACAATGACTGTAATGTGTACAGTTTATTTTGGGCCTATCTTATAGGCTACTGTCTACTGTCTAAGTATATTATAGTGTACTGTTTGCTCTTTGTTTTTATACCTATTTTCATTGTATGCTCTCGTCTGTTTTTATTGCAATGTTTGCCCTTTGTTTTTGAGCGGTGGTAGACCGCTCCTCTCTCTCTCTCTCTCTCTCTCTCTCTCTCTCTCTCTCTCTCTCTCTCTCTCTCTCTCTCTCTCTCTCTTTTCAGAGTCTGTGAGGTTGGTGAATGGGACCAGTCTGTGTTCAGGCAGAGTGGAGGTGAAATCTGATCTGTTGTGGCTCTCAGTGTGTGAAGATGGCTTTGACCAGCAGGATGCAGAGGTGGTCTGTAGGGAGCTTGGCTGTGGGGCTTCTTCAATCCTTCAGGGGGCGCTCTATGGAGTGGTGAATGCTCAGATGTGGACCAACGAGTTCCAGTGTGAAGGCAATGAGTCTGTTCTCCTGGACTGTAGAACCTCAGACTCAACTACAAACACCTGCTCACCTGACAAGACTGTTGGACTCACCTGCTCAGGTAATTATTTATATTTTAATACTTTCACTATCATTTTTCATATCCATGTTATTATCTTTAATAATATATTGGTTAGTAAAGCACTATGAGACATTGTTTGGGAAAGTGCTGTACAAATAAAGTCTCATAGTGCTTTACAAACCAATATGTTATTAAAGATAATAACATGGATATGAAAAATTATAGTGAAAGTATTAAAATATACACCATAATATAATATATATATATATATATATATATATATATATATATATATAGAGAGAGAGAGAGAGAGAGAGAGAGAGAGAGAGAGAGAGAGAGAGAGAGAGCATACAAATATGCTGATTTTGATAGCCTGACATAAGAATCTCCACAATTTGTTGGGATTGTTATTTTATATTGAAAGTAATAGTACTTTGTTTTACTACTTACTCTCTTGTCTCTGTACAGAGCCTATCAGGCTGGAGGGACAAACCAGTAACTGTTCTGGTATACTGGAAATTAAAGACCAGGGAGACTGGAGACCAGTGGATTCTGTCTGGACCCTTAAGGCAGCATCAGTAGTGTGTAGACAGCTGGACTGTGGCTCTGCTGTGTCAACACAAAGGAGTTCTGGTTTTACACGTCAATCTGTATGGAATATTCCATCTTCCTGTGTTGGATCAGAGCCTTCATCACTCAGGGAGTGTGGAGTGGTGATGGATAGTCCTGCTCTGTCCACTTACCGTCTGGAGGTGATCTGTTCAGGTAACACAAAATAATTACATAAACGATAACCATAATCTGTACAATCTGTTATTAAATTGATCCAGCTGTCTGTCTGTCCCTGTCTGTCCATCCATCCGTCCGTTTGTTAGTAGCCGACCTTTAATGAATGAAATGCTGAATATTCTCTCTCTCTCTCTCTCTCCCTCCAGAGTCTGTGAGGTTGGTGAATGGGACTAGTTTGTGTTCAGGCAGAGTGGAGGTGAAGTCTGATCACTCGTGGCTCTCAGTGTGTAAAGGTGACTTTGACCAGCAGGATGCAAAGGTGGTCTGTAGGGAGCTTGGCTGTGGGGCTCCTTCAGTCCTCCAGGGGGCGCTCTATGGAGAAGTGAATGCTCAGATGTGGACCAAAGAGTTCCAGTGTGAAGGCAACGAGTCTGTTCTCCTGGACTGTAGAACCTCAGACTCGACTAGAAACACCTGCTCACCTGACAAGGCTGTTGGACTCACCTGCTCAGGTAATAATAGCGACATTAAGCAGACCGTTTCTACTACCGCAACGTGAGGCGGGACTACGGCTGCTATGACGTAATAGCCGTAGCGATCAAAATGGTTAAGCAAAGCCTCGGTGGCTACGGGTTCCCACCCCTTTCATTGAACGCTTTGGTTCCCATGGCGACGCGCACACGCAGCAGACAGAGTAGGCGCTACGTGGGAAGGGACCTTCTGCCGTAGTAGAGACGGCCGCGGTGACGGCAGGTTTATCTATCGAGCGCGGATCATTTCCGATTACCGTTGTCATCTGCCGTTGCCGTAGCGTTGCTTAAACTGGCTAATATTAAGATCAAGACATGATCATTAGGTAATATGATATAAGGTATAAGTAAAGAATGTGTAGTACAGTATGTGTTAAAATGATGTTTTATGAGGACACACCCACCTAACTCAGCTCCTCTGCCTCCTCCTACATGACCACCCACCTGTCCTAGTCCCTCCCCCTCCTCATAAAAGTACTGCCCATGGCTCTGCACAGTTGTTTACAGAATGGTCTAGAACAGTTCTGACAGCTGCTACCTAGAGTCTGAGACACATACAACAGCAGAGCTTTGCAAAGACAGATAATGCACAATATTTTTAGTTAAGTTGTGTAGAATATCCAAAATCATGGAAACCCTCAAGTTTAATAGCCTTGCAACAGCCAGACTCTCCCCTTGGGAGTCTGGCCATAGACAACTCATTACTATGACGTAGTTACTCACATTGACAGACAGATAAGATAACTTTACCCAGTCAGTAGCCATCAGCGCATCAGAACAGCAAATACGTCTTTTCCAGATAGAAATTCAGTGCAATCCCTGTTGTTCTTTTTTTAAGTTGTGATAACGTAGCTCGGGATGGCCATGCCAGGCTACTAGTTTAACCCCTCATATAAGGCCATCAACCACCATCAGATCACGCTCATCAAATAGAGTAATACTGTCTGAATACCAACTGCATGAACTAGTAAAGTTCATCTACTGCACAGCTGGTCACAGACGAGACTAGACTTGATTCAAACTGTTTCAAGTTGCTCATGACTTTAATTTAGGTTGATAGATGTTTTAACTCACCAGTAATGCTCCTGAGATGGTGCTTTCTGTGTCTCCAGGATAAACTGTTGGAAAACTTGGAATAAAATGTTGCAGCTACTGTACTGTAACACCAGAACTACCTGCCATGTTTCACACACACACACACACACACACACACACACACACACACACACACACACACACACACACACACACACACACACACACACACACACATGTAGGATGGGAGTAAATGTTTTTGGGTTCGTCTTGTTTCTATTTGTAATTTTGACAGAGAAGCTTTCAGCTTACAGGAAGAAACCAAAGACACACAGGGAAGATGTCCTTCCACATTATAACCACACCAGGTGGTCTAGAGCTAATGTCAACTCCATAGACACAATAAGAAATGGAAAATTACAAAAATCCTGGCACTCCATCTTTAAATGTCAATCAATAAACCATGCAGGTTTGGTAGGATTTTTTAATGTTCCCTGTAATCATGTCTTGGGGCTTTCTAGCATTAAGAATTGACAGTATAAGCTTATTTATGTCGTGACCTCTCATATCTTCTGCGCTTCAGGAAGTACAGTACCAACTTTTCGCTGGCACAGTCTGTCAGCCGTGTCCCTTCATTCACTCACACAGCTCTGGATGGTTTGTCAGTGATGCTGCTGTTGTTGAGTTTACTCCTCTCTGAGTATTAAGCTTTTGACACAGGAGGACTGAACTAAACAAAACACTAAGCTATAATGGTTAGGGCCACCTTCACTCACAAACACTCTTCACTGCTGTAGTGCACACACTAAATATGGCTTAAAGGGATATTCCACTTTCAAAAAACTTTTTCTCATTGTATGGTCTAATCAGGCTTGTATGAACACCCTGAACAGTTTTTAATTTTCTTCATTCAGTATTTAGATATTTGATGTAAATGTTATCTGGCCCTCCAGGCTCAGGGTCTCTCCCCACACACACTCATTGTAACTTCAAACTCCATTTTAACCATGATAGATTCATTAAAAACACCCATTATTTTTTCTGGTGATACTACCCTCCTAATACGTGAGCAGGCCGTGTTTTTTTCCATAACGTTTTTCATGTATTTTTAATAATTGGGAAAATGGAAAAAATTAAATACAATAAAAATATATAAAAAAATACATGAAAAACGTTATGGAAAAAACACGGCCTGCTCACGTATTAGGAGGGTAGTATGAGTCACCAGAAAAATAATGGGTGTTTTTAATGAATCTATCATGGTTAAAAAGGAGTTTGAAGTTACAATGAGTGTGTGTGGGGAGAGGCCCTGAGCCTGGAGGGCCTGGTAACATTTACATCAAATATCTAAATACTGAATGAAGAAAATTAAAAACTGTTCAGGGTGTTCATACAAGCCTGATTAGACCATATAATGACACAAAGTTTTTTTGAAAGTGGAATATCCCTTTAAGTGCTTGAGAGACTGCACTGTCTTTACTTCTTGTCTGGGCTTTTTGGGTAGAGGTGACAGCTAGAAAAGGGGTCCTCTACCTCCAGCTGTCCCTGTCCACAATGTACAGTAGGACTTTATGTCCACCATGCAGGAGTGCTGCTCCTCTGTGGTTGTGAGGCTGGTATCTCTCTACAGTTGGTCTACGTAGGTCAGTCTTCTCCCCCTAGAGACCTGCTTGAGCTCACACAGTAAAGCCAGGCAGACATCAAGCTCAAGGTGTCCCAAACAGTGGACAACAAGGTTGATACATGGTCCTGCTACAGCACATCAAGGACCTAACCCCATACAGAACCTCACCCTCCGCTGTCGATCTGTTGTTAGGAAGGAATTCCTCCATGGCGGAGGGGATCACACTTTTCGCCACTACGTATCCAAAAAGTAAGGGTAGTTCCACGCTCCCAGAGTATGATTTTCCCGAACACTGGCACCTAAAAAAGGGTTTTAATCACTTATTAATCAGCCTGTGCCATGTCTCTCCCCCCCCCCCCCCCCTCCTCCCCGGCGGCAGGTGGCCTACTTTTACTTTCAGTACTTAAGTATATATTAATGTGAGTACCTTTGTACTTTTTGAATACCAGACTTTTATTTGTAACAGAGTATTTTTACCTTGTAGTATTGGTACTTTTACTCAAACAAGCAGTGGTGTAAATTAACTAAGTACATTTACTTATACTGTACTTATAAGTACAGTTTTGAGGTATTTGTACTTTACTTGAGTATTTCCAGTTTTCAGTACTTTTAGTTCTACTCCACTACATCTCAGAGGCAAATGTTGTACTTTTACATCACTACAATTATTTGAAAACTGTAGTACTTTGCAGATATAAATGATTATATTATAAAACATACATTAATCCACTTTAGCCATATTTTATACCTAGGCTATTTGAAAAAAGGTGATCTACAAGCTCACACACAACATGTCGCATCGTGACGCGTTGTGTGCGAGCGTGTAGATCTGCTATTTTCAAACATTTTGTACTTTTACTTTTGGTACTTTAAGTATATTTTGATCCCAATACTGTTGTACTTTTTACTCAAGCACATTTTGAATTACAGACTTGTACTTGTAACATTGTATTTCTATATTGCAGTATTGATACCTTTACTTTTTACTAAAACATGTGAGTACTTTTTCCACCACTGCAAACAAGCTAAAGTTCAGGTTGATGATAATGCCTGGATTGATTGATTGAAGACTTTATTAGAAGTTTGCATAGGAAAAGGTACAGTTTCATGACGGTACAGTTCACTGGTACAAGGTCTACTAAAAGGAGATCCATGAAAAGACTAAGCTTATTTCCACTGGAAACCATTGAAGTATCTCATATAACATTGAATGACAGACAAATAGAACACAGTACTATGCAGTAGATATGTAAAGAAAAACAAAATAGAAGACAGTAAGTCAAAACAAACAGTATATACAAAGAAGGGGCAGGGGAGGGTAGGGTTGGGCTAGATTCTTTTTTACCAGTTGCGAACGGCTGCTGCCTGTAAGTGGTTTTTCAGGGCAATTTTAAAGGATGCTAGTGATCCACACTCCTTTGTGGCCTTCGGTAAGGCTTTCCACATTTTGGTGGTATAGCAGAAAAAAGAGTTTGACCCTTTGTTGGTTTTGACTCTGGGTTGAAAGTGATCTGTGGCGCTGCCTCTGGTGTTGTAATTATGGACATCCTTAATGTTTATAAAGTATTTTGACAGGTACTTGGGTATCATAGTGGTGTAGTGTATCTTGTACACCAGGCCCATTGCAAGTTGCTGTACTCTGTCAACTACTCTGAGCCACCCCACTCTTAACTGGTGAGTAGCGGTGAGGTGAGTCTGATAGGGAAGTCTAAGCAGGACCCTAATTAGTTTATTTTGGGCTGTTTGTAGTTTAGTTTTCAGGGCTTGTGGGGCGTCACAATACCATACGTGGACTCCGTAGTCAAAGAGGGGCTGGATTATTGCACCAGCTATGGTCTTCAGTGTGTTGGAATTGACCATCGGGGCGATCCTCTGTAGGAAACGAGTTCGTTAATGCCTGGAGATGGGCCTATGCACTGACTATTATAGGACCAAGAAGGTGAAGACTATGTCTTCCTTTCTTCTCTGCTCAGTGTGTAGTCAAGCATGAGGATGAAGAGGTATGGTGTGAATGTTGCTTTGCTGTTCTTCTCTTGCGTGCTGACCTTGGACCTGGCATCTCTAAGACGGGAGCGTTTCGCTGTTACTACGTGTCATCTTTTTGACACCCAAACCAAACCCTTACCCGGTCCCTAACCCTAACCTCCGTGGGGTGAGTCGCTAACCCTCCCGATGCTCCGTTGTCGAAATGATTACACGTAGTAGTAGCGAGATTTCACCCTCTAAGACACAGCCACAGTCTTCACAAACTTGTACGGCCCGAGTATGTCTAGCATCTTGTGTTTTGATTGCTATTTTACAAAAGTAATGCCTTTTTTTTGTCTCTGCTTACTTTCTGTACAGATGTCAGGTTGGTGGAAGGAACCAGTGACTGTTCTGGTAAACTGGAGATGAGACTCCATGAAGAGTGGAGACCAGTGGATGATTCTGGTTGGACCCCGAAGTCATCATCTGTAGTGTGTAGACAGCTGGGCTGCGGTTCTGCTGTTTCATCACAAAGAATGTCTGGTTCTACAAACCAACTAGTATGGTGGATAACCTCTCCCTGTGTTGGCTATGAGGTTTCGCTGAAGGAGTGTGGAACAAATATGGCTTATACTTCAACTCACAGACTGGAGGTGATCTGTTCAGGTAACACTTTAAGTAGCATGTGAGGGGTCAAACTAGGTGTTTTTCATGACTCTGAATCCAATTCTAGCATTGGTTTTGCACGAAAAACATTCCTTGGGCTAAAAACGGCCCCCATAAAACTATGGTTTAGTGATGAGTCTCTGTGAACTTTTCACAGTTTTGTGGGGGCCGTTTCTCGGAAAGGAATGTTTTTCGTGCAAAACAAATGCTTGCATTGGATTCAGAATCCTGACAAACACCTGGTTTAAAGCATTTTTTTCTTCTTTTTTTTTTACTTTATAGTAAAGTCTATGAGAGCCCAACTTTGAATCTGCAATGTCCCTATAGCCAAAAATGTTCCATAGGGCATGTTCTAACTGTGTGCCAAATGTCATGCTTCTTTCATAAAGTGCACAATTTCTGTCCGAAACGCTCTGACTATACACTAAATCAATTTTTTCTCTCTCTGATGTGTGCAGCAGGGCAAGTCAATGCCTATTACATTCTGATACACACACCTCCCATGCCACTGGAGGGGTAGACTTGCTTTAGTTTGATTAACCTAATAACTGCAAGTACCATCAACAAAAATCCTCCCTTATCAATCATCTCTCTCTCTCTCTTTCTCTCTCTCTCTCTCTCTCTCTCTCTCTCTCTCTCTCTCTCTCTCTCAGAGTCTGTGAGGTTGGTGAATGGGACTAGTTCATGTTCAGGCAGAGTGGAGGTGAAGTCTGATAAGTTGTGGGTCTCAGCGTGTGAAGATGACTTTGACCAGCAGGATGCAGAGGTGGTCTGTAGGCAGCTTGGCTGTGGGGCTCCTTCAGTCCTCCAGGGGGCGCTCTATGGAGAAGTGAACGCTTCAATGTGGACCAAAGAGTACCAGTGTGAAGGCAGTGAGTCTGTTCTCCTGGACTGTAGAACCTCAGACTCAACTAGAAACACCTGCTCACCTGACAAGACCGTTGGACTCACCTGCTCAGGTAATAATAAATATAGCTGCAAGCAGCGATAACGTGGCCAAGCCAGGAAAAAGTAGGAAAGGGAAAAAAGCAGGAAAAGCAAGAAAAGTGGGAAAACAAATCAAAGAAAAAATAGAAGCAGTGTTCTTCCGAGAACAGGACTCAGGACTATTTTTACTATTCTATTCTAAGATTCACTTGAAATCTTGACATGAAAATGACATTTCTAGCCAGAGATAAAAATGTAAAAGACCAACTTCACTTTCATTTGGATTCATATTTATAGTGGAAGCAATAGTACTTTATTTTCTTCTAATCTTGTGTTGTCTCTGTACAGAGCCTGGTTATGTCAGGTTGGAGGGAGGAACCAGTAACTGTAGTGGTATACTGGAGGTGAAACACCAGGACGAGTGGAGACCAGTGGATTTTATTTATGACTGGAACCTGAAGTCATCATCTGTAGTGTGTAGACAGCTGGACTGTGGCTCTGCTGTTTCAACACAAAGGAGTTCTGGTTCAGCAGTTCAACCTGTATGGAATATTCCATTTTCCTGTGTTGGATCTCACGTTTCACTGAAGGAGTGTGGAGCAAAGTCGTCTCATAATTCCACTGAAACACTGGAGGTGGTCTGTTCTGGTAAAACAATGACTGCAACAATGACACTCTGTACAGTCCGTGTGTGTGTGTGTGTGTGTGTGTGTGTGTGTGTGTGTGTGTGTGTGTGTGTGTGTGTGTGTGTGTTCAACACACGCATTTACCTTTAATAAGATTTTACCTTTTTTACCTTTAATAATCTCTCTCTCTCTCTATCTCTCTCTCGTTCTCTCTCTCTCTCTCTCCAGAGTCTGTGAGGTTGGTGAATGGGACTAGTGTGTGTTCAGGCAGAGTGGAGGTGAAGTTGAATCAGTCGTGGCTCTCCGTGTGTGAAGATGACTTTGACCAGCAGGATGCAGAGGTGGTCTGTAGGGAGCTTGACTGTGGGGCTCCTTCAGTCCTCCAGGGGGCACTCTATGGAGAAGTGAACGCTCCAATGTGGACCAAAGAGTTCCAGTGTGAAGGCAACGAGTCTGTTCTCCTGGACTGTAGAACCTCAAACTCAACTAGAAACACCTGCTCAACTGACAAGGCTGTTGGACTCACCTGCTCAGGTAATAATATAGTATAATAATAACAACAACAACAACAACAACAATAATAAACTATTACGTACAGCACTTTTTCCAAGCTCACAATTGGGTTGCGTGTAGCTTGTAGATTGTTGATTGTCTGCAAAGGAATTTGGTTTAGACTATAGGGAAAAGACTATATAAAAAGACTATATAATATAACTAGAACCTTTAATGCCTATGTTTATGAACATGGTAATATACAAACTATTTTCAAAACCAAAAAATTATGAATACTATTTCAGGGAGATTTACTTAATTTTACTTCAAGATGTTTGCTTGTTTCTTTTCTTTTCTTATTTTCTGTTTACATCAGGCATAATTATATTAACATAATATTACAGTGTTTATTGATAATAACTAAACTATGTTGTTAAAACAGCATATATGTGTGGGGTTAGGGTATGACAGAAATTGAGTGTCAACAGTGTATTCATATTAACATTCCGACCAAAGCATAAAAGATGTCTTCAGACTCACCAGTCGTTAGACACAGAGCAGGTGGAGGTAATAGATCCCCATCATCAGTTAACAGAACACCACCAGCCATTAACATGTAGGCAGAACTGAATGCTTTGAGCTCACAAGACATGTCTGGTCTAAATGGTCTGTTACTCTCTTGTCTCTTTACAGAGCCTGATGATGTCAGGTTGGTGGGAGGAAGCAGTAACTGTACTGGTATACTGGAGATGAAACACCAGGGAGACTGGAGACCACTGGATGGTCAATCTGACTGGAACATCAAGTCATCATCTGTAGTGTGCAGACAGCTGGACTGTGGCTCTGATGTTTCTACACAAAGGAGTTCTGCTTCTACAGTTCAATCTGTATGGTGGATTACAACTGACTGCGTTGGATCTGAGTCTTCTCTGAGGGAGTGCGGAACAAAGATGGCTCATAATTCCACTGTCAGATTGGAGGTGATCTGTTCAGGTAACACAAACAATGATGTCCCTCTACTTGCCTACTTAATATAACCCACAGCATGGAAACATGATGTTTCATTCATTTCCAGAATGTATATATATCTGTTTGTGACATTTTCATTAAGAGGACAGTTTGGGATGTTGTGAAGGATTTCCTCAATTTAGGATAAGATATAATGTTGAGGTAGTCTGTTGAAGCAATGATGTTTCTTATTTAATTTGACATATTGTTACTACTTTCCAATATGTTGGATCTCTAATTTTGGTTCAATCTCATTGGCAACTCTATTTAAATATCTGCTGTATCGTCCAATCACTTGGGTCTTGTTACAGATCTGCTGTTTAAGCCAAACATCAGTGTATCCCCCACTATAAATGGGGTTTCTGGGGGGCAGCAGCAGGGGCAGCAGGTGTGGGAAGGTTCCAACTTCACCGTCAACTGTTACATTCAGCCTCAGTATGAAGGAGGCTTCTTCCACCTCACTTTCACTGGATCCAATACAACACACAACCACACCCAGCCAGCTGTCAATCACTCTGCCAACTTCCTGTTTTATGAAGCAGACCACACGCATCAAGGAAATTACAGCTGTGCTTATCACGTCAATGTCGTTATAAATCACACCAATGTGTTTTCTCATAATTTCTCCTCTGAGAGTGAGATCCTCTCCCTCACTGTCACAGGTAACCTCAATGAAATTACTTTTCAACTCACAATATGAAATTCAATCAATCAAACATAGTTAGTAAAGGGGTTACACCATGCATTAAAACATAATATGTTCTATAAATAACGGCACATAATATGTTTTTATACAGGTTTAAGCCTAAATAACCACTCAGCGATTACATTTTCATGTTCTGTCTGTCATAGTTAAATTCAAGGTGTAGCCCCTTTAAGTATATCATTTTAAATAAATGTTTTCTTCCATGATGTTTTGTGATGTTTTTATTCCAACATATTTCTCTCACAGTCCCTTTACCTCCTCTGACATCCAACATCATCAGAGTTACAGTGACTGTAATGTTGGTGCTGTTGATGTTGGTAATCTACGCCCTCTATCGTCTCTGGAAGGTACTACATCTTTATGCTGGAATGTAAATGTTAAACCAGACTTCAATTGTCTTCATAGAACAAACAATAGAGCGATAAGAGTGTTCTCAACCACAGTGACACCAAACATAAAAAATGAACTTGGCCAATAAAAACATACAATTATTGACAAATGATAAATGAAGCTGTATCCATGATGTCTGATAGACTCCATTCATACATATATTTATGATTAGATAATGAATATTTGTACACCTATCAATGTAAAATGCCAATTATCACCTGCCAATTCCCTAGACTTCCTCTGAATTATGATACAGGTACCCACATTTAATGTACACTTCACAAGTCTGTATTTGACTCAATATTATTCATAAAGTAATCTCAAAGTCATTACCTTCTCAATGTAATATTGTGTGATTGGACCCTGCACATTGTTGCTTGTGGTTTGTTTTATCAAATCACAGTTTGTTGTTCATAGTTGATGCTTGCTGGTTATTTTTAGTTTTTTTTATACAATCATTGAAGTAGCCTATGTTACCTGGCCCCTGGGTTAAACATAGGGTTCACACTGTATATGATGCCAGGTATGCATGGTTATTTCAATGCTCACCAAAATGAATGAAGGTTTTATTGTCTACGTAACCTCTTTTGAGCGGTGCTCCTAGAAGGAACTAAGCTCCAACATCTGTCTTTGTCCAGGACATGAAGCTTGGCCTACATCTTGGCACAAAGCACTCAAAGTTTGTTGTACGCCCAGGGTCACATTGGCCAAGCTGCGCAGGTTTTTAATGAAATAAACTCATATAAAATAGCGCCGCTCACTTCACACCAGGTGTGATTCTTTAGGGACATTGGGACAAAAAGCTTTGATTCAAGCAAACCTATGTGATTCAGTGACTTAACGCTGGGTGTTTCTGTGTTTCTCCAGGCCATCAGAAGACGGAATACAGGAGTGGGGAACATTGCAAGGGTTCATTATAATGTAGGAAGGGAGAGCGTTGAGATAGAAGATTATTATGATCTTGTTGGTTCTGATGCTGAAGCTGGTCCCAGTGAAGAGGAAGATTATTATGATGATGTTGGTTCTGATGCTGAAGCTGGACCCAGTGCAGAGGAAGATTATTATGCTGTTGTTGGTTCTGATGCTGAAGCTGGACCCGGTGCAGAGGAAGATTACCATCAGTATGAATACATTGATGAACAGGGAGTTGCTGAAGCTGGTCCCAGTGAAGAGGAAGAATACCATCAGTATGAAGACATTGATCAGCAGAGAGTTGTTGAAGCTGCACCCAGTGAAGAGACATGAGACCAGGAAACAGAGTTGTAATGCCCCATTCACACATACAACTTCAGCACTAGGGAATAGCTTCAAGTCTCCATGCAATGTCAGTGTCAGAAGCTAGACAGCAAAAGGCATCATGGCTTCAAAACTGATAAAAGCTGAACTTTCATGCTATCGTGAACGCACTAGTGTCCAGCAAATCGCAGTCCCCTCTTCCTCTATTTCTCCCCCTGCTTTTCTTTTTACCTAATATATAAAATATACAATGTGGCAGTGGTTAGTTTGTTATACTTGAGCCTAATTGTCTAATTGCCTAATTATGTTAGTTATCATCTACAGGTATGTGTTATGACTATGACCCTATATCATATTATGTACTTTCTTGTGTTATGTTGCCCTGTGTATGTTTTCCCCCTTATTGGTCAGTCTGTGAATGGTATCAGTGGTGGCTGTGTGTGATTGGCTAACTTCTGGGTGGAACTAGGTGGTGATTGGCTCCTGTGGTCCACAGATGTCTTCCTCCTAGCCTCTGTTCTTTGCCAGTGCTTTTAGCTTTGTTAGTGTGTTTTAGTGTTACAGGATTTAACATGCATTGGTGTACATTATATCCAATTCGTATGATAGTGGCGGGTGGCCTTTCTTTTGTATCGTATGTATTTTATTATTTTTCTTAAAAACTCTTCTGTTGACTACAGGTAAGCATAGGGGTTTAGTTTGAGTTGTATATACAGGGTCACATTTTACCCATGTTTTAAAACGTGTTAATAAATCACTGTTTGGACTTTTAAACTGGTTGTGTCCACTTTTTTGTTCTGCTAGGCTCTCCTAGGCCGCATCGTTACTGCATTGTCTGAAGGAAGGATGTCACTCAGAGGCTCGGGGAGGCGGGTACCGCCATTAATTTGGCTGTTCAGTGCTGCTGAGATTTTGTGACTCCTGAACCGAATTAAATTCATCTCTAAAAGTGGATTAGGCTATGCATTGGCCTTTAGCCTTTCCAAATGTATTGCTGGCTACTGTGCACACAATAGATTACCAATCAAGATGGGTGTCAGCGGCCAAATACATATAATTCTATGGGTCCTTGACATGAAAAAGTTTGAGAACCACTGACATAGGAACTTGAGTTTTTCAAAACCCTTAGAAGGATTTAGAAGACATTTATAGAATCGGGCCAAAAGAATATATAGCGGATCTACATACATTTGTTTTAGTATGTTTTATTAAAAACTTTTCAAGTATTTCCAGCTAATTCATTAATGAATTTGGTCTATAAAACAATAGTAAAGCTACTTTAAAACAGACATTTTAAACACTTGTTCTGGCTCTAATTTAGAACGTCAGAACCGGTTCACAGGTATTGATAAAAAAACAAAACATTTTGTTAATTAGGTAGCTTTGAACAAAACATGAAAAGAATACCACATATATTAAAATTGTTCACAGCACTCTGATTTGATCTATGGTAAAATGCCTTCTGGGCCGGTGTGGTCAATGCCAAGGTACTCGTCTCGCAAGGACACGGTTGGTGACTTTCTGAAAAAAAAAAAAAAAAAAAACAGGCATTGACTTTAGTTAACAAAACATACCAACACCAAGAGAGACACTGTCGAGTACAAAACCAAGAGTTGTAATTAAGCATGGGGTGATAAGAGGTTATCAACCGCTCTTACCGTCACTAAGCGTTGTATCCAAAAAGCAATGGTCCTATTACCGTCTCTTGCATCTCTACTTTTTAGCGGAGAGGGTAATCCAAGCGTTGTGTTGAAACAATACTTTAAACACGCTCATTTTGTCAGCCAGCTCCATGTTTTCTCAGTGAAATGTTACAGAAGCAGTCACGTGACTCACCATTAATCTGTGTTGCAGCCACCAAGCGGTCGGAGCGAGAAATGGCCACAGGCTGACACAAAAAACACAGAACTGGCTGACAAAACGAGCGTGTTTAAAGTATTGTTTCAACAAATCGCTTGGAAATGTTTATACCGAACATTTAGGTTACAAATTAAACTCTTTTGAACAAAATCTTTCAGAAAGCACAAAAAGGTGATTTTTGGAAACCTATGGCTCTCAATTGGAAAGGGATTGACAGGGTGGACGATAGCTAGAACAAATAAACACGCTTACTGTTTGGACCTCTGCACCATCTCCTTTCTAGGGACAGCTCTTCTGAATAGCGGTAAACCTAAAGAGAGAAAGGAAGGAAATACAAGCTTAAAATGTCGGCAACCACACTTGTAATTTCCCTGAATTTCTTCTAGTTTCTTCTTTTTTTTTTATGTTATTTTTATTAAGCTTGGACATGACTTATTGGGCATAGCATGTTTATCAATACATCAATCAGCTTACATAGGTTTTTGTATTTTCTCCCCCCCCCCCTTAATTTACTGGTATTTAAAGAAAGAAAAAAGAAAAATATAATAATACATTATAAAACATTTAGTACAAGTAGATTAAGACATAATAATTAAAAAGAGAAAATAATGATAATACAGTAATACATGAATAGAAAAGTAATAATAATAATAATAATAAGGTAATGGTGGATACAAAAACACAGATTTGTAACAATTTGCTATTGGGCTCTCTCTCTCTCTACCCCCCCCCCCCCCCCCCCACCCCCCTCTCCCCACGGGCTCAACAGGGCCACACTAACACACACCCCACTCTAGTTTCTTCTAGTTCTAGTTATGAATATGTTTTACCTGCTGGTCTGGGTAGCCTCTCGGGCCCTCCAGGCCGGGTATAGAACTGCTCTCTCTCTCTGCTGAGGAGGAACTGCAGTTTCCTATCCTCCGCTTGCAGGGCCAAACGCTTCATCCTCTCCCGGGAATGAGCGATGAACGACGGCCGGTGAAGCGCCAAGGCCTCCTGCATTTAAACACCAATGTTTGATGTTAGACAGGGCAAAAGAACATTTTAAACGCTAAATAATGTGGTAACAAAAAGATGATTGTACCTGGAATGCATTAACTGCTATTGAAAAATAACAGATATATACAAGCTCACAAGGCAGCACTGATTGCCACGCTGCGAGCTTGTAGATCTATTTTTGAAAAATCGTGAAAATGTGTGCAAGTCGATTCTATAAATGTCTTCTGAATCCTTCTTCTAAATCAGTGGTTCTCAAACTTTTTCATATCAAGGACCCCCAAAATGACATGTATTTGGCCCAGGACCCCAATCTCAATACATGTTGTTCTAGGGACCCCCCAGTAGCGAATATAAAATAAATAAAAAATCAAACATTTTCAAAAATAGCAGATCTACAAGCTCACAGCGTTGCACTCGGTGCCACGCTGTAAGCTTGTATATCAGCTATTTTTCAACAGTTAAAGAATAAAATAATAACAGGGTTAAAATGGGTTAAAGGGTTGAGCCCACTTTTCTTTTACTAGACTTCTTGCAGTGCGCCCCAGAATCTCCTGCTAAACGTGCATGGGAACACACAAAAACCAAACCAACCTGCAGAGACACTCGGACCAGGCCAGAGGAGGTAGTCTTGTCTCTGGGGTCCGGATCGGGTCCGGTGTGGACGCTGTTCCACCCCTCCTGGAGCGGTCTCTCTCGGAGGGGTTCCCTCCAGGCGGGGGATCTGCTGTAGGGCTGGAACCAGGCCGAGCTGGGCCTCTGAACCCACCGCTCGTCTTCCTCTGGCCGGTTCTCTTTCCTAGACTCGGACCTCAGGTGCTCGGCCGGGACAAACCACGTGACGCCTAACGTGGGAACAGAGTGCGAACATAGAGCCAGCCAAAATGTTACGTTGGTTGCGTTTAAAAGGGACAGTTGAGGTGTCAGAGGTGAATATTATATTGCTTAACATTGACGGCTGCAGGATTAAGAGACAGCCTTAGTTTTATGACTGTGAGAAACCAGTTAATTATGAATGGATTTTAAGGGGAGGGCAAGTTAGTCTTGTCTTGTCTGTCGTTGGTGAAGGATCTGTTTATGTTGTGTGACTGTTACAGCGCTGTAAATACATGTTTTCTTTTGAGAGTTTCAAGTCCGCTATAGACTCTTAGACTGGAGTCCATAAATTAAGTAGGATTGCTATGTCACAGTTCACCCCCAAAATGACTTATTTTTTAGCATGGATACTTGAATTCATGGATAGTTTGTTTTTGTCGTATTCCTAAGACAAAAATGTCTCCATGAGGTGAGTAATCAAGAGATAATAAGTTATTTTTGGGGTGAACTATCCCTTTATGTAAGTACATTGTATTTGTATAGCACTTTTCACAGAGAGAACTCACAAGGTGCTATACATACAACAGAGAAAACAGTGAGAAACCGCCGTCCAACAAAACAGTATTTGGATTATGAAGAGATATCACACCGTAAGAAAATAGACTTTCTAATCTACATATTCACTCATGTGAAACCTGCCACAGAGCAAAGGTTAATGCGTGCCATAGTCAGAATGTTATCCTTAACGTACCTTGAGGGTAATGTTTGCTGTGGCTTCTCTTGCTCTTCCTGTCCTTCAGGAACACCTGGGTCTTGGAACGGCCCTCGTCTCCTCTTCCTTGCTCCAGGCTGGAGGAGGAGGAGGAAGATGGCAGCCGCCTGGCTCCTCTGGCCTCACCGGGGGAAGGGAACGTCGTGCCAACGTCTCGGGTGTGGCGCCTAGTCCCGTTCCTCACAATCTCCAGGTCACCTGGGGGAGGGAGATTAATCATCAGTCCCTGCACAACACAATACTATGTATATTCACCTATAGCAGGGGTTTTCAAAGTGGGTGACGGGGCACCCTGGGGTGCCGTGACGGCAGTCCAGGGGTGCCGCGAGATCATTTGATAATATTTGGAATTTAATTGACACTTGAAAAAAATATTTAGTATCATTTTAAACTTGAAGTACAACGTTATTTCCAGTCAGTTCTAACCAAAATGACTATTATCTCAACGTTTTCCTCGCAACATAATCACTAAAATATCGTCACTGTCGGGCAGAAACCTTGTGTCTCCAAGTTTTAAATGTGTACGTCTTTTGGTAAAGCAAAGCCCTGCTTCATCATACAAGACTGTCGCACAAAACTAGTGAAAACAGCAGATCTACAAGCACACAACGCCTCGCATCGAGGCGTTGTGTGCTTGTAGCTCTGCTGTTTTCACTAGTTTAGCACATTTTGTAGATGATGAATACAAAACTAATGGTTTTGGACATACAAAGTTTCCACCCGACAACGACGATATGCTATAAATATAAGGTGCTGGGAGTGAAACAATGTAGGGGTGCCTCGGATTAAAACAATATTTATGGGGTGGGGTGCCCTGAGACAAAAAAGTTTGGGAACCCCTGACCTATAGTACAGTAAACTCCCAATGTCGTTGAACCACATTGTTTGCTTTGACTCTATTTTTTTTCTCCTTTTTTTACCTATAGTATAGCTGTATAGCTCCTTATTAAGGCCTGGGTTGTTACAGATCTGCTGTTTAAGCCAAACATCAGTGTATCCCCCACTATAAATGGGGTTTCTGGGGGGCAGCAGCAGGGGCAGCAGGTGTAGGAAGGTTCCAACTTCACCGTCAACTGTTACATCCAGCCTCAGTATGAAGGAGGCTTCTTCCACCTCACCTTCACTGGATCCAATACAACACACAACCTCACCCAGCCAGCTGTCAATCACTCTGCCAACTTCCTGTTTTATGAAGGAGACCACACGCATCAAGGAAATTACAGCTGTGCTTATCACATCAATGTCGTTATAAATCACACCAATGTGTTTTCTCATAATTTCTCCTCTGAGAGTGAGATCCTCTCCCTCACTGTCACAGGTAACCTCAATGAAATGACTTTTCAACTCACAATATGAAATTCAATCAATCAAACAAACATGAAAGTTATATTAAAGGGGCTACACTTTTCTGTAAATAACAGCCCATAATATGTTTTTATACAGGTTTAAGCCTAAACAACCACACAGCAATTGGATTGTCATGTTCTATCTCTCTGTCAAAGTTAAATTCATGGTGTAGCCCTTTTAAGTATATCATTTGAAATAAATGTTTTCTTACATGATGTTTGATGATGTTTTTATTCCAACATATTTCTCTTCCAGTCCCTTTACCTCCTCTGACATCTAACATCATCAGAGTTGCAGTCACAGTGGTGCTGGTGCTGTTGATGTTGGTAATCTACGCCCTCTATCGTCTCCGGAAGGTAATACATGTTTATTCAATATGAAGGCTGGAATGTAAATGACAGTAAAACCAGACTTATTGTCTTCATACAACAAACGATAGAGAGATGGGATGGTTCTCATACTCAACCACAGTGTTATTACCTGCCAATTCCCTACACTTCCTCTGAATTATACAGGTGCCCACATTTAATGTGCACTTTATCGGAAGTCTGTATTTGACTCAACATTATTCACAGTCATTATTATTATTATTACTACTGTCTCGATGTAATATTGTGTGATTGGACCCTGCTCATTACTGCTCGTGGTTTGTTTTACAAGATCACTGTTGTTTGCACTTGCATAGTTGTTGCCTGCTAGTAGCCTATGTTACATGGCCACTGGGTTATACATATGGTTCACACTGTATATGATGCACAGGTACTGCATGGTTATTTCAGTGCCCTCCAAAATGAATGAAGGTTTTACTTTTATTGGCCACATATCTTCTTCCCTATCTTTTGAGCGGTGCTCCTGGCAGGAGCTTAGCTCCAACATCTGGCTTTGTCTTGGTACAAAGCACTCAGTTTGTTGTACGCCCAGGGTCACATTGGCCAAGCTTCACGGGACACTTAATTAAATTAACTAATATAAAATAGCTCTGCTCACTTCACACCAGGTGTGATTCTTTAGGGACAAAAAGCTTTGATTTAAGCAAACCAGATGTGATTCAGTGACTTAACGCTGGGCGTTTCTATGTTTCTCCAGGCCATCAGAAGACGCAATACAGGAGTGGGGAACATTGCAAGGGTTCATTATAATGTAGGAAGGGAGAGCGTTGAGATAGATTATGATGATGTTGGTTCTGATGCTGAAGCTGGACCCAGTGAAGAGGAAGATTATTATGATGTTGTTGGTTCTGATGCTGAAGCTGGTCCCAGTGAAGAGGAAGAATACCATCAGTATGAAGACATTGATGAACAGAGAGTTGTTGAAGCTGGTCCCAGTGAAGAGACATGAGACCAGGAAACAGAGTTGTAATTCCCCATTCACACATACAACTTCACTGCTAGGGACTAGCTTCAAGTTTCCATGCAATGGCAAAGTCAGAAGCTAGACTGGACAGAAAAAGGCAACATGGCTTCAAAACTGATAAAAGCTGAACTGAACTGATGCTGTTGTGAAGCACTAGCGTCCAGCTCATACCTGTATGTGGCAGTGGTTAGTTTGTTATACTTGAGCCTAATTGTCTAATTGCCTAATTACGTTTGTTGTGATTATCTATGTGTTATGACCATATATAGCATACATGGGCAACTGGTGGCCTGGGGGCCACATTCACTTAATGCAGCCCTCGGGTTAATATCGGAATACTGAAACATTATTGTTTTCAGTCGTTACAATTCCAAGCGCTTGAATTTCTTCAGTCTGTATTAG
This sequence comes from Nannobrachium achirus, assembly GCF_963921795.1. Classification (NCBI taxonomy): domain Eukaryota; kingdom Metazoa; phylum Chordata; class Actinopteri; order Myctophiformes; family Myctophidae; genus Nannobrachium; species Nannobrachium achirus. Next base: position 46,045,384 of record NC_137827.1, on the reverse strand, counting down.
TAGTTGAATGACTATTATACTAGTCGTATTAAATGTGTGTGTGTGTGATATATATATATATATATATATATATATATATATATATATATTTATGTCCAATGTATTTGTATTTAAGTTCATAAAGTTAACATAAGTATAACTAAATGCATTTGTAATTCAATCAAAATGTTGCATTTCAGGATTCAAATTCAAAAATAAAAACGATAATTCAGGATTCCAATTCAAAAGTAGCAAAAATAGTAGTTTTCCCTAAAAATTAAACATTGGCATTCTAAACATTTTGAGCACCTCAGAAAATGTGTGGCTTCAACAGTTTAGAATTTAGAGCCATGTTCCCGTGTTTCGCTTTCACTATCTGTGGCTGGCTGGCTGGCTGTGTATGTGGGTATGTCTGTAGGGACCAGACCTAGGTGGGAATGCGTAAAGCCTTCAGTCAGAGCTCCATCTAGTGGCGTGTTGTGGTCCTCCAGGACCGTGGGTGGTCTTTATTTGTCTGTAAATCATTCACCCATTAAAGCCAAATGACGTCATGATGTTTTATGATAACTAGGGATGGGTATAGTTCAACTTTGAATCGATACGATCGACCCTTTTCGATACCTGGAAATCGATACAATACCCTTTTCGATACCATTTTCTATACCTTTTATTTATTATCGCATGGATAATGATATGGGCTATTTTACACACCAAAATAGAACTAGGAACTAGGCCAGATCACAGCTCAAAAGGGGATGATCTTGACGTCATTACCAGGACGTCATATATGGACATTTTTGTTTGACAGGATTATTGTTACTGTTTGTAATGTTAGTTGAAATATGAGCATGTAAGGTTATATTCTGGGACATATCTGATCTGTTATGACATATCTCTGGCCTCGTTCAGACCTCCTCTGATTAATCCAGGACGTCTGTTTTTGTGGGGAGGATTTATGTTGGTTGAAATCGGTGATATTCTAGGCCAGATCTGACTAGTCATGGTTTGACTTGATCTGGCCCCAATCGAGATGTCACTGATTGGTCCAGGTCCTGACCGTGCTTGCTGGGAGTAGTTCACCCCCAAAATGACCAAATGCATTTGTGTCCCCATCCGGAATCAATGGGGGTAAATTTACTAAATCTTTTCTTTTTTTGTCTTAGGAATGCGACAAATACAAAAGAATATTATTGAGTCTCCATGGCGTGAGTAATCGATAGAAAAAAAGTAATTTTGGGGGTGAACTACTCCTTTAAGACCTGAGGCCGGGTCTACGAATGTCTTTAACAGTTTTCTGGAGGAAAAAAAAGAAAATCTAACCTTTTTATGTCAAGGATGTATTTGGCCGCGGACCGCCATCTCAAAATAGTTTGTTCCAGGTATCCCCCCAGAAGCAAAGATTTGAGTTAAAAATGTTCAGATTTGTACAAATCAGATCTACAAGCTCAAAGTGTGGTGATCTGCTATTTTCGAATAGCTTAAGTAGATTTTCTTTTTCTTTTTCTTTTGCTGAAACGAATGTCACGGATGCTTTCAGCTTTCCTGTTATTAATGGGTTAATCACTGTGGCGAGACAGATGGCAGCTTGTGGCCTACAGAATATGCACACACACACACACACACACACACACACACACACACACACACACACACACACACACACACACACACACACACACACACACACACACACACACACTATTAGCATTAGGTTTTTAAAAGTTGTCTTAACCCACAGGATGTTTTCACAGTCATCTCGCTGCTGTGTGTTTTTTTCCCACTACCCAAGTTTAGCTCCAGTTATCTTCTGATCTTCACACCTTGACAAAATAAACAGACCCATTTTAACAGTGTGTGAAATGTGGAGTACGTGACTGGTGTCCATTTGTTGAAGCAGTCCAGGTTTAGTTGGTGTTTAGCATTACAAAAGATTCTAGTATCCTACAACAGATATTTTCCCAGTTCCCTGAATTCTACTGTGAGCTTCAAATAATTCGTTTTTGGTTTGGGAAGTGATTTGGTTTGAAGTGTTGCCTGTCTGGCGGAATTTGTATATGACTCTAAATTGTGTGTTCAGCTGACTGCACCTAAATGATGGGGTTTTAGATAGTGAAACCTTCCATGTTGAGAGAAGCAGTGCAGCAGTCATTTTAGCTTTTAGCCTGTGAGTCATTGTAGCTCTGGTCCATAGCTTTAACACTCCTCTAACGCTATATGGACCAATAGAGTAATCAATAGACAAAAAGTCATTTTGGGGGTGAACTACTCCTTTAAGACCTGATGCTGGGTCTAAGAATGTCTTTATCAGTTTTCTAAAAAGAAAAAAAAAAAAGAAAATCAAACTTTTTATGTCAAGGATGTATTTGGCCGCGGCCGGACCGCCATCTCAAAATAGTTTGTTCCAGGTATCCCCCCAGAAGCAAAGATGTTAGTTAAAAATGTTCAGATTTGTACAAATCAGATCTGCAAGCTCAAAGTGTGGTGATCTGCTATTTTCGAATAGCTTAAGTAGATTTTATTTTTATTTTATTATTATTTTTTTTGCTGAAACCTAGAATGTCACGGATGTTTTCAGCTTTCCTGTTATTAAGGTTAATCATGCTGTGGCGAGAAAGAGATGCCAGCTTGTGGCCTACAGAATCCGCACGCACGCACCCACGCACGCACGCACGCACGCACGCACGCACGCACGCACGCACGCACGCACGCACGCACGCACACACACACACACACACACACACACACACACACACACACACACACTATTAGCGTTAGGTTTTCAAAAGTTGTCTTAAACCACAGGATGTTTTCACACTCATCTCGCTGCTGGTTTTTTTTTCACTCCCCAAATTCAGCTCCAGTTATCTTCTGATCTTCACACCTTGACAAAATAAACAGATCCTCTGCGAGGCGTTGTGAGCTTGTAGATCGGCTATTTCCGGCAAAGAGGTTTGGTGTAGAAGGGACAAAAAGAGCACACTATGTACAGAGTGAAAGGTCAAGTTTATTAAGTATTGACGGTCCAAGTGGTTAAATATCAGAAAACACAAATTTGTCATGAATCTAAAATACGCCGATCAATGTGCTGTCAAACGATGAAACCATATGGAATCTGTGAACAGGTTGTGGGGGTCCCTGCTTCAACTCTATCTCAACTAAGGGGTCCTTGGCCTGAAAACGTTGAAGACCCCTGCCCTAAAGCACAGCTAGTCTTTCTGGGGTCCACATATAAAAACAGTACATAGAAAAAACAGTTATAATCCATGATACAAAATCCTTTTATGAACGCATATAAGACTTTAAAAAACATTCTAACATTCTAGTACATCCTACAACCAATATTTTCCCCGGTGTTTCTTTATTAGCTTTTTGAATAGTGATTTCTGTGTCAGTTTGGGCATTAACAGTGGCAATGTATTCCATCATTTGGTTTAGGAAGTGAATTCTGGCCTTGTGTTGTTTGTCTGGCAGCATATGTATACTGTATGACTCTAAATTGGGTGTTCAGCTGACTGTACCTAAATGATCGTAAAACCTTCCATGTTGAGAGTAGCAGTGCAGCAGTCATTTTATCTTCGAACTTTTATCTTTTAGCTTCTGATGTGGAGAGCTGTAGAGAAACACATGCAGAGCTGCTGGTCAGAGCTGATGGAGAGTCTCTCTTTGCCATGCTGTCAGCCTCAGCCACAGAAGCAGCAACACTCCACTAGCAGCAGCCTCCCTCTGACAGCTCTGCTGCCCTATCTATAAAATAATGCTACATTTGATGTGATAAAAATTACACACATAGCCTATATATAAGGTACAGTTTCAGCTACTGATAAATGCTGATGGTGTATATAATATTCCACGTATACATTGTACATATGCTGATTTATTTTTTATTTTCCATATCAGTATAAAACTATGTTGGCCCAAGGAAAGGCCAAAGGTGAGGGATTATGTTTTAGATCCTGTCAGTCCGTCTGTCCATCTGACAACTCATCTCGGCCACTGCTGGACACATCCACGTAAACCTTTGCACACAGAAGCTACTCCCAGTATACAGTAGGTCAAGGAAGAAACTCCACCCCAATTTCTCACAAGGCCTGTTAACCTAAAAAAAAAAGAAAAAAGAAAATCTTACATATTTTGTCCAAACCTCATGCAAATCGCTCCATCCAACATGTTTCAAATCGGCCTGTTATAGCACCACCATGACGACGACGTACGCAAAACACATACAGTATTATGCTAGGCTACTACTCCTATAAATGTTGTTGCAAATTGGTACACATCATCTCTGTGAAACTTTGCACACACACTGTCAGGTGCCAAATCTAGCATTCTAAACATTTCAACTCGGACTCAGTGGAAAACCAGCGGCCAGGCAGGGATCTGCCCTCCAAGAGTTCACTTTTGTAGCTTTGCTCTTGTTTTCTGCCTTTTGTCTGTACTATTATTATTATTATAAAAATGAGTACCTATGCTGCAGTCTGAAAGAAGCCAAACAAAAACAAGTTTTATGTTGTGCCACACAGGGACGGATTAACCTCAGTGAGGGCCCCTGGCCTATAATTTTTTAGGGCCCCCCCGACCCTCCACTATAACCCCGACTCGCACTATCCAGCTCAGATTTTAAGCCATGATGATCATCTGTGAGCAAAGAAAGCACCTGTAGACAACAGAGGAGAGCCCCACACATTTGATTTTTAATTAACCTATACATTTAACTTTAGTAAATTGTTAATGACCACGTGGCCCAGTTCCCCCAAGGGCCCCTAAGAGCCAAGGGCCCCTGGCAACGGCCCCACTGGCCCAATGGTTAATACAGCCCTGGTGCCACACGTTCCTAGTGCCTGATCCCTGCACGCCATCTAAAGGCAAGGGCCAGCCAGCGCAGGTGTGGCTGGTCCCAATCAGTCCAGCTGCTCCACATCACCATCATCAAGAGGCTGCCAATATATAGACCTACTGCTGAGCACCCGTGGCGCAATATGACTTCCGCTTGGTTCTAAGATTTCTAGCGGAAGTGCTTCGTTTAACGGACGTTACGTCATGCGATGCGGGTCTGTATACATTCCCCAGCGAAAAAACTAAAATAGATTTTAGCTCTTAACTCGCTCTTAATAGGTTTAATATCGCCTGAATCAATGTTTTTGTTTGTATATTGTTTATTGCGAGTGCAACCGACGGACGGAGTAGGAGATGTAGACCAGGTTTTTTCCAGTGGTGAATACGTTTGCAGGAACATCGCACTGTGAAAAAAAGACAACTTCAGGAAAATTCAGCCCCACCTCCTAGAACTGTCCCTGCCTCATATTGTCACCAGGCTTTTCTCTTCGCAGATGAGTAAGCCTGGCTACGCGAGGCTAACTGCTGAGAGCCGGCGCCCAACGACTGAACGTTAATGCCTGTGGTCACTCAGTGGTCATTATAGACGCTATTAGACGGCTATTAGAAGACAGTTTATCTAGTGTTCCAGACTATCTAAAGCTAAACCTTGTGTAGGCGTACTGTGTGTTCCATGCGAATCCTGTTTTTCTGATTTGTTCCAAGCTCCCTCCTCCACGCATATTCCTCAGTCCACTCCACCAACGACCCACTTCCTCACTCCCTGGATTCCAAAAAACACCTGCCTCCCCAGGATATCTCCCCCACATTCACCGTAACGTAGCTGAAAAAAAATTCCTTTCAACTTTATTCTTGTCTCTGTTTTTGTCTTTGGGGTTCCCGCCCGGCACATTTGGCTAATGGCCACGCAGCACCAATCAAGCCTAACATTTTACTCTTATGTACACAAGATGTCACAATAACAACCTTGAACCAAATGGATTTTTTTTTAGTTTGTGTGCACATAACCTTAGATGGTAAAAAGACTAACGCTGACAATGTGTCTGTTCATGTAAGTGTAAAAATGCAAATTCATCATAAATAATAATTTGATTTTGGTTTGGTAAGTGATTTGGTTTAAAGTGATGCCTGTCTGGCGGAATATGACATTGTGTGTTCAGCTGACTGCATCTAAATTATGTGGTTTTAAGATTGTAAAACCTTCCATGTTGAGAGTAGTAGTGCAGCAGTCATTTTAGCTTTTAGCCTGCGATGTGAAGAGTCATTGGCCAAATCCCAATGTCTTCCCTAAGCCCTGTTGACTGTTAACTCACGGACTTAAGTGACGCCAACATGGTGAGGGCTTGAGGGTAGGGTACCCCCCCCCCCCCCCCCCCCGACCCCGACCCCCCCCCACCCCACCCCCAGTGGTGAGCAAAGGAACTTCTGGGGACTCAACTGTACAACTGTTTGTTGACAGAGGATTCCCATGCTAACGCTATGAACTGTGGGTAATTCCTTTGCCAAAGTCTGTGACGGTGCGTTCCCGCACCCTCACAGACTTACCTATTACATATTTACCTATAACAACCCTCAAGCTAGTGAACGTGAATGCGCACATTGACTTTGGCTAAATCAGTGAGTCAGCAAGTCAATGGATTGGAATTGGGCCATAGTAGCTCTGGTCCATAGCGTTAACACTCCTCTAACGCTATCCACAACTTTCCAACATCCCATCGTGCATTGCGTAGTCTCGCATGGCCAGACTGTTGCCTCCGCGATTTGGGCAAATGCTCCCGGCATACAGTCTGGCAAACGGAAGAAGAAACGATGAGTGCGAGACAAAGCGGATGTGACGCAACCGCTCCCTTGGTGCAGTAACAATAACATGTCCTACTGGAAGCGTTATGTCTCCTTTCAACATTTCTGGGGGCTTTATTTCGTCTTTCTCTGGTGTTATTGGTGTTACCTTCATGATGTTTTCAAACGTTTACTTAAACTATACACTCATAACAATAATAGGCAGCTTGAATGACTTTGTCTGAGCTATTGTGGTTCTGTTATGTTTCCAATGGGACTACAGTTCAGTGCAGCAGTGGCTACTTCCGATACTCGCCGTTCGGGAGCTGCCGTTCCAGACTCTATATAGCATTCGGAGATTGTGGAATAGTTGTCTGGCTACGCGAGACTATGCATTGCGCAAAAGGTGTGCGGCATTTCCGGCATCGCTGCCGAGTGTGATCTACAAACTCACAACCGTTGCATCTGCGACGCGACGTGAGCTTGTATGTCTGCTGTTAACCGGAAGTGTCCTGCAGATAATGTTACAGTAAAGTCTTGCGGAAACAGGTGGATATGGACCAGAGCTAGGTGGGAATGCATAAAGCCTTCAGTCAGAGCACCATCTTGTGGCGTGTCCTCCAGGACCGTGGGTGGTGTTTATTTGTCTGTAAATCCTTCACCCATTAAAGGAGTAGTTCACCCCCAAAATGACCAAATGCATTTGGGTCCCCATCCGGAATGGGGAATCAATTTTTTTGTCTTAGGATGCGACAAATACAAAAAAATACTATTGAACTCAACACTCCATGGTGTGAGTAATCAATAGAAAAAAAGTGGTGATCTGCTATTTTCGAATAGCTGAAGTAGTAGTATTTTTCTTTCTTTTTTTTTTGCTGAAACAGCTGAAACCTAGAATGTCACGAGACGAGTGCTTTCAGCTTTCCTGTTATTAATGGGTTAATCACTGTGGCGAGACAGATGGCAGCCTGTGGCTTACACTTACAGAATCCACACACACACACACACACACACACACACACACACACACACACACACACACACACACACACACACACACACACACACACACACACACACTCTATTAGCATTCGGTTTTCAAAAGTTGTCTTAAACCACAGGATGTTTTCACAGTCATCTCGCTGCTGTTTTTTTATTTTTTATTTTTTTCACTCCCCAAGGCCCAAGTTCAGCTCCAGTTATCTTCTGATCTTCACATCTTGACAAAAGTTAGTTAGTGTCACTACTGATTTTCATGTCTCTGTGGTGCTTTTACATATGCTCAGAGATAAATAAGAAACACAGTTTCATAAATCCGATGAGAAATGAGCAAAAGGCTTTTGGAAGGCACTGGTCCGAGGGCATTTAAAAGTTTCTGGAAAAGTGCATGTGTGTGTACAGCTCTCCTCATCATAAGCACATTTAATGTGCATATTTGTCCATTTGCTTATTTGTTTGGATCCCCATTAGCGGTGCCCTAAAGCACCGCTAGTCGGGGCCCACATATAAAAACAGTACATACAAAACCTACCTTTGAAACATATATGACGTTATAATCCATTATACGAAATCCTTTTATGAACGCATATAGGCTAAGACTTTAAAAACATTCTAACATTCTAGTACATCCTACAACCGATATTTTACCCGGTGTTTCTTTATTAGCTTTTTGAATAGTGATTTCTGTGTCAGTTTGGGCATTAACAGTGGCAATGTATTCCATCATTTGGTTTAGGAAGTGAATTCCGGCCTTGTGTTGCTTGTCTGGCAGCATATGTATACTGTATGACTCTAAATTGAGTGTTCAGCTGACTGTACCTAAATGATGGAGTTTTAGATCGTAAAACCTTCCATGTTGAGAGTAACAGCGCAGCAGTCATTTTATCTTCGACTTTTATCTTTTAGCTTCTGATGTGGAGAGCTGTAGAAACACATGCAGAGCTGCTGGTCAGAGCTGATGGAGAGTCTCTCTTTGCCATGCTGTCAGCCTCAGCCACAGAAGCAGCAACACTCCACTGGCAGCAGCCTCCCTCTGACAGCTCTGCTGCCCCGGGCACACATTAACACACACCTCTGGGCTTGTCTCTGAAATCCCATCTATAAAATAATGTTACATTTGATGTGATAAAAATTACACACATAGCCTATATAAGGTACAGTTTCGGTGCCATGGCATTGGTCCGAAGGTTCATTAGTCCGAATTTGTTAAGAATACTATGCCCAACTCTAACCCTAACCCTAAACTTAACCTCAGTAACCCTAACTAAATTCGGACTAATGAACCTTCGGACTAATGAACCTTCGGACTAATGGGCAGTCCCCACAGTTTCAGCTACTGATAAATGCTGATGGTGTATATGATATTCCACGTATACATTGTACATATGCTCATTTATTTTTTATTTTCCATATCAGTATAAAACTATGTTGGCCCAAGGAAAGGCCAAAGGTGAGGGATTATGTTTTCGATCCTGTCAGTCCGTCTGTCCATCTGACAACTCATCTCGGCCACTGCTGGACACATCCACGTAAACCTTTGCACACATAAGCTACTCCCAGTATACAGTAGGTCAAGGAAGAAACTCCACCCCAATTTCTCACAAGGCCTGTTAACCTAAAAAAAAAAAAAAAAAAATCTTACATATTTTGTCCAAACCTCATGCAAATTGCTCCATCCAACATGTTTCAAATTGGCCTGTTATAGACGGGTTTCTTGTTTACAAACATTGAGACTAAATGCACAGCTGACTGTATCATGTAATCAATTCCGTCCAATCCCCAAACCTGTTGTTTTGGGGAGCGCTGGTTTCATTGGCTAATTTTGGTACGGACCCTGCGCACGCATCTAGTTTTATCAGTGTAACGTGGACCAGAAACCCGTCTATAGCACCACCATGACGACAACGTACGCAAAACACATACAGTATTATGCTAGGCTACTACTCCTATAAATGTTGCTGCAAATTGGTACACATCATCTCTGTGAAACTTTGCACACACACTGTCAGGTGCCAAATCTAGCATTCTAAACATTTCAACTCGGACTCAGTGGAAAACCAGCGGCCAGGCAGGGATCTGCCCTCCAAGAGTTCACTTTTGTAGCTTTGCTCTTGTTTTCTGCCTTTTTTTCTGTACTATTATTAATATTATACAAATTATTACCTTTGCTGCTGTCTGAAGGAAGCCAAACAAAAACAAGTTTTATGTTGTGCCACACGTTCCTAGTCCCACCCTGCACGCCATCTAAAGGCAAGGGCCAGCCAGCGCAGGTGTGGCTGGTCCCAATCAGTCCAGCTGCTCCACATCACCATCATCAAGAGGCTGCCAATATATAGACCTACTGCTGAGCACACTTGGCGCAATATGACTTCCGCTTGGTTCTGATTTCTAGCGGAAGTGCTTCGTTTAAGGGAAGTTACGTCATGTGATGCGGATTCCCCAGCGAAAAAACTAAAATAGATTTTAGCTCTTAACTCACTCTTAATAGGTTTAATATCGCCTGAATCAATATTTTTGTTTGTATATTGTTTATTGCGAGTGCAACCGACGGACGGAGTAGGAGATGTAGAACAGATTTTTTCCAGTGGTGAATACGTTTGCAGGAACATCGCACTGTGAAAGAAAGGCAACTTCAGGAAAATTCAGCCCCACCTCCTAGAACTGTCCCTGCCTCATATTGTCACCAGGCTTTTCTCTTCGCAGATGAGTAAGCCTGGCTACGCGAGGCTAACTGCTGAGAGCCGGCGCCCAACGACTGAACGTTAACGCCTGTGGTCACTCAGTGGTCATTATAGACGCTAGACGGCTATTAGAAGACAGTTTATCTAGTGTTCCAGACTATCTAAAGCTAAACCTTGTGTAGGCCTACTGTGTGTTCCATGCAAATCCTGTTTTTCTGAGTTGTTCCAGGCTCCCTCCTCCACGCATATTCCTCAGTCCACTCCACCAACGACCCACTTCCTCACTCCCTGGATTCCAAAAACCACCTGCCTCCCCAGGATATCTCCCCCACATTCACCGTAACGTAGCTGAAATAAAATTCCTTTCAACTTTATTCTTGTCTCTGTCTTTGTCTTTGGGGTTCCCGGCACATTTGGCTAATGGCCACGCAGCACCAATCAAGCCTAACATTTTACTCTTATGTACACAAGATGTCACAATAACAACCTTGAACCAAATGGATTTTTTTTTTAGTTTGTGTGCACATAACCTTAGATGGTAAAAAGACTAACGCTGACAATGTGTCTTTTCACTCCTGGTTGTTCATGTATGTGTAAAAATGCAAATTCATCATAAATAATAATTTGTTTTTGGTTTGGTAAGTGATTTGGTTTAAAGTGTTGCCTGTCTGGCGGAATATGACATTGTGTGTTCAGCTGACTGCATCTAAATGATGTGGTTTTAAGATTGTAAAACCTTCCATGTTGAGAGTAGCAGTGCAGCAGTCATTTTAGTTTAGCCTGCGATGTGAAGAGTCATTGGCCAAATCCCAATGTCTTCCCTAAGCCCTGTTGACTGTTAACTCACGGACTTAAGTGACGCCAACATGGTGAGGGCTTGAGGGTACCCCCCCCCCCCCCCCCCCAGTGGTGAGCAAAGGAACTTCTGGGGACTCAACTGTACAACTGTTTGTTCACTTTCTAACTGCAATTCATGATACATGTAGAGGATTCCCCTGCTAACGCTATGAACTGTGGGTAATTCCTTTGCCAAAGGCTGCAAATGTACGGACTTACGGACAGTCAACGAAAAGGGGCGTTCCCGCACCCTCACAGACTTACCGATTTACATTGGAACAACCCTCAAGCTAGTGAACGTGAATGCGCATGTTGACTTTGGCTAAATCAGTGAGTCAGCAAGTCAATGGATTGGAATTGGGCCATAGTAGCTCTGGTCCATAGCGTTAACACTCCTCTAACGCTATCCACAACTTTCCAACATCCCATCGTGCATTGCGTAGTCTCGCGTGGCCAGACTGTTGCCTCCGCGATTTGGGCAAATGCTCCCGGCAGACAGTCTGGCAAACGGAAGAAGAAATGATGAGTGCGAGATAACGCGGATGTGACGCAACCACTCCCTTGGTGCAGTAACAATAACATGTCCTACTGGAAGCGTTATGTCTCCTTTCAACATTTCTGGGGGCTTTATTTTGTCTTTCTCTGGTGTTATTGGTGTTACCTTCATGAAGTTTTCAAACGTTTTCTTAAACTATACACTCATAACAATAATAGGCAGCTTGAATGACTTTGTCTGAGCTATTGTGGTTCTGTTATGTTTCCAACGGGACTACAGTTCAGTGCATCAGTGGCTACTTCCGATACTCGCCGTTCGGGAGCTGCCGTTCCAGATAGCATTCAGAGATTGTGGAATAGTTGTCTGGCTACGCAAGACTATGCATTGCGCTAAAGGCGAGCGGCATTTCTGGCATCGCTGCCGAGTGTGATCTACAAGCTCACAACCGTTGCATCTGCGACGTGACGTGAGCTTGTATGTCTGCTGTTAACCGGAAGTGTCCTGCAGATAATGTTACAGTAAAGTCTTGCGGAAACAGGTGGATATGGACCAGAGCTAGGTGGGAATGCATAAAGCCTTCAGTCAGAGCACCATCTTGTGGCGTGTTGTTGTCCTCCAGGACCGTGGGTGGTGTTTATTTGTCTGTAAATCCTTCACCCATTACATTTTTATGAATATATTATTTGTAAACAACAACACCCTCTTATTCCCATATGAGATACAATAATCCATCACACAGAAATAAGACAGGAGAGTGATCAGAGTGAGAATGGAATGTTTTACTATGGAGAGAGAGTATTCAAGACAAAGGTACAACAGAATAATCAATGGTTCGTGCTCTCTCTGACAAATGATGTTTTGACATGAGTATAAGTATGTTCATTTGGTCAGTCAGTGGATGACGTTTCAACAGTTCATAGGATATGTTTCTTGTCCACAAATGACAAGACAAAGAGTCCATATACAGTAGATTCCTGGGGGAAGAGATGTCCTTGCCGTCTGAGCTGAACCAAAACAATTCTCATTGTTTTAGGAACAGGCTCCATGGCAGTAGATAAGGCCTTTCTACCAGACCTTGTGTGTACTGTACATGACATTATATGATACAGGGTCAGGTGGTGATCAATATGAATTGATAAAAATTCATATTTTTAGATATAAACCACATAAACCACAACAAAATACCTAACAGTCCCCATCCGGAATGGGGAATCAATTTTTTGTCTTAGGATGCGACAAATACAAAAAAATACTATTGAACTCAACTCTCCATGGTGTGAGTAATCAATAGAAAAAAAGTGGTGATCTGCTATTTTCGAAGAGCTGAAGTAGTAGTATTTTTTTTTCTTCTTTTTTTTGCTGAAACAGCTGAAACCTAGAATGTCACGAGACAAGTGCTTTCAGCTTTCCTGTTATTAATGGGTTAATCACTGTGGCGAGACAGATGGCAGCCTGCAGTGGCTTACAGAATCCACACACACACACACACACACACACACACACACACACACACACACACACACACACACACACACACACACACACACACACACACACACACACTCACTCCATTAGCATTCGGTTTTCAAAAGTTGTCTTCAACCACAGGATGTTTTCACAGTCATCTCGCTGCTGTTTTTTTTTTTTTTTTTTTTTCACTCCCCAAGGCCCAAGTTCAGCTCCAGTTATCTTCTGATCTTCACTTCTTGACAAAAAAAAAGATGTCTGGCGTCCATTTGTTGAAGCAGTCCAGGTTTAGTTAGTGTCTACTACTGATTTTCATGTCTCTGTGGTGCGTTTACATATGCTCAGAGATAAATAAGAAACACAGTTTCATAAATCCGATGAGAAATGAGCAAAAGGCTTTTGGAAGGCACTGGTCCGAGGGCATTTAAAAGTTTCTGGAAAAGTGCATGTGTGTGTACAGCTCTCCTCATCATAAGCACATTTAATGTGCATATTTGTCCATTTGTTTATTTGTTAGGATCCCCATTAGCTGTGCCCTAAAGCACCGCTAGTCGGGGCCCACATATAAAAACAGTACATACAAAACCTACCTTTGAAACATATATGACGTTATAATCCATAATACGAAATCCTTTTATGAACGCATATAGGCTAAGACTTTGAAAACTTTCTAACATTCTAGTACATCCTACAACCGATATTTTACCCGGTGTTTCTTTATTAGCTTTTTGAATAGTGATTTCTGTGTCAGTTTGGGCATTAACAGTGGCAATGTATTCCATCATTTGGTTTAGGAAGTGAATTCTGGCCTTGTGTTGCTTGTCTGGCAGCATATGTATACTGTATGACTCTAAATTGAATGTTCAGCTGACTCTACCTAAATGATGGAGTTTTAGATCGTAAAACCTTCCATGTTGAGAGTAGCAGTGCAGCAGTCATTTTATCTTCAACTTTTATCTTTTAGCTTCTGATGTGGAGCTGTAGAAACACATGCATGCAGAGCTGCTGGTCAGAGCTGATGGAGCATCTCCACTAGCAGCAGCCTCCCTCTGACAGCTCTGCTGCCCCGGGCACACATTAACACACACCTCTGGGCTTGTCTCTGAAATCCCATCTATAAAATAATGCTACATTTGATGTGATAAAAATTACACACATAGCCTATATATAAGGTACAGGTTCAGCTACTGATAAATGCTGATGGTGTATATAATATTCCACGTATACATTGTACAAATGCCGATTTATGTTTCAAATCGGCCTGTTATAGCACCACCATGACGACGACGTACGCAAAACACTAGGGGTGTAACGATATAGTAACTGTATCGAAATATCGTTTTTAACTTAGAAAATCGAAGTAGATCGAAATGAAAACAGCTAAAATCGAATCGTATCGTTTTATTTTGTATTGTATCGAATCGGCAGTGCAAAGAATCGATTGTATCGATACTACCTACTTGTGCATTGTATTTAGCATTTTTATGAAGAAAACATTAAAAGTAGGGGTTTAATTACTTTTCCTTTCCATATAGCTACACTGGTCTATCGATAAATGTGTGTAATCTCTGGGTTCATGTCAAGGTGCAGGTTTGTCAATATACAATGTCCGTGTATTTGGCAGATAATCACTGTGTTTACTTATTTACATCCATAATAATACATGTTTCCCTTAAAAACCTGCACTCTCCACACCTTTCACACAGATTTAATTTCATTGCTAAATAGTTACTATATCGATTTTAAATAATTAAATCGAATCGTATCGTATCGCCATGAATGAACCAATATCGTCCATGTATCGTATCGTCAACCATATATCGTGATATGTATCGAATCGCTATTAAAATGTATCGTTACACCCCTACAAAACACATACAGTATTATGCTAGGCTACTACTCCTATAAATGTTGTTGCAAATTGGTACACATCATCTCTGTGAAACTTTGCACACACACTGTCAGGTGCCAAATCTAGCATTCTAAACATTTCAAATCGGAGCACCAATCAAGCCTAACATTTTACTCTTATGTACACAAGATGTCACAATAACACCCTTGAACCAAATGGATTGACACCTACTGTACTAGTTTAAAACTTTTTTTTTTTTTTTTTTGTGTAGTTTGTGTGCACAACCTTAGATGGTAAAAAGACTAATGCTGACAATGTGTCTTTTCACTCCTGGATGTTGTATGTGTAAAAATGCAAATTCGTCATAAATAATGTGTGATGTTGCAGAGAAACCACATCCTGATGAAGGGTTATAAACTGTAGAGCTGATGAGCCAACATTAAAGAGGCACCAGACTGCGTCTTGTTTGAGTGAAGATCCATCTAAGACTAAAGTGTGATTGAATGTCCATTTATCTGTTCTGACTGCTAGAAACAGATATGGATTTATATCTAATGATGATGCTGTTCACCTTGTTCTGGAGCTCAGGTAGGACTCTGTTTTAATCATGCGTGTTGATTGATTATAAAACTGATTATCTTTAGATCACTCAATGGTTTAGGGCTAAAATGTATCTCTGACTTGCTTTTGCATTGTGAATCCTTTAGAAGTCTCAGGTCTTCAAGGGCTAACAAAACATGAGCATTTAGTTATGTTACACAGGATCTGACACTTAATTGTTAAAACAAAGTAATAACTGCATTTTAATAAGTGTATTGTTTTGATTATTATGGTGAACATACTAAGCTATATCTATGAGGTTAGTATCAGTGCTGGAAAATGGAGGTTTAGGATCTGTCAAGGTTGTGGTCTAGAGATGAGTTCATGTTGTAAAACCTCTCCAGGTTTGGTGCGTACTGTAGGTTAAAGTCTCACATTTTGACAGAGTATAAAATTGTCTCCAAACCAATCAGATCATTATATCCTTGACCTTTATCTCATATATAATTTACAAATGATACAATAATAGGTCAACAAAACAAGTTATTATTCTAGGGATATATGATGTAACAAGCAAAGCAACATTGACGTGGCTCTGGCCAGTCTGTGCCTTACGCACAGCCTGTAGACATCACCACAAGCCATGTTTATACTTAATTGTCATATGACAGTGTGACACGCTGAACATAGCAGATTTACAAGCCCATGTGTCATGGATTCGAAGTGTTGAGTATCAGAATCAAGAATGAAGAACAGTTGGAGAGGCCCTCATTGCACACGGCCACGTGCCAATTTCTTTGCCTTCCGGACGCCTACCGAGGCCCCAAATACTAACCGATGAGCGTTTACTGTGATTTTAGGTCTCATTTGTAGATCCGCTGTAAAGCCTGTAATATGATTGGGTTGAACTCCTGGTCCATCTCACTGGAGCCTATGATTGGGTCACTAGGAGTAGTCAAGGAAGATAGGGAGTAGTGGGCCTGTATTCAAATGATAAACAAGACAGTGGGGCCAATCTGATGGCTCTGTGGGCTGCTGCTACTCAGTGCTATTGACCATATTCACCTGGCGGCCATGTTTTGAAATTTGCATTGAAACCGGGTGGCAACTAGGGTGGCATTTCATTAACTTAATGGCAAGATGGCCGCCATAGAGAGAGAGAGAGATCTATAGTGCTGCTGCTACTCAAAGATTGGACGGGAATGAACCGGCCGTTCTGGAGTTGTCCCGCTTTTCCCAATGGCCAGCACGACCCGCCTGCTCTTAGCAAAATGCAAGCAGACGAGTCCCGATGAAGCCAGGTGATTTGACATATCACATATGGCTAAAGTGCGTCCCACCAAAACTGTGGGAGGAGTAGCCCTACAAAATAAATCTAGAAAGATGAAAAGATGGATGGATAGAAGAATAGTCAGACAAGTAGGCTACTATAGTAGGGAAACCACACAAGAATATGCAACTGGCGGCATCACTTAATGCGGCCCACAGGTTATTACATGTCCCCCGTGCAGCCTGATTGTGAGACTGGTTCCACCTGTGGTTCCCAGCTGTGACTGTTTGCATTAATTGAGACTGTGGGTATTTGCAAATTGCAACACTAGATTTTATTTTAATCGGATGAATCTAGTGTTGCAATACCTCCCATAGGCAGCCAATGCATCAAAACTGTTTTTTGCTATCTGATTGTATTAAACAGCGTCAAACTCACCAATATTGGAGCTGTATGGAAAGCTTGGAGTATCCTCTTTCTATCTGCAAAGTGTTTGTTTCATAAAAATACACCGTAGACATGTTAGGAGCTACTTTCTATCAAGAAATCCGAGCAGACATGGTTTATTTTCTAAGTGTTGAACTTCGGAAGCGCTCGTCTTCTATTACGCAGCGTCCCGTTGCCTCCTGCATTATGTGACATTTAGAACCAGGTGGTACACAGGACCGCTGAGTGACTTCCCACAAGCGCTTCCAAACTCCAGCACTTAGAAAAAATAATCACCTGAAGCCAAATTCTTTATAGAAAGTAGATCCTAACATGTCTACGGTGTATTTTTATGAAACAAACACTTTGCAGATAGAAAGAGGATACTCCAAGCTTTCCATACAGCCCCAATATTGGTGTGTTTGACGCTGTTTAATACAATCAGATAGCAAAAAAACGTTTTTGATGCATTGGCTGCCTATGGGAGGTATTGCAACCCTAGATTCATCCGATTAAAATAAAATCTAGTGTTGCCATTTTGCGGCTAGTGGGTATTTAGTGGGGAGTGTTTGATTGAGTTGCTTGTTCATTTTGTCTATCCAGGAGTTTGTTCTAGTGTTTAAGTTTATTCTAGAGTCATTTAAGTTAGTTTTAATCCCTCTGTGAAAGTGTAGGCCACTTCTGTTCCTGTTTTACTGTATTAAGTAAAGTGTGATTGTACTTTAACAACTCATGGTTTCATGTGTGCTCCTGCATAATGGTCCTGTACCAGGTTGCACCAGCAAAACGTTAAGTTCTGCCCTAAGTTAGGGAGTAGTCCTTTAATACTTGAGGCTTAGTAACTACTACTTAGTTTCGAACCAATGCTCAGTACCCGTTAGAACTACTGAGTTACTAGTGGTCCTTACCTGTCCCTGAGTTTTATCCTGGCTGACAGTAGGAGTCATGAGTCAAGCAGGTAGAATAATAGACAATGTTGGTTCCTGCAGACTGCTGATTAAACTGCTGCAAAACGGTCAGTCTACTTTGAATAATTTGAGGGAAAGAAAAAAGACATGAGGTGAGAAACAAATATGTGGTGCAGAGTGAAGTGCACAATGGAGCTACTGTATGTGTGAAAACTGACTGAATGTTTTCAAGGTGGAAGGGCCAAGGATGCTGCTGTGACCACTAACCAAGCCACTGAAGAGGCAGGACCCAGCACCAAGGACACCACAGGTGGGTCTATGGCAGAAAGCATGTTCATGACGGCCTATAGGCCATTTATTATGATATGCTGATATGATTTGGTAACACTGAACTGAACAACATAAGAGCACAAATCATATAGGTAGCTGTTATGCATGGCTCATGATGACTTAATCCTGCCGTGTTCGCTGCCTCTCCCAACCCCCCTCCCATACCCCAAATCATGCATAGCTCTAACCAGTGGTTAACATCAGTATCTCCAGTGAATATAGGCTATAATGAACAGACTCTGAAAATGTGTTTCTTGTTTTACTTTATTTCTTTTCTTAATTTTAGGGTAGACAATTATTTGTTACCCCCCTTTCTCTAGAATTGAAGTCGTTATCCCAATTAATTCCTCCCCACACACATTTCTGTGTTGTCACTGCTGTTGTATCCTACTGACTCACCTACCAGTGAGGAGCCCCCACCGGGAGGACATAGAGGAATAGCTGAACCTGTGAGCCACATTACAAAAATGGCAAGGGGCCAGTTGATAAAATTACAACAATAATTATATCTGATAACTTCTGTCTTTCAATGGTGACTTATATTGTCAATCCTAACAACTGACACTGTTTTCTGGTAAATTAAACATGGTGCTATTGAATTTGCATGAGATGGTAAAATGAAAGCGAAAGCATCGTCCATTTTGTGTTAAAGTGCCAGTTCTCTGCATTAACTCTTCTGCGCTTGCTGAAGCTCATCTTTGCTATTGCTCTGAATGAGTAGGCCTACATGCAGTTTTCCTGGATGATACCTATTACCTATTATTTATTTTTGATTAATGATTGATTGGTGTGCCAGTCAAAATTGTGCCACGGGCCGGGAGAGGCCCGCAGGCCTGAGTCTGAGTAATGACGCAGAGGCTTCGTCCTAATGCTCCCGTCCATGCACGTGTTCCATCTACTGAATGAACTTGGTGTTTCCCATTCATTCATTTCATACAGTATATATGACCATTCATTTCATACAGTTTATATGACCATTCATTTCATACCGTTTATATGACCTTTAATTTCATACAGTATATATGACCATTCACAATCCAATGGATATGGTGTTCATATGCCTAGTGGAGGCGGAACTAATAGTTGGAAGGTTAATCCATGAATTAATGCAGGATGTTGCCATTAAAACAATACAGTGCTGTCTTCTCTTGTAGTACACATGTTGGTAAAGAAGCTATAGCGGTATTGCTAATACTACCTGGCCTTGTCTTGTTTTGATTCAGTACAGAGGTGACATGCTTATGAAAAATGAGTGGCAGTCTATAGACCAGGGGTAGGCAACCTTAGGCAAGGGTGCCAAGTCTGCCAACATTGGCACAGGGATGGGTGATCACTGGCACACTGGCATGAGTTATTATTATTATTATTTTATATATATATTAAAACAAAGTTTAGTAAGTTAAATTAACAATTAACAATTATATAATTCTACATTCATTCAAACTACTTTACTGGGGAGAGTCTGGGAGATAAGTGTGTTATTATTCTTAATAACAAGAACAAAATTAAAGGTTGTTGTTCATAGCCTGTCAAAATCAATTTGAAAATATGACATTTTGATGTGTCTTAATTAAACTTTATGTTGATATGGAACACCATTAAGAAAATTAAAACATGGCACTTCATATAAAAAAGATTGCCGAACCCTGGTGTAGAGCGACATCTAGTGGCTGAATGTTATCACCTTTACAGTCACAAAAGACACTTCAATAATGCAATCCAGGCTTGGTGCAAGAGAAAATAAATGGGAGGGGCATTTATTATGTGCATTATAATTAAATAGTATTAAATAGGCTATATGCACTGGTTGGCAGTCATGTTAAGGACAGCACAGGTGTCTGCATGCATGGTGAATGGTTCAGCACCAGGGTTGATGGACAGCGACAGGTCATGCATGCTGTGAGCATGTCTTTATAGTGGGTTGGCAAAATTATCGAAACTAAGCGGATAAAAGCGCCAAACTTTTTTTGAGGCTTCTTTAGGACCTAACGATGGATTTTAGCCTTGGGTACCAAACTTTATTTTGATGTTTGCCCATATAATATCCATATCAAGTTGGGCTCCCATCGACTTTCTATACAGGAGGAAAATACCCAGAAAAAAATTCTGCTTTAAGTAGCATGTGAGGGGTCTAACTAGGGGTTTGTCATGATTCTGAATCCATTGCAAGCATTTGTTTTGCACAAAAAACTTTAATTGGGCTAGAAATGGCCCCACAAAATGATGGTTTAGTGATGAGTCATAATTTTTGTGGGTGTTTTTGGGGGGCATTTCTAGCCCAAGGAAAGTTTTTGTGCAAAACAAATGCTTGCAATGGATTCAGAATCATGACAAACCCCTAGTTAGAACCCTCACATCCCACTGTGTATTTTCCTCCTGTATAGAAAGTCGATGGGAGCCCAACTTGATATGGATATTATATGGGTAAACATCAAAATAAAGTTTGGTACCCAAGGCTAAAATCCATCGTTAGGTCCTAAAGAAGTTTGGTGCTTTTATCCGCTTTGTTTCGATAATGTCAAAAACCAGCATTAAGCAACCACGCTATTATACACCGGGATCAAACCTTGAGAGCAAAGCAACATACAGAGCAGCTGCTTGACAGTCTCTGTCTCCACAGAAACACATGTGAATAGTTAGAACACACATAGAATGCTACGATGGAATGACAAGCTATGTTGTGGTTGACAAATGGGTTGTAGAACACTGTTTTTTAAACACAGTTGCACACAAATGGCTAGTTTCTCTCCAAGTTGTCTTTAACTATCTAAACATTAAGCTATTCAAAGATAAAGCACACACACTTTAAGGGGGGTACCAGCGACACTGACAGCTGTGCATAACTTTACAGCAACACAATCTTAGATAGATTGACATTGTATCATTTAATCAAATTATGCATGTTTTCTAGTGTTAAAAAGTAGGTCAACTTTGCTATGCTTGCATAATGCATGGCTTCAAAATGAACTACTTTTCTCCAGTGCATTTGGTGCAACAGATAAACCACAATTACATCCAAGCAGATGTATTAGCAGAGAGGATCCATGTTCTCTGTTACAGTGAAACTCATTTCATTTTATGTTTCTCCTCAGCTCTCCAGGATGAACAAACACACAACACAACAGGTAAACAAAGATCAAAGAACACATTATTATTTGTCATTGTCGAGTGGAAACCTTGTATGTGAATGAATCTAATGTAGTTATTATTTATTCACACGCTCTTGTTTATATACTTCTCACTGGTTAGATATTCATACAATTCACAGATATTTTTATTTAATAAGGGAACACACCATCTGTAGACTTAACAATAGATAGAACTGTTGATTTTTTTTAATAATGTTTTGAGCCAACAACTACTTCCTGTGTGTCAGTGTTCAACAGCACGTGTGGCAGCGATCAGTTCATGTGTCACAACAAACAATGTGTCCCCAAGAGCTTTGTGTGTGACCATGACAATGACTGTGGTGACGGCTCAGATGAGTCCATGGAGTGTGGTGAGTGGACCGTTCTTTATCCCAGTTCTTCTCAAACTGATATATGAAGGAATTCGGTAGCGGACCCCCAGATGAAAGTATTCACAAGGCAACTATACAAGCTCACAATTTATCACATTGAGATGCATTGTCAGCTTGTAGATCTGCTATTTTTAAATAACCGCTAAGGTTAAAGTGGTTAAACTGATTTTGGAGGCAATATTGACTAAATTAGCTGGGGACACTTTGGAACCCCCTCAAGGACCCCTGGGGTCCGGGGACCCCCAGGGGTCCTTGAGAACCACTGATTTAACCTATTAGCCTGTAAAGAACCTCTGTTTCCCAAACAATGGGTTGAGACCTCTACTTGATGTTCCAGAGTATCCAACATGTGGCTCCCACCAGTTCCGCTGTGCCACCGGTCGCTGTCTCATCCAGAGAGCGTGGGAGTGTGACGGAGAGCTTGACTGTCACGACAATTCAGATGAAGCTCCCAAGAATCCCCGCTGCAAAGACCCAAGTCAGAAACAAACACACGCACGCACATACATACGTTAAAAGCTAGCGTCTCTGACAAGTGTCATATGTTTTCTAAATGCTTTCTAGCAATGAAGACTTTATTTTGTAAGCTTTCACACCTTTAGAATCAAACTGTTCGATTACATGTAACCATTGTTTTCTGAGTGAAGAGACTATCTCTCCACAACTGCATATTACATATGGGGATCTGCCGTACCTCACTTGTGACGTGGATATTTCTCACCAGTAGTACTGGCACACACAGGTGTGCGACAAACGATTAAAAAAAACTCTTTCTCCATTCAAGTGGATGGTAAGATACAGATAAAAAGAAATATTTGTCACAGATATTACTTGGAGAATGGAGAAAGAGATTTTTTTATCTGGAGAAAGAGATTTTTTTATGTTATCTGGCCCAGTGGGAATGGGCCTTAATTAGTCCAGTAAAAATAAAGCTGAGGTTGGAAAAAATTGTGTTATTTAGTTTTTCAACTGATTCTGACAGGAAATTAGGTCTACTAGCCAGGATAAAAAAATCTACCATAATCTGCTCACTGCAAATACCCACAGTGGCCAAATCAAGTTGGGCTCCCATCGACTTTCTATACGGGAGGAAAATACCCAGAAAAAAAATCTGCTTTAAGTAGGATGTGAGGGGTCTAACTAGGGGTTTGTCGTGATGCTGAATCCATTGCAAGCATTTGTTTTGCACAAAAAACATTCATTGGCCCCAGAAAACGCCCACAAAACTGATGAAAAGTGATGACTCATCACTTTTCATCACTAAACCATCATTTTCTGGGGCCATTTTTAGCCCAAGGAATGTTTTTTGAGCAAAACAAATGCTTGCAATGGATTCAGCATCATGACAAACTCCTAGTTAGACCCCTCACATCCTTCTTAAAGCAGATTTTTTTCTGGGTATTTTCCTCCTGTATAGAAAGTCGATGGGAGCCCAACTTGATTTGGCCACTGTGGGTATTTGCAGTGAGCAGATTATGGTCGATTTTTTATCCTGGCTAGTAGACCTAATTTCCTGTCAGAATCAGTTGAGAAACTAAATAACACAATTTTTTCCAACCTGAGTGGATTTTTTTCCTAGAATTACTAGACTATAATACCTACCGCTAAGTGAGTATGACGCAAGACCGACTAGAAACGCGTGCAACACATCCCTGTGATGCGGGTCTATCACTGATGAGACCAACACCCATCTGGTCAAGGGGGAGTCTGACCAAACCCTGAGTCATGGTCAAAAGGTCTGAGCCAAGAGCTGCCCAGGCCCTGTGATGGGTTGAGGGGACAAGACGTCAGGAAGAAGGTGACGGTGGCCGTGAGCCTGGGCCCTGTACCCTGCTACCACATACCCCACAGTGTCTCCTACCCACCGTAACTGGGCATTCATCTTGGGATGAGAAGCGACTCACTCTGTGGCTTCACTCTGACAACACTGGATTCCACCATTACACCCAGATGTACATCTGATCACCCCTGGCAGATTCACCACACTCTGCTGTCTGTGTCACCGAACCAGGATCCACAGATGGAACTATGCACCCCAACGCCTAAACTGACACCTCCTGCAATACGGCAAGACGGCCTAGTGCAGTATCAAGGGCCAGACCACCAGGTTTATGAAGAGCTTCCACCCGGCTATGATCAGACTTAGCCATAAATTATAACTTCCAGGAGAGGGCGCTAATATTCGGACGGTATGTCTCTCCTGGAGTTATAAGCCAGAGTCATATGGCTCTCGCTGGTTGAGCCCCAAAGTCCATACTACGCTCAAAACATGTACAAATCAATAAGTTGCTCACAGAGTCGTCGAAACAGCTTTATATCTACCGGCCGGCACACTCGTTGGCATGTGTTAGTCCATATGTTTCTAATAAATTAATGTTTACTAAAACTTCTCCGAGTCTCATCGCTTTCCTTGTTTTTGAACTGCTTGGGTAAAAATGGCCGAACATATCACGTGACGTTGATCGCCGTTGCGATTCGCTCATACTAGGACATGACGTTTTTGTATGCGGAAGTATTCCAACGTTCTGTAGTTCTGAAGCGTTCTGAAGGCGACGAGGAAACGTGAGTCTCGGAGAAGTTTTAGTAAACATTAATTTATTAGAAACATATGGACTAACACATCCCAACGAGTGTGCCGGCCGGTAGATATAAAGCTGTTTCGACGACTCGGTGAGCAACTAATTGATTTGTACATGTTTTGAGCGTAGTATGGACTTTGGGGCTCAACCAGCGAGAGCCATTTGACATACCGTCCGAATATTAGCGCCCTCTCCTGGAAGTTATAATTTATGGCTAGATCAGACTGTTGAACAAGGCATGAGCACCGCCTGTCATCAGATTGGACTTTTGTTGTCCTCATGGACCTACCTGTTGATTATCCCAGTAAAGCAACCTTTGAGGACTGTGTGGTTGAACTTGACACTTGCTTAATGTACTGAAACTCTTGTTGCACTAATGTCTATAGGAGCAGATACCAGCTGCTATGCTCATGCTCCTTATTTCAAAATCTCATGTACATAAATGTTTAGATAGTTGTGTTAATGTGTTAATATGATACTGTCTCTTTTTATTACTCCCCCTTCTCTCTCTTCTCTTTTCTGGAAACAATCAAACAATGCAGCTTATACAACCACATTTCACCCACTGTTTTACACCTGTAAACCAGTGATGTGACAATAAAGATGATTCTGATTCTTCTGATCCCTATTATATATATACTGTACCTGTGCATGTCAGTACTGCTGGGGTGTCTTCCACGTCTCATGGCAGGTGTCATTCCCGAGATTGTCTCGATACGATAGAGAACAAGTTTTTATATATTACAGGGTGGAATATTGAATAAATCAATCACACATTAATGAACACAGATGTTAAGAGAACTTCACTCATCATCTGTAGACATAACTATAGATAGAACTGTTGCTTTGTCGGTCCTGGCTTTTTGATCTCATTCTACAATAGTGGACTGACCTCGCTTCAACCCCCCCCCCCCCCCCCCCCCTAAAATTGCAGCCACAGTACCTTAACAAAAACATGGGTCTGTCCTCCTCTCCTCACTCTCTCCAGACTCACTAAACCCATTGAAAATGCATTAAGTGCTTAAAGTTAAATATTTCAAAAACTTCAAAACATTTCAAAAATAAAAGTACAAGCACACGTGTTCACAGTAAGCTGAACACATTAGCTTGAATGGTGTTTCTAGGTCCAAGTATGTAGGAGTTGAATTGTGCCAAAGTTTTGAAGAGACCTTGACTGATATATAAATAAAGAAATAATGAAGATAACATACGTGTGCTCGCTTTCAGCGAGCCCACAGCAATGCATCTACAAGATTTACGGACAGTGGTGTCAGTTCAGCAAAAGCTAGGGTATGGCAAAGATGGGAGTCCAATCGGGTTTTGTCGTTTTTTTCCCCCGGGTTTCTGGGGACTGCCCATAAGTCCGAAGGTTCATTAGTCTGAAGGTGCATTAGTCCGAATTTAGTTTGGGTTACTGAGGTTAGGGGTTAGGGTTAGGGTTAGAGTTAGGCATAGTATTCTTAACAAATTCGGACTAATGAACCTTAAAGTGATCCCTGGCTAATACGACATTATAATTGTCCTCTAGAACTGCAAAGTAAAATTAAAAACACCTTAAATATTGTATTTCTTCTAGAAATAGCGAATCTTTCACTCAACAGGGGAAATGCCCGTCGCAAGTTGATGATGTCATAAATGTCATGTGTGATCTATCCCTATGGAATTTATGGCATGCATGTGAAAATAAAAACGAACTTAATATTTCCTATGGTTAATATGAGCATCAAATCAATATTTCAAATGTGTTTTTTGCACATGCATGCCGTAAATTCCATAGGGATAGATCACACATGACATTTATGACATCATCAACTTGCGACAGGCATTTCCCCTATTGAGTGAAAGATTCGTTATTTCTAGGAGAAATAAAATATTTAAGGTGTTTTTAATTTTACATTGTAGTTATAGAGGACTATTATAATGTATTAAGGCATATTTGTCATATTAGCCAGGGATCACTTTAAGGTTGTTCAAGTGCAGCTAAACTTGGCATGTTAGTAAACGTGCCACAATTATCAATAATGCATTGCACCTGTGCAGCTGACCTGCGGAACCTGTCAAGATGGGGAGAATACAAGTGTGGAGAATATAATTATAATACCTTGTTAAAGTGACCATTTTGTAAAATTTTGAATTTGTAGTTATTTTAGTGTAATTTAACAACATAATAACCAGCACTGACATTCATGGATTTATATTTAAAAGTAACTTATTTCCACCCAGGGTATGGCAGCTGCAAACCCCTGCCAATTGACGCCCCTGTTTACGGATACTATGATTATGGCTCTGGCTTAGATTATGACTCTGACTCTTATGGCTTAGAATACAAGCCTCTCTGCAATGACCCAGGTACACTGTGTACACACACACACACACACACACACACACACACACACACACACACACACACACACACACACACACACACACACACACACACAGAGAAAGCTATGCTAGCACCTCTGACACCTAGCACGTTTTCTAAACAATTGAGACATTATTTTGTAATTTAACACGATCAGAATAACATACAGCCTAACCTTCTCTGCTTCCATTCCAATGTTGATTTTGTCGACTAAAACTATGACGAAAAATGTTTTTTTCAACTACCTTTTTCCACTGATGAAAACTAAATAAGAACAAAATAAAAACTAAGCTATTATGACTCTGAAAATACATGCTGCGGCACGTTGTGAGCTTATAGATCGGCGATTTTCAGCATGCAACCAAGAGTAAATTCAGCCATCAATGCCTGCCAAAATAAATTGTCAACTAAATTAACTGTAGATTTAAGTAAAACTAGAATTTTATTCAAAAGACTATGACTAAAACCTAAATATAAGATTTCTGTCAAAACCAACACTGTTTCATTCCTCTTCCCTTCTCCCCCTCCGCTGCAACAGAGAAATGTGACAACACAACTTATGTGTGTCACAACGGGAAGTGTGTACAGGAGACATTGCTGTGTGACAGCAAGGACGACTGTGGTGACGGCTCTGATGAGCTCAACTGCTCTCTTAACGAGTGTCACAGCGAGCTGAGCGGCTGCTCCTCCCAGCTCTGTAAAGACCTCAAGATAGGCTTCAAGGTATGGAAACAACATGGCCGTTTGACACAGATTCCACAAAGACACTGATAAAACACCTGGTCAGCATCACATAGCTTTACCCGCTCTGTTCCATGTCTCTCCTTGCAGTGTGGATGTCACCCCGGCTTCCGTCTGAAGGACGATGGGAAGACATGTGTGGACATAGATGAGTGCAGCACCGATCCCTGCACCCAGCGCTGCAACAACACACAGGGCAGCTTCCACTGTCTCTGTGTGGAGGGCTACCAGCTCAGCCCTGTAGACCCCACCATCTGCAGGTCCATGTCTGGTAAGAAACAATAATGGAGCTGAATGAGATGGTCCTGCTTTGAGGAATGTCCAACTTCCATTTCATTTATGTGTCAACTACAACATTGGCTGCTACATAATCAGACCTGTGACCATGCACCTTTCAAAAGCTTAGCACATACCTCGTTTAACTTGCACTTTACCAATATCTTTATTTATTTCAATGTGAATATTAATATTTGTCTTTCCGTTTACCTGTCTAGTGGCGTTTCCATAAAGCCTCTTAATGCGCATTAAGGCTTTACCGCATAAATCTTTTTATGGAAACACTTCAAAATTCGAATAAACTTTCATTATCCGCAAAAACTTTTATGCGCTTGGAGGAGGTGGATTTTGAGGCTTTATCGAAAAAACTAAATGCGCATTAGTGAATGGAAACGGGTCAGCCAATAAATGCGAATAAATGATGACGTTCTGGCCCATTGTCCTCCAAGTTGACACTTTCCCCTGCCGCTTAACATCCATTAGCGTTAGCCCACAAAACAAACCGGTTGTTACACACGGAGTGACACAGACCGTGTGCAAATTCCTCTCATTTTCACAACGTACCAGGCTGCCAGCTGTAGCTCTTTACAGACTGTTGTGCAAAGACAACCTCCGACAGAACCAATGGTGGGCAAGGAGGTAGGGAACACTTCGCTGTGTTCAGCTGGACCGCTGAGTCGGCTCATGTGACCATCACTAATTCGAATGACACCCGTAAATGGAAACAGGCTGAATTCGCTTTGTCTTAATGCGCATTTCTGATAATTTCTGATAATTCGCTTATATCCGAATACGTTTATGGAAACATGACTTCTGTCTGTCTGTCTGTCTGCACAGAGTTGGTTATTTTTATACATTTATATTCACTGTGTAACTGTTATTTGTGTCTCTTTTAACATACATAGACACAGACCGTATGTAAACTCTACTGTATGTCGTTTTATATGATGTGTTTATGAATACCATATGTTCTCTCCCTACCAAATAAATAAATAAAGTGTTGAAAGTGTGTTAAAGTGTCTCTTTTAATTAAAGTGCCTCTTTTTAACCAAGTCAAATGTGATTTTTCTCCAGATGTGGAGCCCTTACTCATCTTTACTAGCAACAACCAAATGATGAAGATGAACTTGAACGGCTCCAATGACACAGTGCTCAAACAGGTGAAAACCATTGAACAGAACAACACATCCATATTCGACACACTGCTTCTGACATGTTGGAATGTATTCCTGTCAGAGAATAACACAACTGCTGTGCTGTGACAGGGCTCGGGTAGAGTGGGGGCTCTGGACTTTGACTATCAGCAGCAGATGATCTACTGGATAGGGTTAAACTCTGATATTCCCACCATCACGATCAGCCGTATGAACATCAATGGCAGTGATGTCCAGGTCAGTGTGACAATGACAGAGATGACGATGAATGACAGGGAAGAGAAAGCATATTTTTAAAGGTTATACTTGTATTCATCACTATTAGACAGTGTTGTAAAGTAACTAAGTATTTTACTGAAGTACTGTACTCAAGTACAATTTCAAGGTACTTTTATCTACTCCACTACATCTCAGAGGTAAAATATTTCCATTCAGTGGTGATGGTGATACAAATTCACAGAGCAAATTTGATCAGGATTATCTATACTATTTTGAAGGTTGAGTACTTTATCCACCAATGGTTACAAGTTACTTTGCACATTTAGATTATTATTATTACTATCAATCAATGGTGTAAAGTAACTAAGTACATTTACTTAAGCACTGTACTTAAATACAATTTTGAGGTATTTCTTAATTTACTGGGGTATTTACAATACTTTTACTTCACTTTATCTCAGAGACAAATATTGTACTTTTACTCCCCTCAAATATTCGAAAACCATAGTTACTAATTACTTTGCAAATACAAATTATTATTCTCTCTCTCTCTCTCTCTCGCTCTCTCTCTCTCTCTCTCTCTCTCTCTCTCTCTCTCTCTCTCTCTCTCTCTCTCTCTCTCTCTCTCTCTCTCTGAGAGTCCGTTAGTCAGGCTCTAGCCTCGGGAACCCAGGCTTTTAGTCAGGCTCTAACGGTTACGACTGATGTGAGTTGACCCAAGCGCATAGCAAGGAGGAGGCAGTAGAAGGTAACGTTTATTTACACTGGAGCACAGAATAAAAAGCACAAGGGGGGCAAAAATTTAAGGGGCTCTGCAACTGCTCCAACTCAGCACGGAACCCTGGAAACTGAGGAGGAGAGAAAAAGGCAGAGTCAGTAATAATCCACAAAGAATAGTAGTGCACAGCAGCTACGAGGAGCAAAAACTGTCTGTCGCTACTAAACTGGGAAAAGCTAATAATGGCTGTCTACTTTACCAACTCTGGACTGGTGAGGAACTGGCACAGAGCTGCAGGCCAGGCTCTTGTAGGCTCTGGAGGAGATGATTGCAGAAGGTGACCAGGTGAGGCGATTGGCAACGGGAGACAGTTGTGCAGATGTCTGGGACTCAGAGGTCTGCTGTGACGTAGCCTACTGTGCCATGAGAGGGTGCCACAGCTAGTGCCAAGTGAGGGCCAGGACGTAACGCTCTCACATCAATGCATTTCCATGTTTATCTATTCCCTCGCTTCAGCAACTGATCCCAACTTTCACATGGCCATCAGGGTTACGGTCCTGTCCTCCAGGCCATGGAGGACAGGACTGTAATCTCTCCCTCTCTCTCTCTCTCTCTCTCTCTCTCTCTCTCTCTCTCTCTCTCTCATCTCTCTCTCTCTCTCTCACTCACCCTCACTCTCACTCTCTCTCTCTCTCTCTTATTATTAAATTATTTGTATTTAAACAGTCCTCCATGGGCTGCTCCTTACATTATGATGCTCCCACATATTCTCATGAACGCACCAGTTACAGTTACTTTCCCCATAATCCACACTCTGCACATATTTTGGAGCACATATCTTCGAACGGGTAAGGTCTAGTTGTAATAATCGGCCTGAATCTATAAAAGGAAAAATATTAACTAAAGGAAAAAAAAACTAGGAGATCGTCAGGTTTTTCAACTGATGCTCTTTTATTTAGAATTATTACAGCTACGTTATCGCACTCAGGCATTTTTAAATAATACAATTTGATACCAATAATTGTTTACTTTTACTAAAGTAACTTTTTTAACACAGGCCTTTTACGTAACATTGTATTTTATATTGAGGTATTGGTAATTTCCACCACTGCAATTAATACAATTATATGTCGAAAATATTCAAAAGAAATAGCAGATATACAAGCTCACAACGCATCACGTCACAATGCACTGTTGAGCTTGTTGGTCTGCCAAAATAGCCAAAGCATGAAATAGGGGTTAAGTGCTTAGGTTAAGCTGCTGTTAGATAGAAAACAATAAAACAGGTTGAGAGGTGACTCAGCCAGTTAGTGCACAGACGAAAGTGCTCCCTCTACAACATCCTATTATATAAATATTAAAATGATGAACAAATGACTTGAGAAATAAAACATGGTGAGTATATCCATAGTGAGAGTACCGGTATGTCTCATTGACAGGTCCTTCACACATTCCACCATAGAGAGAGTGTACCATACAGTCTGGCTGTTGATTGGGTGGGAGGAAACCTCTACTGGTGTGACCATGAGCAGGACACTATAGAGGTGTCCAAACTAAACGGGGCGTACCGAGCAGTCCTGGTCAACACCGGCCTGGTGGCGCCATTCTCCATAGCTGTGGATGTACGCTACAGGTAAGAGCACTGTGGTGGTGTGATCATGAACCTCACACTAACACTGAATGTATCAACCACCCTGTGGAACACCACCGATACAAGAAGACTGAATTACATCTAAAAGTAAAAGTGATGTGGTGGTTGTTGTATTCTGTGCACCTCTTGCAGATCTACTAATATTGTGAAAACAGACATACTACAAGTTAACAGTGCATCGCAGAGTGAGGCGTTGTGAGCTTGTAGATTGGCAATGTTCACACTGTTTGCATCTTTCTTAAGTAGTATTTAACATTTTTGCCAATTTGATATTTAACCTATTTAGGACTGAGGACGATTCTAAAACGCTTACTAAAAAGATGTTAATATAATACTGTACATAACAAGAACCCAAAAAAGGGTTCCCATCTTGAAAGGTAAAAACCCTGTCCTCAATGGGAAAGGTTTTTTTTCATTAAATGTTAAATTTTGGTCATCATCCATAAAACATATTACAGTTAAAGGATATACTGTATACAGTAAAAACACACACACACACACACACACACACACGCTTTCTTTTCTAAACACCACACTTATCTTGAAAAATCATGTCAAAGTTTTATTTATATATTTATATATACATTTATATATATATTTTACCATATTTTGCACCATATGAGAACTCATATTGCATATTGTCCGTCCACTATACTATACAGTATGTAGTAGTGAGCCTGACCCAGTGTCTTCCTGACAGCTACTTGTACTGGATAGACCAGGGCAGCAACGCTCACATAGGGAGGATAGGGATGGACGGCACCAACAGGAGCATCATAGTGAAGGATAAGATCACTGAGCCCAGAGGCCTGACGTTAGACTACATCAATGATCGCATCTACTGGACCGACCTCGAGGATGGACACATTGAGTTTACCAACCTGGATGGAACCAACAGACACACAGGTACTGTAACACGCACGCACGCACGCAGTCACGCACGCACGCACGCAAACGCGCACGCAGTCACGCAGTCATGCACGCACGCACGCACGCACGCACGCACGCACGCACGCACGCACACACACACACACACACACACACACACACACACACACACACACACACACACAATTGTATTTATTATAATATTCTTATTACTATTTTATAATATTTTGACACTTTTGGTTTTGTGTGTCTGTAGTTCTGAGTCAGCACAACCTTAATCGTATTACTGTGTTTGAGGAGTACATCTACTGGATAGAGTGGGGCAGTCCTAGCTCCATCTCCAGAGCCCACAAGACACAGGGAACCAACAAGACCACACTCATCAACCTGGACACACCATGGGACATCCATATCTACCACCCCTATCAACAACCTGAGGGTCTGTACTGTACCACCTACTGTATACTACACTCTCATTACCAGTAAGACTCCCTAATCGGGAAATAAGCGACCGTTGGTCGCTTATCTCCACAAATAGGCCAAAAGTTTGTTTTACCAATTATCAAGACATACGGGCAGTTGACAGTTTGCCATGGTTACTCATTGAAGTTGAATCTCCATATATGGAGATAACCTACGCATCACACTAAGTCTGACCTCACCAGCCCATATTTGGGCATGAGCAACTTATGTCTCCATATATGGAGATATGATGACATCACACAGTCCTCAGCCGATGATGTGGCGTGATGTCATACAATACACAAACGAGCCCTACAGTATAAAGGGGCAATTCTTGCCAGGAAAGAAGCATTTCTTCGACTCAGACCTTATCGCCAGGGTTGGCTTATAGCAGCTGTCGGTAGGACCATATATGGATTCTGTTAGTGTGGATCTCCTAACAGGGCATCATCTGGGATACAATCCCTTTTATGCCCATATATGGAGATCCCTAACAGAATCCCTTTTATGCCCATATATGGAGATCCCTAACAGCATCCCTTTTATGCCCATATATGGAGATCACTAACAGCTAACAGAATCCCTTTTATGCCCTTATATGGAGATCCCTAACAGAATCCCTTTTATGCCCATATATGGAGATCCCTAACAGAATCCCTTTTATGCCCATATATGGAGATCCCTAACAGAATCCCTTTTATGCCCATATATGGAGATCCCTAACAGAATCCCTTTTATGCCCATATATGGAGATCCCTAACAGAATCCCTTGTATGCCCATATATGGAGATCCCTAACAGAATCCCTTTTATGCCCATATATGGAGATCCCTAACAGAATCCCTTTTATGCCCATATATTATGGAGAAATCCCTGCTCTGAGTATCTGACATCAGTGTGATGTCACCTGTTTATGCCCATATATGGAGATCCCTGCTCTGCGTATCTGGTTGCTATGGTAAACAGTTGGTTGCTAGGGTAAAAAAACATGGTTGCTATGGTAAACAGTTGGTTGCTAGGGTAAACAGTTGGTTGCTAGGGTAAAACCATGGTTGCTAAGGTGGTTGCTAACGTACACTAACAGACCAGCAACAACAGACTGTTGCCACAGCAACGTACACAAAGGTTTGTGTACACATGTGGTGTGATTGCGACCGTCAGGGAGCAGTTTACTATGAAAACCTCCACCGGCCGTCCGTCCGTCCGTCCGTCCGTCCGTCCGTCCGTCCGTCACACGTCACACGTCACACCTTTGTTTGTGTACGGTGTGATGTCATATATCTTCAGTATGACATCACACCACATGTGTACACAAACCTTTGTGTACGTTGCTGTGGCAACAGTCTGTTGTTGCTGGTCTGTTAGTGTACGTTAGCAACCACCTTAGCAACCATGGTTTTACCCTAGCAACCAACTGTTTACCCTAGCAACCAACTGTTTACCATAGCAACCATGTTTTTTTACCCTAGCAACCAACTGGGCATAAAAGGGATTCTGTTAGGGATCTCCATATATGGGCATAAAAGGGATTCTGTTAGGGATCTCCATATATGGGCATAAAAGGGATTCTGTTAGCTGTTAGTGATCTCCATATATGGGCATAAAAGGGATGCTGTTAGGGATCTCCATATATGGGCATAAAAGGGATTCTGTTAGGGATCTCCATATATGGGCATGAAAGGGATTATGTTAGGGATCTCCATATATGGGCATAAAATGGATTGTATCCCAGATGATACCCTGTACTTGTAATTGCGACCGTCAGGGAGCAGTTTACTATGAAAACCTCCACCGGCCGTCTGTCCGTCCGTCCGTCCGTCCGTCACACGTCACACGTCACACCTTTGCCCTGCTCATATCTCCGCATCAGTATGACATCACACCACATGTGTACACAAACCTTTGTGTACGTTGCTGTGGCAACAGTCTGTTGTTGCTGGTCTGTTAGTGTACGTTAGCAACCACCTTAGCAACCATGGTTTTACCCTAGCAACCAACTGTTTACCCTAGCAAC
Source organism: Nannobrachium achirus (assembly GCF_963921795.1). Lineage (NCBI taxonomy): Eukaryota > Metazoa > Chordata > Actinopteri > Myctophiformes > Myctophidae > Nannobrachium > Nannobrachium achirus. Next base: position 46,010,401 of record NC_137827.1, on the reverse strand, counting down.
CAACTGTTTACCATAGCAACCATGTTTTTTTACCCAAGCAACCAACTGTTTACCATAGCAACCAGATACGCAGAGCAGGGATCTCCATATATGGGCATAAACAGGTGACATCACACTGATGTCAGATACTCAGAGCAGGGATTTCTCCATAATATATGGGAATAAAAGGGATTCTGTTAGGGATCTCCGTATATGGGCATAAAAGGGATTCTGTTAGGGATCTCCATATATGGGCATACAAGGGATTCTGTTAGGGATCTCCATATATGGGCATAAAAGGGATTCTGTTAGGGATCTCCATATATGGGCATAAAAGGGATTCTGTTAGGGATCTCCATATATGGGCATAAAGGGGATTCTGTTAGGGATCTCCATATATGGGCATAAAAGGGATTCTGTTAGGGATCTCCATATATGGGCATAAAAGGGATTCTGTTAGCTGTTAGTGATCTCCATATATGGGCATAAAAGGGATGCTGTTAGGGATCTCCATATATGGGCATAAAAGGGATTCTGTTAGGGATCTCCATATATGGGCATGAAAGGCGACAAAGTGCGCCTTGACATCGGAACCTCTGAGCACTCCTTGGGTATCACTTACGTTGGCTGTTCCAGAGTTACCTCCCTGCAAGGCTTGTGCCTCTATCCAGCTGATTTGCACGCAAACCAGTGGGCGCGCTTCCAGAGGATCAACAACAACAAAAAGCAGCAAGAACGCAAAGCCATTGACAAGGCCCTGCAGAAAATGCATGACACGCTGCTGCGCCACACTCAGCACCCCTAAAAACCAGTACTTGGGATTTGTTGATGTAAATGTTCACATAAAGTGTAATAATTGGTAAAACAAACTTTTGGCCTATTTGTGGAGATAAGCGACCAACGGTCGCTTATCTCCCGATTAGGGAGTCTTACTGGTGTCATACTGATGCGGAGATATGAGCAGGGCAAAGGTGTGACGTGTGACGTGTGACCGACGGACGGACGGACGGACGGACGGACGGCCGGTGGAGGTTTTCATAGTAAACTGCTCCCTGACGGTCGCAATTACTCTGCATTATGTTTTAGTACTTCTATTAAATGTCTATTGTTGTTTATATTGTTGTTTTAACTGATCTGTTTTGAAAAGCATTATGGTATACAATATAAACACACTGTATTATAATAATAATTGCGACCGTCAGGTCGCAAGTTACTATGAAAAGCTCCACCGGCTGTCCGTCTGTCTGCCTGTTCATCACGGCATGTCACGTCACGTCACGTCACACTTTTGGCCCTACTCTTATCTCCGGCTCCGTTGCCCCTATCCATGCCAAACTTTGCACACACACTCCTTGGCTGGCAAACCACAACCTCCAGCCCTCTTCTAGCACCACCATGAAGCCGGTTTTTGCTGCTCCTACAGATTTTGCCCAAAAATCACGCAAAGTGGTACACTGTATCTCTAAAGTTTGTGTATGCGACCTGGCGGTCGCTTATCCCCTGATTAGGGAGTCTTATTGGCAATAACAATAGCAGTAGCAGTAGTAGTATAGTGACATAGTAATATCATAGTAATAGCAGTAATCGTCGTCATGTAACATAGTATTATAGTACTAGGCTAGTAGTAGTTGCGACCGTAAGGGCGCAGTTTAGTATGAAAACCTCCACCGGCCGTCCGTCGCTCACCACGTGCGGTCGACCGCACGTCACACATGCGGTCGACGTGTGATGAGGTCACGATGAGTCATCTATGCCCAAATATAGATTTCTAGGTCAGATGGCCCATAGAGTTTGTGATGTCAAACCTAGCAACCCAATATAAACAAACCTGATGTCAGACCTGAAGTATCCTTTTATACCCATATATGGAGATACAGAGATCTCCATATATGGGCATATTAGAAAGCCCATATATGGGCATATACGGATGACATCAGGGATATCCATATATGGGCATAAAAGGGACAAGGGCTTACAGTTAAGAGATCTCCATATATGGGCATATCAGAAAGCCCATATATGTTCATATACTGATGACATCAGGAATATCCATATATGGGCATAAAAGGGACAAGGACTTACAGTTAAGAGATCTCCATATATGGGCATAAAGGGACAAGGACTGTTACAGTAGATATAGAGATGTCCATATATGGGCATAAATGAACAAGGACTGACAAACACTGAGATCTCCATATAACCTATGGGAATATAAGGGACGAGGACTGTCAGCTTGTAGACCTATTTTCTAAATATTGTTGTACATTAAAAACTTGAAATGGGTCGTTCTGCATAGTACTTGGGATTTGTTGATGTAAATGTTCACATAGAGTGTAATAATTGGTAAAACAAACTTTTGGCCTATTTGTGGAGATAAGCCGATTAGGGAGTCTTACTGGTAGTAATAGTAGTAGTGTATGGGTAACGCTTGTCTTTTTTGTTGATTGACTCTCACACTCTGACATCACACTCTGACATCACTGTGATGTCATGGGAACCGAATCCCTTTTATTGCCATGTATGGAGATCCCTGTGAGGCCAGGGGAACCAAATCCCTTTGATGCCCATACAGTATATTATGGAGATATGGAGATCCCTGTGATACCAGGCCAGGAACCAAATTACTTTTATGCCCCTATATCGGGAGATAAGCGACCGTTGGTCGCTTATCTCCACAAATAGGCCAAAAGTTTGTTTTACCAATTATTACACTCTATGTGAACATTTACATCAACAAATCCCAAGTACTATGCAGAACGACCCATTTCAAGTTTTTAATGTACAACAATATTTAGAAAATAGGTCTACAAGCTGACAGTCCTCGTCCCTTATATTCCCATAGGTTATATGGAGATCTCAGTGTTTGTCAGTCCTTGTTCATTTATGCCCATATATGGACATCTCTATATCTACTATAACAGTCCTTGTCCCTTTATGCCCATATATGGAGATCTCTTAACTGTAAGTCCTTGTCCCTTTTATGCCCATATATGGATATTCCTGATGTCATCAGTATATGAACATATATGGGCTTTCTGATATGCCCATATATGGAGATCTCTTAACTGTAAGCCCTTGTCCCTTTTATGCCCATATATGGATATCCCTGATGTCATCCGTATATGCCCATATATGGGCTTTCTAATATGCCCATATATGGAGATCTCTGTATCTCCATATATGGGTATAAAAGGATACTTCAGGTCTGACATCAGGTTTGTTTATATTGGGTTGCTAGGTTTGACATCACAAACTCTATGGGCCATCTGACCTAGAAATCTATATTTGGGCATAGATGACTCATCGTGACCTCATCACACGTCGACCGCACGTGTGACGTGCGGTCGACCGCACGTGTGACCGACGGACGGCCGGTGGAGGTTTTCATACTAAACTGCGACCTTACGGTCGCAACTAAACTGCGACCTTACGGTCGCAATCAAACCCTGCACAAACTGTCAGTCCCTCTGTCTGTCACACCTCACTATCAAACCCTGCACAAACTGTCAGTCCCTCTGTCTGTCACACCTCACACGTCACACTCTTGCCCTGCTCATATCTCCGCAACCGTTGCCCCGATCCATGCCAAATTTTGCACACACGCTCCTTGCCTGCCAAACTACAACCTCCAAGGACCCCCGGAGCTCCAGGGACCCCCAGGTCCCTGGGGGACCCCCAGGTGTAAAAAATTACCAAATGTGCAAAAATTACCAAATGACCACCCCAACGGGGCTGCTCACGGGGAATTCCCGGGGACCACCAACTCCTGGTGCTCCAGAACGGATGCAAAAGTGGTGGCGCCCCCAGTGGAGGACCCCCTCCACTGCAGCTGACATAAAATGCCATAACTCGGGCTAGGAGCGTCCGGGAGAGCCGGGGCCGGTACCTATTCGTCCGCCAAGGCAACGCGGAGACCCCACCCCTCATTTCTCACATGCCCCTCTTCTAGCGCCACCATGAGGCCGATTCTTGCAAAACACATTTTTGGACATTGCTCCTACAGATTTTGCCCTAAAATCACACAAATCGGTACACACTATGTCTACACGTCCCCCTACACCCAGGAACCAATGGCACTTACAGCCCTCTTTGTGTATACATGTCACCTGACGGTCGCTTATCTCCCGATTAGGGAGTCTTACTGGTAGTAGTAGTGTAACATTATAGTCTGGCAGTGCCAGCCTCTAGCTATCACACACTTCGTTCACTACCGGGTGATGTTGTGCGGTCTGGTTTACCAGGCTAGTGTAACATGGTAATATTATTGTGGGTTCTCATATTCATTATATGTGTACATGTTTTGTCCATTCTGTAGTACCAGGTCATCCGTGTCAGACCAACAATGGAGGCTGCAGTAACCTGTGTCTGCTCTCACCTGGAGGAGGCTACAAGTGTGCCTGTCAAACCTACTTCTACTTGGCAGCTGACAACAAGCAGTGCATGTCCAGCTGCACGGCCAGCCAGGTGATTCACCTCCAGTTCACTTGTGTTACGCTGTATGACTTCAAAGTCTCATGTCTGCTGTTGATACATTAGTGATTCTAATGGTAAGCCTGTGTCTCCCCCATCAGTTTGCTTGTAAGAACTACAAGTGCATTCCGTTGTGGTGGAAGTGTGACACGGTAGATGACTGTGGGGACCAGTCAGATGAACCCAAAGACTGCTGTGAGTAGAGACTGAAAGATGACCTGAATACTATATTACTAATGTTTACAGTGATTACAGTTATGTTACTTCGTACTCCAATGTCCTTTGACAGTTTCTGACACCTGCATTAAAGGGGCACTCCACCACGTTTCAACCTATGTTCATATAATTGGTCCTCACTCAAAAATAGTAAATAAATATTCTTTTTTTCTTTTTCTTTTTTTTTCCCTCAGAGGAGGGTTGTGGGCAGGTCAGAAACCCATCGTCTTGTGACATCATCGATTGCCAATCCAGCTTATAGAAACTGCAGGCTTTCTATTCCTGAAAAGTTGCAATTTTAAAGTGGAAGCCATTGTTCTCGCAATAATAAAAATCAAAATATTTTTTTTCAAAATGATGATGTCACAAGACGATGGATTCTGAACTTCCCACAGCTCTCCTAGGAGACTTGGACTGAGTAGAAAAAAAATTGTGATATTTTTTCATGAACATTAGTGAGGACCTATTATATGAAGACAGGTTGAAAAGATAATCATTCAATCAAGGCCAAATTAGTTTTAGGCCAGTCCTTTTTTAGTAATATCTATAGGTAAAAAAGAGACAAAACTAAACAACAATAACACCAAAAGTGGGGAATGTAAAATACTTTATTGAAAGTACAGTATCACTATTAAAAGTGTCAAAATAGATAAATCATGCGTGTTTGCAGTGTTCATTTTAAAACAATCTGCACTATACAGACCATATATTTTACACACACAATCAACATTATCCTGTGAGTTTTATCGATTGGACAAAATAATCAATTTATAGTCAGATTTCACCATTTATAGAAAACGTTCAGGGTATTGTTAAGGTATTTATGTCGACACATCCTACAAGTTTAGTGATGAATGGACCAACAGTTGTAACCTTGCACAGCCGTTGGCCTCATGAGATCACAGTTCTGTTCTTAAAGACAGAAGACACAAAGTAATTCAGATGTCTTGAATATTCTTTGCCTGGCGGTGCCAGCCTCTATCACACACTTCGTTTTGGGAAGAGAGTCTGGGATTGCAGGGAGAGATTCCATTTCTGGGGGGGGGGGGGGGGGGGGGGGGGGGGGCGGGCTAAAGCCTGGTAAACTTCAAAAGGGTTGTGAACTGCGGTAATTGATTGAGCCATACAAGTGTCAATAGCTCGTTAGTCAATGAAAGCATCAAAGACTACGACCGGTTTGATGTCTGTAATTAGAGTGGAGGGGATGTGTTTCTATAAACACAGACTCGCCTGATTCTGAACCAGGCCACCACCCACCACGTGCCCCAGACTACAGCCCTGATTGGCTAGCCCTTTCATCGGGCTAGTGGAAAAAGCTTATTTAATGTGAAGGGCCAGACTTCACTACAACACCCTAACCCTACCGTCAGGGGGTGGTGTTTTTTTTTTTTTTTTTATATATTTTTTTTTTTTTCAATTTTCTCAAAAGTATACAATGCACAAACAACACACATACAATTCTCCCAATCCCCCTCCCCCCACCCCACATACAAACCCACATACAAACAAAACATAATACAAATAGTACATAAAAATAATAATGGAAAATAAAAGAAACAAGAAGAGACAAATATACTGTATAAACATTAAATAGCTTCAGGAGACAACCGACCTAGACCGAGTCAGCTATAAATAACTTACAACATCTCTGACACAGGTAATGATAACGTATGGTTCAAATAGGGTTGCCAGATTTTCAAGAAAGTCTCAAATCCTGTTTGACTTCTCAGAATATAAGTAATTTTTTCTAGCGGAACACAGCTGTTCATTTCTGCGAACCATTTTGCAATGGGGACGGGGGAGTCAGACTAACAAGTTATTGAAATACATTTCCTAGCAACTCCAAGTGCCACCTTGTGATGGTGGTGAAATTGCCCAATAGGCAAAGTTCAGGGTCCAATGGGAAGGGGGCATCTATAATTTCAGCCAGTGTATCACAGAGATCATACCAGAATGTTTTAACCTTAACACATTGCCATGTACAATGCAAAAAGGAGCCCTCTTCTGTGCCACATCTAAAACACAAGTCTGATATCTCCGATTTGTATCTATGCAACTTTTGAGGTGTATAATAAAGTTGGTGGAGAAAACAATAGTGGGTCAATCTGTATCTGGAATTAATTGTAGCAGAGAGGCTATCACTACACAAATCTGACCACAAAGATTCATCAATAGTAATATTTAAGTCCGACTCCCACCTTTCCCGAGATTTGTGTATACCTACTCTTGGGCATAGACTCACCAACAAATTGTACATATTAGCAATGAATCTATATGAACAATTCTCCACATCAGTAAACACAGGTAAAGCCATCTCCGGCCCCAGAGTCCTTCTGAGGTAGTCCCTCAGTTGCAAAAAACAGAAGAAATGCCTGTTTGACAAGTCATACTTCGTTCTCAATTGTTCGAAAGACATAAGCCTTCTATCTTTATAACAATGCTCCAGGAGTTTAATCCCATTATCATGCCAGCTCTCCAGGATTCTATTGCCCACAAACATGGGTAAAAGCCCATTTTTCTTTAGTGGCGTTTTAGGGGATAAGTCTGTTTTACACTTAAGAATTTTGCGAACTTCATACCAAGTTTTAATCGTATGAATTGAGAAACTATTTTTGGATTTGGTAGCAATGGATTTAGGATTCCATTTGTAAATAAACTCCTTAGCCACAGTATCATTTAGAGCATGCATTTCAATTTGAATCCAGGAGGGGGCATCATCATCCTTAAAGAGAAAAGAAGTGAACCTCATCTGAGCTGATAAATAATACATCTTGAAATTTGGCAACTTAAGGCCCCCTTCACAATAGTCCCATGTAAGTTTTTCCATAGACACCCGTGGTGTTTTATTATTCCATAGGAACTCCCTAACCTTTTTATCCAAGGATTTAAAGAAGCTTTGAGGTACTGGGATCGGCAGAGACTGAAAAAGATACATAAGCCTGGGCAATATATTCATTTTGATGCAGTTAACCCTGCCAATCAAAGTAATAGGTAAATGTGTCCATCTATCTAAGTCCTCCTCTATTTTTTTAAGTAGAACAGTATAATTAAGTTTAAAGAGATTTTTCACATCCTTATCTATATTTATGCCAAGATATTTAAAGCCGTTCGGGGACCATTTAAAAGGGGCTGTTTGTTGATAGTTTGTGTAGTCAAAATCTGTAAGAGGAAGTATTTCACTTTTGTCATAGTTAAGTTTGTAACCTGAAATGGTGCCATAATCCTCAATCAGGCTTATTAATTTAGGGAGGGAAACAGAGGGGTTTGTCAAAGTCAGACACACATCGTCTGCAAAAAGATTAATTTTATGAGTTACTTGTCCCACCTGAAAACCATGTATATCTGCATTTTGTCTCACAGCCTCTGCCAAAGGTTCGATGGCCGCGACAAAGAGTCCGGGAGAAAGCGGGCAACCTTGGCGGCTTGATCTACTTAAAAGAAAACTGTCGGACATATGACCATTCGTAGTGATCCTGGCCTTCGGGTTGTGATATAGTGTTTTAACCCAGTCAATAAATGAAGGTCCAAAGCCAAATTTTATAAGTACCCTGTACATATACTGCCATTCCAGTCTATCAAAGGCATGGCTGGCATCGAGTGCCACAACAATACTATGTTCAGGTCTAGATTTGGCCAATTGAATAATGTTGAATAATCTGCGAAGATTATTAGCTGAGGATCGATTTCTGATAAAACCCCCTTGATCTTTTCCAACCAATTTAGGCAAGTAGTTCGCTAATCTATTGGCTAGAATCTTGGAAATCAATTTATAGTCTGTGTTTAATAATGAGATGGGTCTATATGATGCTGGTTTTAAAGGATCCTTGTTCTTTTTATGAATAACAGTTATAATTGCTGTGGAAAAGGAATCAGGAAGAGTCTTGGTTTCTGATGCCATTTTGAGTACATCTATAAAAAGAGGAATTAACAAGTCTTTAAATTCTTTATAGAATTCGGGCGGAAATCCGTCCTCTCCTGGCGACTTGTTAGATTGTAAAGACAACAGTGTCTGTTCAATTTCCGCTTTAGTGAATGGCCGGTCAAGGTCATCCTGGTCTTCTTGGTTTAATTTAGGCAGTTCAATCGTAGATAAGAACTGATCAATTCTAGTCTCCTGTGGAGATTCTGACGAGTATAATTCGGTATAGAACTGCTTAAAAGTATTATTAATTTCTTTTGGATCATATGTAATCAAGCCAGCATTGGTTTGGATAGAATTAATAGTTCTTGAGCTTTCCTCTTTCTTCAATTGCCAGGCTAGAACCTTGTGTGCTTTGTCCCCTAACTCATAATATCTCTGCTTGGTTCTAAGAATAGCTTTTTCTGTCTTATAAGTACCCATTGTGTTGTATTTGAGTTTTTTATTAATAAGTGAACGATGCAATTCCTGACCACCAGTGCGTTGAAATTCTTTCTCCAAGTCTAAAATTTCTTTCTCAAGTTCCTCCATTTCACCTGTATATTTTTTAATAAGAGCTTTTGTAAATGAAATTATTTGTCCCCGTAGATATGCCTTTAAACTATCCCAGAGTATAAAACTATTAGGTGAGGATGGACAGTTGGTTTCACAGAAAAATGAAATCTGCTCCCTCACAAACTTCTTAAAGTCCTCTTTTTTAAGAAGGGCCGGATTTAAGCGCCATCTATATGTGTTTCGTATCTTTTCAGGTATCAAAATAGTCAGTGTCAGAGGTGAGTGGTCTGAGAGTAATCTGGACAAATATTCAGATTCCAAAGTTCTGTGCACCAGCCGTGTCGATAACAGGAAGAAATCAATTCGACTATGAGAGCCATGACGGGCGGAGTAGAAACTATAATCTCTATCTTGGGGATGCATTTGTCTCCAAATATCTGTTAAGTTCAAATCTTTCATAAATGCCAAAGTAGAATTTGCAGCCTTTGATCTTGTTACTACATTGGTTGATGACCTGTCAAGAATTGGGCATAACAAAAATTCCAATCTCCTCCGGACAAAACATTCCCCTGAGCCTCAGACAGCTGAAGAAACACATTTTGAATATTGAAATTCTTTATTAGGAATAAACCATTGAGATGAACCATCTCGTTTTCAAGGACATCCTCAAGTTACAGATACATACAGTATCTGTGTAGAACAAACAAAACTAAACAAATAAACAAAACAAACAAGTGAAACAAAACAAAACAGCACTAAACATAACAGGACAAATCAAACAGCATCAACAAGGGGGGACACAAATACAAACATACAACATACAACATACAACATAGCACATATAAGAATCATTGCGTCCAAGGATCTGTTATACTGTTAATAAGAATTAATGAAAGCATGAGCAGGTAGTCTCATAGTAAGAGGACAGCGCTGTTTTAAATAGTTGAAAGGAAGATATTGATCGAATATGAACAGGAAGGTTGTTCCAATCGGAAGGAGCTTTAAAACTAAAGGATTTTTTACCCACTGTTTTAGTTATATTAGATGGAATTGTAAAATAAGTCTGTACGCAGTGTCTAAGATGATGATTAGAGGTGTATGGGTCCATATATTGTTTAAGATATTGTGGATAATTATAGTAAATACATTTGAAGATAAACTGTAACCAGTGCTGCTGTCGTCTTACTATGGGAGATGGCAAGTTGAGATTTTCATACATGGTGCAATGATGAGTTGTATATGGACAGCCAAGGGCAAATCTGCAGAGACGGTTGAATAACGTGTTAAGTGGAAGGAGGTTAGTTTTTGGTGCAGTCTGGTAGACTACATCTGCATAATCCATCATTGGAAGAATAAGTTGCATGACCAGTTTTTTTCTAACTGACAGTGTAAAACATTTTCTATTGTGAAAGAGAACCCCAGTGCTATAGTAAAAGGAGCATCATCATAATTCGGGGCATACACATTCAAAAATGTCCAAGATTCAGAATACATTTCACAGTGAATAAGCACGTATCGGCCCAATGGATCACAAATAGTTTCTCTGATTGTCAAGGGAATATTTTTTTTAACCAAAATTGCAACCCCCCTGGCTTTAGAATTAAACAGGGGGTGGTGTTGAGTGCAGTCTGGTTTATTAACCAGGCAAGAATATTCTAGGCTTATTGTCTGAAAATAAACAAACAAATAGGTTAAGGAAGGTAAAATGTTTTTCAGTGATTTCATCCTACAGGCTGGAGACGTATGTTTATGCTCCCGTCGGTGTGTTCCTGTGTTCCTGTCCATAATGTCCAGCATCGTTGAACCGATCGGTGTGAAACTTTGCTCGCATACTCCCAATATGCCATGAGAAAGAACCTCTGCCCCAAAGCTTCACACTGATTGGTCCAACAAAAGATTAGTTGACACGTACACTCGCACACAAGCAGATGTATTGATAGAGAGGATCCATGTCTGTTAAAGCGAAGCTCTTTTTTTTTTTTTTTTTCCAGTTCTCCTGGTTGAACAAACACACAACACAACAGGTAAACAAAGATTAAAAGGTTACTAATTATTAGATTATAGACCAAGCGCTTCTCTTCTACTGCAGTTAAATCTCTCTCTCTCTCTCTCTCTCTCTCTCTCTCTCTCTCTCTCTCTCTCTCTCTCTCTCTCTCTCACTCTCAGAGTCTGTGAGGTTGGTGAATGGGACTAGTGTGTGTTCAGGCAGAGTGGAGCTGAAGTCTAATCAGGCGTGGCTCTCAGTGTGTGAAGGTGACTTTGACCAGAAGGATGCAGAGGTGGTCTGTAGGGAGCTTGACTGTGGGGCTCCTTCAGTCCTCCAGGGGGCGCTCTATGGAGAAGTGAACGCTTCAATGTGGACTGAAGAGTTCCAGTGTGAAGGCAGTGAGTCTGTTCTCCTGGACTGTAGAACCATTAACTCAACTAGAAACACCTGCTCGCCTGACAAGACTGTTGGACTCACCTGCTTAGGTAATAATAGTATAATAATAATAAACTTTATCTGTACTCTAGCCTCTAGATTAGAAGGTGTTTTGGAGGTGTTTTGTCACCTCAAATGCATGCAATAGCTTGATTCTGCTTAATCCACTTAATCTCCACTTAATGTCCCTTATCGTGAACTGTAATGAGAAAAGGACCATTAAGTTCATAAATCGACACAATAAGCTTGGTGTGGAGGGCTCTGCAAATAACACCCCCTGCTGTCAAAGCAGTTGTCAATGTTTACAACTTTATGTCAAGGTTTACAACTTTGTCAATGTTTACAACTTCATGAGATGATTAAAGGTGATACACCATGCATTTAAAAGGTATTCATGTCATATTGTTTATGTCCCAAAAACGTTTTTCAAAAGGTTTGAGGCTAAATTACCTCTCCTGAATAGAGCCTCTCTCATTTTTGAATGGCTCTCAGAGCATTTTCAGCTGCAGTACCACCTTTGGCCTGAACTGCGCCACCCCCCCCCCCCCCCCCCCAAAAAAATTTCTTTGGAAAAAAATTTTTTTTTCTTCAGCAGCAAATCTGGACAGCCTGTTTTGAGAACCTGTGGGATGCTTTTAACCTCCGCCTTCCCAAAACCAGAGAAAGACACAATTGTCAGAAATGGGACTTTGTGAGGATAGAAGGTGCTAGTGGGACCCCAAAAAAAGGTTTTAAAATAGGAAAAGTGAAATTTCATGGTATATCACCTTTAAGTGGAACTCTCTTCAGAGAGAAAGAGAGACAAAGAGTCGAGAGAGAGAGAGAGAGAGAGGTTTCCACGCCGCTTCCTTTTTTTTGTCAGAATCGGTCATCAACAAATGTATTTGCGTTCATGCTGTTATTTTACCTTTTTGTGACTGTTATATGGTTAAATAAATGTTTATTTTATGAACAGAATTACAGTATTTAAAAAATGGGCCCATGGGCTCTGACACATAAGAACTCAAAATGTATAATGCACTAAGAATTCGTAAGCACTGTGTACAGCCTACAGCGCTTTTTCAAAATGTATCCACCTGTTTCTGCAAGACTTTACTGTAGCATTATCTGCGGCCTGCGGGACACTTCCAGTTAACCGCAGACATACAAGCTCACGTCGCGTCGCAGATGCAACCGTTGTGAGCTTGCGACGCCGGAAATGCCACTCGCCTTCTGCGCAATGCACGATGGGATGTTGGAAAGTTGTGGATAATGCACTTTGAAAAACAAGATACAAATAACATGACATAAAATGCACTGACTTTGCTAGCCTTAGATAACTACACTTTTGGTTTGGATTGTTATTTCATGATGAAATAATGGTACTTTTTTTTACTCCCTTGTCTCTGTACAGAGCCTGTCAGGTTAGTGGATGGACACTTGGTGACAAGGAGTAAATGTAATGGTGAACCGGAGATGAAACACCAGGGAGAGTGGAGACGAGTGGATGCTTCTGACTGGAACCTGAAGTCATTATCTGTAGTGTGTAGACAGCTGGACTGTGGAACTGCTGTGTCAGCAGTAGGGGGTTCTGATCCTATGTTTCATCCTGTATGGAAGATGACATTGCCCTGTGATGGGTCTGAAATTTCACTAAAGGATTGTGGATCAAAGAAGTCTTATAGTTCCACTAAGACGCTGGGTGTGTTCTGTTCAGGTAAAAACAATCACTTCAACAATGACTGTAATGTGTACAGTTTATTTTGGGCCATAGTGTTTGCTCTTTATTTTTATACCTATTTTCATTGTATGCTATCGTCTGTTTTCATTGCAATGTTTGCTCTTTGTTTTTAACGTGTACAGCACTTTGGTTGACCTGGTCAGATTAACCTTGATTTGGCTTGACCTGTTTATCTGTCCGTCTGTCTGTCTGTCTGTCTGTCTGTCTGTCTGTCTGTCTGTCTGTCTGTCTGTCTGTCTGTCTGACTGACTGACTGACTGGTGTGTGAAAATGGTCTTTGTTGGAACTCATGTTCTTGTCTGTTATGCACAGTGTTGCAGCAACAAAGTATGTTTACTTTACGTGACTACTGTTACTTAAAGGTGATACACCATGCATATAAAAAGTATTTATGTCATATTGTTTATGTCCCAAAAACGTTTTTCAAAAGGTTTGAGGCTAAATTACCACTCCTGAATAGAGAGCCTCTCTCATTTTTGAATGGCTCTCAGAGCATTTTGAGCTGCAGTACCACCTTTGGCCTGAACTGCGCCACCCCCCCAAAAAAATTGAAAAAAAAAGAAGATTGAAAAAAAAAAAAAGAATGTTCTCCTTCAAAAACGGCCGTCGATGACGTCAGCGACGGCAGTAAATCTGGACAGCCTGTTTTGAGAACCCGTGGGATGCTTTTAACCTCCGCCTTCCCAAAACCAGAGAAAGACACAATGGTCAGAAATGGGACTTGGTGAGGATAGAAGGTGCTAGTGGGACCACAAAAAAGGTTTTAAAATAGGAAAAGTGAAATTTCATGGTGTGTCATCTAAAGGGGTACTGTCACTTTAAAAAGTTATCTTAAAATATGAGTTAATATGTTTAAGATGTCATTTTGAGAATGCGCAATTATAAGCCAATCAAATTAATTGACTGTACTTTTGACTGTTGTTGGGGGGCGAGGGGCAGATTACACTGTGACATGAGTTTCAGACAATTTCAGACCATTTTCAGAGAGACCACGTGACCTACTGTATCATACTATTATAATTTTGGGCGTGTCAGCGGGCCTAGGCGAGACACTACAGGTGAATAGGGTATAAAAAGAACTAATAGCTATACAACAATGAAACTTTTCCAGTTGATTACTTACATCTTTGATTCATATTTTATTTATTTTTTATTGTCTATATATAATCTATATTTTATAAAATATGTATGAAAACAAATGCTGTTAACTCGGCACCTTCACGTATGAAATGAACATCTATATGTGTATTTTGAACTTTCATTTTGCATTAGTTTGAAAGTAGACATGTTTAGGAAGCAAAATAGTGTTTTTTATTTTTTACATGTTTTCACCTGCCATGTCTCCCCGTACATTTTGAATATCTGTATGTTACTATTTTTGTGTACTTTCACACCACTACATTTCAAAGACATCTCTAAAAAGTACAATTGAATTAACCACTTAAATGCACATCCAAATACAGTGAAAATAGCAGATCCACAAGCTCACAACGTTGCGATGTGACACGTTGTGAGCTTGTATCTGCTATTTTCACTATCCTATCCGCCTATATAAGGAAACCTATCTGTCAGTCAGTCAGTCAGTCATAACCTGTCTGTTCTGCATGATCTCCAGTGGCTTGAGCAGTTGATCTGCACACAGGGCAGGCATTAACCATTAGCATATGCACACAACCACGAATCCTGTTTTCACTTTCCCAGTATTTAAGCCGTTCCCAGTATTTAAGCTGTTTATTAGGGTGTGAAATTATTAAAACTAGAAGCTCGGCCGCCCTTCGGGCGGCAGAGCGTCTAGTCGGCGACCTGGCCAACTCGGGAACTATGTAAATAGGGAATGAATGCCCCGCCCTTTAATGCAAACCCCATTATACCTGTTGTCATAGGACCCGTTTTGACCATCTGTTTGCCTGTGTCCATGTATGCCCATATATGGAGATATCAGGCCCATATATGGAGATATCTGTCTGTCTGCGTCCATTTTATGCCCATATATGGAGATCCAGCCAATCGTCTAGTCGGGGACCGGCCTACTCGGGAACGATGTAAATAGGAATGAATGCCCCGCTCTTTAACGCAAACCCCATTTATCTGTTTGCCTGTGTCCATTTATGCCCATATATGGAGATATATTTCTGTCTGCGTCCATTTTATGCCTATATATGGATATCTCTGTATCCGTCTGTCTAAGGACCCTGCAATAATACGCAGCCTGCTTGCTTTGCCACCCGTGGGGAATGATGCCCCTCCGGTTGTTAGGCAATACCGATCATACACGTTGTTCGGTTATTGCTTAGCAGACATCAGCGCATACAGAGAATCCAAACCTTTCGCGCCGGTTCATATGGAGATATATTTCTGTCTGTGTCCATTTTATGCCTATATATGGATATCTCTGTATCCGTCTGTCTAAGGACCCTGCAATAATACGCAGCCTGCTTGCTTTTCCACCCGTGGGGAATGATGCCCCTCCGGTTGTTAGGCAATACCCATCATACCCGTTGTTCGGTTATTGCCTAGCGGACATCAGCGAATACGGAGAATCCAAACCTTTCGCGCCGTTTCCGGAAAATCGCGTATTGGGTGGGGTCGAGGCCGGGCACTGCACTCCCTGCTGCGGCGGGGAACGTGCATGCTGAATTTGAAGCCGGTGGGAAGAACGGTACGTGATGTCAGAGCCTTTTATGAAGTGATGTCACAATCAGCTCCGCATAAGGAGATTCCGGACGTTTTGCGCCGGTTCGGGAAAACCGTGCATCGGGTCGGGTTAGGGTTAGGCACTGCACTCCGTGCCGTGCCGTGGGACGCGCGTGCCGAATCTGAAGCCGGTGGGAAGAACGGTTCTCGAGATACGCAGATTACATACACACACGCAGACAGACACGCAGAGACTTCTCACATTTATAGTCGGCGACCTGGCCAACTCGGGAACAATGTAAATAGGGAATGAATGCCCCCATTATACCTGTTGTCATAGGATCCGTTTTGACCATCTGTTTGCGTATGTCCATTTATGCCCATATATGGAGATATCTGTCTGTCTATGTCCATTTTATGCCCATATATGGAGATCTCTGTAGGACCCGTTTTGACCTTTGTCTATTTTTTTTGTCCATTTTATGCCCATATGCCCATATATGGAGATCTCTGTATCTGTCTGTAGTGGTGTTTCCATAAAGCCACTTTTTGCGCATTAACGGCTTATTCGCAAAATGTTTTTATGGAAACACTTCAAAATGCGAATAAACTTTCATTATCCGCAAAAAAAGTTATCCGCTTGGAGGAGGAGGATTTTGAGCCTTTATCGAATAAACTAAATGCGCTTAAGTGAATGGAAACGGGTCAGACAATAAATGCGAATAGATTATGACGTTCTAGGTCCATTTCCCCTGCCGCTTTGTCCATGGTATAGCGTTAGCCCACAAAACAAACCTGTTGTTTGTTACACACGGAGTGACACGGACCGTGTGTAAATTCCTCCCGTTTTCACCTCAAGCCATCGGTGGCGAGCGAACCCTTCCTCATCCCACGGTGTTGCGTGCCTGAAGTGCCCAATCTACAAGCTCACAGGCACAGCAGCTCGCATCCACGTCTCCGCGCCGCGTTGGGAGCTTGCAGATCGGCCACCTGACCTTCCAGAGGACGCTGAAACTTGCACTGTGCAGCGACGCGACCGCGGTTTTCCGGTGAACCGGTAGCTTTATGTATTGAGAGGAACTCTTGCCAATTTCGTAAGAGACTCGTCGCCAATTGTAATATATTTAAAAGTTATTTGGGGCCATGATGATGACTGATAATCATCCCTTCTTCCCACTACTAGACAGCGACCGAGTCACAGCAGTCAGATGTGCAGACGGTGCAGTGCTCAGGTTCGGTCTGAAAAAAATCAGCCCGATCAACTCTTGCGAACGTCGCTAATTCGAATGACACCCGCAAATGGAAACATGCTAAATTCGCTTTGTCTTAATGCGTATTTCTGATAATTCACTTCCCTAATTCGAATAAGTTTATGGAAACGCCACTTGTCCCTTTTATGCCCATTTACGGAGATATCTGTCTATATGCGTCCATTTCTTTGTGTCCCTTTTATGCCCATATACGGAGATATCTGTCTATATGCGTCCATTTCTTGTTGACTCATGTGGCGTAGGTGATGTCAGAGCCTTTTATGATGTGATGTCACAATGACTAAAATGACAATTTCCTCCGGAACAGCCTGATGTCAACAATCAGCTCTGCATAAGGAGATTCCGAACGTTTCGCGCCGGTTTCGGAAAACCGCGCGTCGGGTCGGGTCGAGGCCCGGCACTGCCCTCCGCGCCGCGGCGGGGAACGCGCATGCTGAATCTGAAGCCGGTAGGACGAACGGTTCTCGAGATACGCGGATTACATAAAGACACGCACGCAGACACACACGCAGAGACTTCTCGCATTTATTGTAAGATAAGATGTTCCTCTCTCTCTCTCTCTCTCTCTCTCTCTCTCTCTCTCTCTCTCTCTCTCTCTCTCTCTCTCTCTCTCTCTCTCTCTTTCTCCCCCCCTCCCTCCAGAGGCTGTGAGGTTGGTGAATGGGACCAGTTTGTGTTCAGGCAGAGTGGAGGTGAAGTCTGATCAGTCGTGGCTCTCAGTGTGTGAAGATGACTTTGACCAGCAGGATGCAGAAGTGGTTTGTAGGGAGCTTGGCTGTGGGGCTCCTTCAATCCTCCAGGGGGCGCTCTATGGAGAAGTGAAAGCTTCAATGTGGACCAAAGAGTTCCAGTGTGAAGGCAACGAGTCTGTTCTCCTGGACTGTAGAACCTCAAACTCAACTAGAAACACCTGCTCACCTGACAAGACTGTTGGACTCACCTGCTCAGGTAATATTAGCAATACTAATAAAGTGTATTTGTACAGCACTTTCACAAACAAGGTCTCATAGTGCTTTACAAACACACACATATATATATATATATATATATATATATATATATATATATATATATATGTAACGGAGGTGATCCGAACCTCCCCACCCGGGTTCGTACCCGGGTCTCCCACGCAAAAGTCCAATATCTTAACCACTAGACCAAAGAGACATCTCTTTGGTCTGGGGGAGATACTAGACTTTTGAGGCTTCAAGGCTGGGGCTGCGACTCTCTCCATCACACTCACCCCCCTTTGACCTCCTCCTACGGGGAAGCCCGAATCCGGGTCACGGCACCAATGTAACAGAGGTGATCCGAACCTCCCCACCCGGGTTCGTACCCGGGTCTCCCACGCGAAAGTCCAATATCCAAATACCAAAGAGACATCTCTTTGGTCTGAGGGAGATACTAGACTTTTGAGGCTTCAAGGCTGGGGCTGCGACTCTCTCCGTCACATATATATATATATACATACTCAGTGTTGTAGTGCTGTTTTGTGTTTAATTGTATCCATATAGGCTAAAAGTAAATGACAAGGGTGCAATTATATTCAATATTTAATCGTGTTGTAGAAAACACAACATAGCTCATCAAGCTTAATTAAAGAGTCTCAGATGTTACTTTGTGCTTTTCATTTGGACAGAAGAAATTTAAACAATGTAGACAATATTTAATCAACCATCAATGCATTACATAACAGGGTGAAAGTGGTAAACGCATGTTTTTGATAGCACATTAATACTTAAAAGAAATGAACCAAAAAGATTGGAGTAAGTTCCCGTGTTTAGTTATAACAACTGCCAAAGTGGGTCTGGGTTATCTGACACGACAGGCTGTGCAACTCTGGCTGGAGTGTTTTCAGCAGAGCGATGCGTTCGCAACCAAGTCCTTACATAGGGCTCTGGTTTCCAGAACCGGAGCGGAGGTCCATGCTGTCTGGTGAACATTAGAGCCAAGCCGGCACATGTTCTGTATGCAGTCGTGAAACGGATTGATGTTATATGTTGTTCATCTATCAGATAAACCACCAAACTCCCTCACTCACACACTCACACACTCACGCTCTAACGCTCTAACGCTCACGCTTATCTACGTTTATCTATTCACTCGCTTTAGCAACTGATCCCAAAGTTCACATGGTATTGGCCATTAGCATTATACCAACGGTGACGGAGCCCGAATTTCATTTATCCCAAATTAAAGCTGTTTATTAGCGTTTTCTTAGCCTGTTGTCAGGGTTACGGTCCGTTCCTCCAGGCCATGGGATCTGTAGCCCCACACACACACCCCTCTCTCTCACAGTTAGGAATGTGCACTCTCTCTCTCTCTCTCTCTCTCTCTCTCTCTCTCTCTCTCTCCCTCTCTCCCTCTCTCTTTCTCTCCTCTCTCGCTTTCACCAGGTGCGTTTGATGTGTGTCTCATCTTCCAACGGGTATGAAAAAACTATGTGGAGCAAGCGCATACATTATGCCTTACATTATGATGCTCCCACATATTCTCACGCACGCACCAGTTACAGTAACTTTCCCCACAACCCACACTCTGCACATATTTTGGAGCACATATCTTCGAACGGGTAAGGTCTAGTCAAACTAAAGCTGCGCTCGCATTCTGCCGAGCTGCATGGGATGAACATATTACTGTTAACTAGTGGCACAAGTGCGCGTGGAGCGCCTCTTCCTCTAGTACCTCTACATTCTATGTAGTCCTTCTAAACTAAGCATTCTCTGTAGCTGCGCATTGACATCACAAGTTCACAACCAATAGATAGATTATTAGAGAGAGAGAGAACTATTTTATATTGAAAGTAATAGTACTTTGTTTTACTACTTACTCTCTTTTCTCTGTACAGAGCCTATCAGGCTGGAGGGACAAACCAGTAACTGTTCTGGTATACTGGAAATTAAAGACCAGGGAGACTGGACTCCAGTGGATTCTGTCTGGACCCTTAAGGCAGCATCAGTAGTGTGTAGACAGCTGGACTGTGGCTCTGCTGTGTCAACACAAAGGAGTTCTGGTTCTACACATCTACACGCTGTATGGAATATTCCATCTTCCTGTGTTGGATCTGAGCCTTCATCACTCAGGGAGTGTGGAGTGGTGATGTATGGTCCTTACCGTCTGGAGGTGATCTGTTCAGGTAACACAAAATAATGACATAAACGATAACCATAATCTGTACAATCTGTTATTAAATTGATCCAGCTGTCTGTCTGTCCCTGTCCATCCATCCGTCCGTTTGTTAGTAGCCTACTACCTTTAATGAATGAAATGCTGAATATTCTCTCTCTCTCTCCCTCCAGAGTCTGTGAGGTTGGTGAATGGGACTGGTTTGTGTTCAGGCAGAGTGGAGGTGAAGTCTGATCACTCGTGGCTCTCAGTGTGTGAAGGTGACTTTGACCAGCAGGATGCAGAGGTGGTCTGTAGGGAGCTTGGCTGTGGGGCTCCTTCAGTCCTCCAGGGGGCGCTCTATGGAGAAGTGAACGCTCAGATGTGGACCAAAGAGTTCCAGTGTGAAGGCAACGAGTCTGTTCTCCTGGACTGTAGAACCTCAGACTCAACTAGAAACACCTGCTCACCTGACAAGGCTGTTGGACTCACCTGCTCAGGTAATAATAGCGACATTAAGCAGACCGTTTCTACTACCGCAACGTGAGGCGGGACTACGGCTGCTATGACGTAATAGCCGTAGCGATCAAAATGGTTAAGCAAAGCCTCGGTGGCTACGGGTTCCCACCCCTTTCATTGAACGCTTTGGTTCCCATGGCGACGCGCACACGCAGCAGACAGAGTAGGCGCTACGTGGGAAGGGACCTTCTGCCGTAGTAGAGACGGCCGCGGTGACGGCAGGTTTATCTATCGAGCGCGGATCATTTCCGATTACCGTTGTCATCTGCCGTTGCCGTAGCGTTGCTTAAACTGGCTAATATTAAGATCAAGACATGATCATTAGGTAATATGATATAAGGTATAAGTAAAGAATGTGTAGTACAGTATGTGTTAAAATGATGTTTTATGAGGACACACCCACCTAACTCAGCTCCTCTGCCTCCTCCTACATGACCACCCACCTGTCCTAGTCCCTCCCCCTCCTCATAAAAGGACTGCCCATAGCTCTGCACAGTTGTTTACAGAATGGTCTAGAACAGTTCTGACAGCTGGCTAGAGTCTGAGACACATACAACAGCAGAGCTCTGCAAAGACAGATAATGCACAATAGTTTTAGTTTAGTTGTGTAGATTATCCAAAATCATGGAAACCCTCAAGTTTAATAGCCTCGCAACAGCCAGACTCTCCCCTCGGGAGAGTCTGGCCATAGACAACTCATTACTATGACGTAGTTACTCACTTTGACAGACAGATAACTTTACCCAGTCAGTAGCCATCAGCGCATCAAAACATCATCGGCAGAACAGCAAATACGTCTTTTCAAGATAGAAATTCCAAAAGTGCAATCCCTGTTGTTATTTTTTTAAGTTGTGATGACGTAGATCTGGATGGCCATGCCAGGCTACTAGTTTAACCCCTCATAGGCTACTTAAGGTCATCAACCACCATCAGCTCGTACGCTCATCAAATAGAGTAGTACTGTCTGAATACCAGCTGCATGAACTAGTAAAGTTCATCTACTGCACAGCTGGTCACAGACGAGACTAGACTTGATTCAAACTGTTTCAAGTTGCTCATGACTTTAATTTAGGTTGATAGATGTTTTAACTCACCAGTAATGCTCCTGAGATGGTGCTTTCAGTGTCTCCAGGATAAACTGTTGGAAAAGAATGTTGCAGCTACTGTACTGTAACACCAGAACTACCTGCCATGTTTCACACACATATATGATGGGAGTAAATGTTTTTGGGTGCGTCTTGTTTCTATTTGTAATTTTGACAGAGAAGCTTTCAGCTCACAGGAAGAAACCAAAGACACACAGGGAAGATGTCCTTCCACATTATAACCACACCAGGTGGTCTAGAGCTAATGTCAACTCCATAGACACAATAATAAATGGAAAATTTGGCACTCCATCTTTAAATGTCAATCAATAAACCATACAGGTTTGGTAGGATTTTTTTAATGTTCCCTGTAATCATGTCTTGGGGATTTCTAGCATTAAGAATTGACAGTATAAGCTTATTTATGTCTTGACCTCTCATATCTTGTGCGCTTCAGGAAGTACAGTACCAACTTCTCGCTGGCACAGTCTGTTGTCAGCCGTGTCCCTTCATTCACTCACACAGCTCTGGATGGTTTGTCAGTGATGCTGCTGTTGTTGAGTTTACTCCTCTCTGAGTATTAAGCTTTTGACACAGGAAGACTGAACTAAACAAAACACTAAGCTATAATGGTTAGGGGGAGAAAATGGTCTTTAACAGTCTCTTTGTGCAGCAAGTATCCCAAGTCAGTCTCACCTTCACTCAAAAAACACTCTTCACTGCTGTAGTGCTGAATCTTACTGAATCATGTCTATGTGGAAACTGTTCCTCCCTTGTTAAGGTATCCGACTGTCCAATCAACTCACTAACCACAGGTGGGAAATGTCATAGCATGAATCAACCGGTGAGAAATGTACTACACCAGTGTGACACAAGCCCTAATTAAATGCATCCCGATGTAACATGATGTGAGCTTGTAGATTGGCTATTCTCGCCACTTTTGACACAGTCATGACACAGTCATACGACAAAATACAATAAATAGGGCTTAAGTGCTTCAGAGACTGCACTGTCTTTACTTCTTGTCTGGGCTGTTTAGGTAGAGGTGACAGCTAGAAAAGGGGTCCTCTACCTCCAAGCTGTCCCTGTCCACAATGCACTGTAGGACTTTATGTCCACCATGCAGGAGTGCAGCTCCTCTGTGGTTGTGAGGCTGGTGTCTCTCAGTTGGTCTACGTAGGTCAGTCTTCTCCCCCTGTAGAGACCTACTTGAGCTCACACAGTATAACCAGGCCGGCATCAAGCTCAGGGTGTCCCAAACAGTGGATAACAAGGTTGATACATGGTCCTGCTACAGCACATCAAGGACCTAACCCCATACAGAACCTCACCCTCCGCTGTCGATCTATTGTTAGGAAAGAATTCCTCCACGGCGGAGGGGATCACCCTTTTCGCCACTATGTATCCAAAAAGTAAGGGTAGTTCCACGCTCCCAGAGTATGATTTTCCCGAACACCGGCACCTAAAAAAACTATTTAATCAGCCTGTGCCATGTTCGTACTGTTTGTACTTCAGTTTTCAGTACTTTTAGTTCTACTCCACTACATCTCAGAGGCAAATGTTGTACTTTTACATCACTACAATTATTTGAAAACTGTAGTACTTTGCAGATATAAATGAGTATATTATAAAACATACATTAATCCACTTTAGCCCTATTTTATACCTAGGCTATTTGAAAAAGGGTTTTGAATGACAGACTTTTACTTGTAACGTTGTATTTCTATATTGCAGTATTGATACTTTTACTTAAGTAAAACATGTGAGTACTTTTTCCACCACTGCAAACAAGCTAAAGTTCAGGTTGATGATATTCCCTGGAGATGGGCCTATGCACTGACTATTATAGGACCAAGAAGGTGAAGACTATGTCTTCCTTTCTTCTCTCCTCAGTGTGTAGTCAAGCATGAATGAGGATGAAGAGGTATGGTGTGAATGTTACTTTGCTGTTCTTCTCTTGCGTGCTGACCTTGGACCTTGCATCTTTAAGACGGGAGCGTTTCGCTGTTACTACGTGTCATCTTTTTGACACCCAAACCAAACCCTTACCCGGTCCCTAACCTCCGTGGGGTGAGTCGCTAACCCTCCCGACGCTCCGTTGTCGAAATGATGACACGTAGTAGTAGCGAGATTTCACCCTCTAAGTCTAAGACACAGCCACAGTCTTCACAAACTTGTACAGCCCGAGTATGTCTAGCATCTTGTGTTTTGATTCCTATTTTACAAAAGTAATGCCTTTTTTTTGTCTCTGCTTACTTTCTGTACAGATGTCAGGTTGGTGGAAGGAGCCAGTGACTGTTCTGGTAAACTGGAGATGAGACTCCATGAAGAGTGGAGACCAGTGGATGATTCTGGTTGGACCCTGAAGTCATCATCTGTTGTGTGTAGACAGCTGGGCTGCGGTTCTGCTGTTTCATCACAAAGAATGTCTGGTTCTGCAAATCAACCAGTATGGTGGATAACCTCTCCCTGTGTTGGCTATGAGGTTTCGCTGAAGGAGTGTGGAACAAATATGTCTTCTACTTCAACTCACAGACTGGAGGTGATCTGTTCAGGTAACACTTCAAGTAGCATGTGAGGGGTCAAACTATGTGTTTTTCGCGATTCTGAATCCAATTTTGCGCGAAAAACATTCCTTGGGCTAAAAACGGCCCCCATAAAACTATGGTTTAGTGAACTTTTCACAGTTTTGTGGGGGCTGTTTCTCGGAAAGGAGTGTTTTTCTTGCATGCTTGCATTGGATTCAGAATCCTGACAAACACTTGGTTTAATTTATTTTTTGTATTATTTTACTGTATAGTAAAGTCTATGAGAGCCCAACTTGAGAGCCCAATCTGAGATGTCCCTATAGCCAAAAATGTTCCATAGGGCATGTTCTAACTGTGTGCCAAATTTCATGCTTCTTTCATAAAGTGCACAATTTTTGTCCGAAACGCTCTGACTATACCTGAGATATGACACTAAATCAATTTAATCTCTCTCTGATGTGTGCAGCAGGGCAACTCAATGTCTATTACATTTTGATACACACACCTCCCATGCCACTGGAGGGGTAACCTTGCTTTAGTTTGATTAACCTAATAACTAAGTACCATCAACAAAACTCCTCCCTTATCAATAGGCTACAAGTCGTGATTGTCCATTACAGAGACATCTTAAGGAATTCTCAATACATAAAGATAATTATGTATTACATTTAGATAACTCTTTATGTATGTGTGCCTATGTAAACACAGTACCTTAGTTGATGTGTAGTTATGTGTACCTTGGACTTATTGCACTTAATACCACAGTTAATACCACGATGTGTTGTTGTCAACAAGGAAAGATGAAAAAATAGGTTAAACACAAGTGGTACATATTATGACCATCTCTCTCTCTCTCTCTCTCTCTCTCTCTCTCTCTCTCTCTCTCTCTCTCTCTCTCTCTCTCTTCAGAGTCTGTGAGGTTGGTGAATGGGACTAGTGTGTGTTCAGGCAGAGTGGAGGTGAGGTCTGATAAGAAGTGGCTCTCAGTGTGTGAAGATGACTTTGACCAGCAGGATGCAGAGGTGGTCTGTAGGCAGCTTGGCTGTGGAGCTCCTTCAGTCCTCCAGGGGGCACTCTATGGAGAAGTGAATGCTTCAATGTGGACCAAAGAGTACCAGTGTGAAGGCAGTGAGTCTGTTCTCCTGGACTGTAGAACCTCAGACTCAACTAGAAACACCTGCTCACCTGACAAGACTGTTGGACTCACCTGCTCAGGTAATAATAATAATAAATATAGCTGCAAGCAGCAATAAAGTGGCCAAGCCAGGAACAAGTAGTAAAGGAAAAAAGCAGCTGAAAAAAGCAGGAAAAGCAAGAAAAGTGGGAAAACTATTCAAAGAAAGACTAGAAGCAGTGTTCTTCCGAGAACAGGTCTCAGGACTATTTTGACTATTCTATTCTAAGATTGACTTGAAATCTTGACATGAAAATGAAATTTCTACTTTATTTTCTCCTTGTCTTGGGTTGTCTCTGTACAGAGCCTGGTGATGTCAGGTTGGAGGGAGGAACCAGTAACTGTAGTGGTATACTGGAGGTGAAATACCAGGACGAGTGGAGACCAGTGGATTTTATTTATGACTGGAACCTGAAGTCATCATCTGTAGTGTGTAGACAGCTGGACTGTGGCTCTGCTGTTTCAACACAAAGGAATTCTGGTTCAACAGTTCAACCTGTATGGAATATTCCATTTTCCTGTGTTGGATCTCAAGTTTCACCGAAGGAGTGTGGAGCAAAGTCTTCTCATAATTCCACTGAGACACTGGAGGTGGCCTGTTCTGGTAAAACAATGACTGCAACAATGACAATCTGTACAGTCCATCCGTGTGTGTGTGTGTGTGTGTGTGTGTGTGTGTGTGTGTGTGTGTGTGTGTGTGTGTGTATTCAACACACGCATTTACCTTTAATAAGATTTAATTTGTTTTACTTTTTTTACTTTAACACTTCGCCAGCCGAAATAGAATGGCTTGTTGGTAGATTAGCCGTGAAATTTCTATTATTATATTATGATCTGAACTGCATTCATTTTACAAGACCATCAGCGCTATATCACGTGGTCTTCATCCCCCATAAACATCACACGATCCCCGTTGTATTCTCACCACAGTCACCAGCGAAATTCCTCAGTCTGCATTGGCTTAGAGTGGCGGTTTCGGCCGACGCATCTTCTCCCCGTGCGTTTCGCGTGCGCGATCCGTTCACGTAAATGTCGGCTCAAATAATCCAAGTATGACTCTAGAGTAGATATGAACATTTTCGCTAGCTTAGCCCCCAGCACTCCAGCTGTGCACTAACGTCTAAACAGAAAATGGATGGTAGCTGGGAAGGTTTTCATGGAAAGGACCTGACGTCACTTCTGCTTCATGTCAGAGGAGCCATGCGCTATCGATGGACGAGCGGTGACTAGGGAAGGTTAGACGATCGCCGATTTTCGGATAAAAATCAGTTATTTAATTTTTAATGACAAAGTACGGTAAAAGACGGCGCGGCTGAGACATCCTTGCTCAGATGTCCGGTATAAAACGGTTTTAATATTAAGTGGCTCCCCGTGGCTTGGAAAGGGTTAATAATCTCTCTCTCTCTCTCTCTCTCTCTCTCTCTCTCTCTCTCTCTCTCTCCAGAGTCTGTGAGGTTGGTGAATGGGACTAGTGTGTGTTCAGGCAGAGTGGAGGTGAAGTCAAATCAGTTGTGGGTCTCAGTGTGTGAAGGGGACTTTGACCAGCAGGATGCAGAGGTGGTCTGTATGGAGCTTGGCTGTGGGGCTCCTTCAGTCCTCCAGGGGGCGCTCTATGGAGAAGTGAATGCTTCAATGTGGACCAAAGAGTTCCAGTGTGAAGGCAACGAGTCTGTTCTCCTGGACTGTAGAACCGTTAAATCAACTAGAAACACCTGCTCACCTGACAAGGTTGTTGGACTCACCTGCTCAGGTAATAATAATAATAATAATAATAACAACAATAAACTATATCTGTATAGCACTTTTTCCAAGCTCACAATTGGAACGCGCTGTGAGCTTGTAGATTGTCAATTGTCAGCAAAGGGATTTGGTCTAGACTGGAGAGAAAAGACAAATATAACTTAGTGAACCTTTAATGCCTGTTGTTTTAATGCCATGTTTATGAACTGGGGAATATACAAACTATTTTCAAACTAAAAAACTGTTAATATAATTTCAGGAAATTATATTGACTTCAAGATGGTTACTTGTTTCTTTTCTTCTTCTTTTTTTTTGGTTTACATCAGGGCATAATTACATTCAGTGTTTATTAACAATGTAAAAAAAGAGAGAAAGATATATAGATTATGTTGTAAAACATCATATAGGCCTATGTGTGATATGACAGATATTGAGTGTCTACATTGTGTATTCATGTTAACATTCCAAACAAAGCATAAAAGATGGCCTCTGACTCACCAGTCTTTAGACACAGAGCAGGTGGAGGTAATAGATCCCCATCATCAGTTAACAGAACACCACCAGCCATTTATTAACATGGAGGCAGAACTGAACGCTTTGAGCTCACAAGACATGTCTGGTCTAAATGTTCTGCTACTCTCTTGCATCTTTACAGAACCTGATGATGTCAGGTTGGTGGGAGGAAGCAGTAACTGTACTGGTATACTGGAGGTGAAACACCAGGGAGACTGGAGACCACTGGATGGTCAATCTGACTGGAACCTTAAGTCATCGTCTGTAGTGTGTAGACAGCTGGACTGTGGCTCTGATGTTTCAACACAAAGGAGTTCTGCTTCTACAGTTCAACCTGTATGGTGGATTACGACTGACTGCGTTGGATCCGAGTCTTCTCTGAGGGAGTGCGGAACAAAGATGGCTCATAATTCCACTGTCAGATTGGAGGTGATCTGTTCAGGTAACACAAACAATGATGTCCCTCTACTTGCCTACTTAATATAACCCACAGCATGGAAACATGATGTTTCATTTCCAGAATGTATATATATCTGTTTGTGACATTTTCATAAAGAGGACAGTTTGGGATGCTGTGAAGGATTTCCTCAATTTAGGTTAGGTTTGATGTTTCTTATTTAATTTGACATTGTTACTACTTTCCAATATGTTGGATCTCTAATTTTGGTTCAATCTCTACTCTATTTAAATATCTGCTGTATCGTCCAATCACTTGTCTTGTTACAGATCTGCTGTTTAAGCCAAACATCAGTGTATCCCCCACTATAAATGGGGTTTCTGGGGGGCAGCAGCAGGAGCAGCAGGTGTGGGAAGGTTCCAACTTCACCGTCAACTGTTACATTCAGCCTCAGTATGAAGGAGGCTTCTTCCACCTCACCTTCACTGGATCCAATACAACACACAACCTCACCCAGCCATCTGTCAATCACTCTGCCAACTTCCTGTTTTATGAAGCAGACCACACGCATCAAGGAAATTACAGCTGTGCTTATCACGTCAATGTCGTTATAAATCACACCAATGTGTTTTCTCATAATTTCTCCTCTGAGAGCGAGATCCTCTCCCTCACTGTCACAGGTAACCTCAATTCAATCAATCAAACAAACATGAAAGTTATATTAAAGGGGCTACACTTTTCTGTAAATAACAGCCCATAATACGTTTTTCTACAGGTTTAAGCCTAAACAACCACACAGCAATTGGATTGTCATGTTCTATCTCTCTGTCAAAGTTAAATTCATGGTGTAGCCCTTTTAAGTATATCATTTTAAATAAATGTTTTCTTACATGATGTTTGATGATGTTTTTATTCCAACATATTTCTCTCTCAGTCCCTTTACCTCCTCTGACATCTAACATCATCAGAGTTACAGTCACAGTGGTGCTGGTGCTGTTGATGTTGGTAATCTACGCCCTCTATCGTCTCCGGAAGGTAATACATGTTTCTTCAATATGAAGGCTGGAATGTAAATGACAGTAAAACCAGACTTATTGTGTTCATACAACAAACGATAGAGAGATGGGATGGTTCTCAACCACAGTGTTATTACCTTCCAAATGCCAATTCCCTACACTTCCTCTGAATTATACAGGTGCCCACATTTAATGTGCACTTTATAGGAAGTCTGTATTTGACTCAACATTATTCACAGTCATTATTATTATTATTACTACTGTCTCGATGTAATATTGTGTGATTGGACCCTGCTCATTACTGCTCGTGGTTTGTTTTACAAGATCACTGTTGTTTGCACTTGCATAGTTGTTGCCTGTAATAGCCTATGTTACATGGCCACTGGGTTATACCATACATATGGTTCACACTGTATATGATGCACAGGTACTGCATGGTTATTTCAGTGCTCTCCAAAATGAATGAAGGTTTTACTTTTATATCTTCTTCCTCTTCTTTTGAGCGGTGCTACTGGCAGGAGCTTAGCTCCAAAATCTGGACACAAAGCTTGGACTACATCTTGGCACAAAGCACTCAGTTTGTTGTACGCCAAGGTCACATTGGCCAAGCTTCACAGGACGCTTAATGAAATTAACTAATATAAAATAGCTCCGCTCACTTCACACCAGATGTGATTATTTAGGGACAAAAAGCTTTGATTTAAGCAAACCAGATGTGATTCAGTGACTTAACGCTGGGCATTTCTGTTTCTCCAGGCCATCAGAAGACGGAATACAGGAGTGGGGAACATTGCAAGGGTTCATTATAATGTAGGAAGGGAGAGCGTTGAGATAGATTATGATGATGTTGGTTCTGATGCTGAAGCTGGACCCAGTGAAGAGGAAGATTATTATGATGTTGTTGGTTCTGATGCTGAAGCTGGACCCGGTGCAGAGGAAGATTACCATCAGTATGAATACATTGATGAACAGAGAGTTGCTGAAGCTGGTCCCAGTGAAGAGTGAAGAGGCCCTTGTGCGCGCGCGAAGTACCGCACACGCGAAGTACCGCACACGCGAAGTACCGGATACATAGAGTGGGCAGGCTTTAGACTGCACTAAGCTTTCAGAGCAACTACATGCAGTGCGGCGAGCAGAGCAGAAGCTCTCAATGTTATTACCATAATAAAACAAAATGCACAGTAACTAAACACAAATATCACTTTATTTGGATAGCAATACTTTAAAATGTCATCATTAACTCATTCAGGGTCTTTTCAAAATGGCTTCCAAGTTCCACACCGCCTCCCTCTCCATAGACTTCCATGTAATTAATAGTGCACGGATCATGCACCCCCATGCCTAGATCATGCACCACATGTGTGCACACTGTTCACAGCTTTCAAACAAAAAAATCCGAATGGAAATCCGTTCAGGCATTCATGAGCTAGCAGCCATTATGTTTTCTTGAAATGTAAACAAACGTGGCTGCCATGTTTGAAAGATGGGGTTGGTATGGGGGTTAAACATGGAATTTCGCGATCATGCCTACTACATTTTTTGGGGTACAAAAAATGTTTTTTGAAAAAAAAAATTTTTTTTTTTTTTTTTTTTTTTTGGAGGCCCCCCACCCCCCTGAGGCCCCTGGGCACGTGCCCACCCTTGCCCAATGGTAAATCCGGCCCTGGTGAAAGGTCAAGTTTATTAAGTATTGACGGTCCAAGTGGTTAAATACTGTATCAGAAAACACAAATTTGTCATGAATCTAAAATACGCCGATCAATGTGCTGTCAAACGATGAAACCATATGGAATCTGTGAACAGGTTGTGGGGGTCCCTGCTTCAACTCTATCTCAACTAAGGGGTCCTTGGCCTGAAAACGTTGAAGACCCCTGCCCTAAAGCACAACTAGTCTTCCTGGGGTCCACATATAAAAACAGTACATAGAAAAAACTGTTATAATCCATGATACGAAATCCTTTTATGAACGCATATAAGACTTTAAAAACATTCTAACATTCCAGTACATCCTACAACCGATATTTTCCCCGGTGTTTCTTTATTAGCTTTTTGAATAGTGATTTCTGTGTCAGTTTGGGCATTAACAGTGGCAATGTATACCATCATTTGGTTTAGGAAGTGAATTCTGGCCTTGTGTTGCTTGTCTGGCAGCATATGTATACTGTATGACTCTAAATTGAATGTTCAGCTGACTGTACCTAAATGATGGAGTTTTAGATCGTAAGACCTTCCATGTTGAGAGTAGCAGTGCAGCAGTCATTTTATCTTCAACTTTTATCTTTTAGCTTCTGATGTGGAGAGCTGTAGAAACACATGCAGAGCTGCTGGTCAGAGCTGATGGAGAGTCTCTCTTTGCCATGCTGTCAGCCTCAGCCACAGAAGCAGCAACACTCCACTGGCAGCAGCCTCCCTCTGACAGCTCTGCTGCCCCGGGCACACATTAACACACACCTCTGGGCTTGTCTCTGAATAGCTAAGCAGATTAATGGTTTAATCGTTCACTTTGTGATACAAGCGTGAAACTTGGTACATATACTCTTCAAATCCTGCTCTCTTCAAAAATAGCGCGGGCCACTCAAAATTCCAAGATGGCGGCCCCCAAAATCCAAGATGTCTGCCCAAAAATGATGTTTTTCCTTCATAACTGGAATTGCATTCATTTTAAGACCCATAAATGTATTGAAGTTGAATATAAAGATGGGCATCGCGGATGTTTTGGTACCAAGTACATGTCTGTATCTATTATGGTTCTTGAGATACAGCATATACTCAGAGCAGATTAATGGTTAATTTCATACGAATCGTTCATTTGTAATGCAAGCATGAAATTTGGTACAATTACTCTCTAAGGGCCACTCTTATGGAAAAAGGCGCTGGCCACTCAAAATTCCAAGATGGTGACCTTTTTTTCAAAATGGAAGCCACCTTTTCAGAGGAGATCTTGATATAATAAGAATAAGAATCGTTCACTTTGTGATACAAGGATGACATTTGGCACATTTACTCTGTAAGGGCCACTCTTATGGAAAAAGGTGCTGGCCACGCAAAATTCCAATATGGCAGCCCCCGAAATCCAAGATGTCTTTCCAAAAATATTGTTTTTCCTTTATAACTCGAGTTGCATTCATTTTAAAACACATATATGTATTGAAGTTGAATATAAAGATGGATATTGCGGATGTTTTGGTACCGAGTACATGTCTGTATCTATTACGGTTCTTGAGATACAGCATATAGTCGGAGCAGATTAAAGGCAAATTTTTAAAAAGGAACAAATGATTCAGTGGCCAGTGCCTTTTTTCATAAGAGTGGCCCTTACAGAGTAAATGTACCAAATGTCATCCTTGTATCACAAAGTGAACGATTCTTATTCTTATTATATCAAGATCTTCTCTGAGAAGGTGGCTTCCATTTTGAAAAAAAAGGTCACCATCTTGGAATTTTGAGTGGCCAGCGCCTTTTTCTATAAGAGTGGCCCTTAGAGAGTATTTGTACCAAATTTCATGCTTGCTTTACAAATGAACGATTCGTATGAAATTAGCCAATAATCTGCTCCGACTATATGCTGTATCTCGATAACCGTAATAGATACAGACATGTACTCGGTACCAAAACATCCGCAATGCCCATCTTTATATTCGATTTCAATACATTTATGGGTCTTAAAATGAATGCAATTCGAGTTATGAAGGAATAACATAATTTTTGGGCAGACATCTTGGATTTTGGGAGCCGCCATCTTGGAATTTTGAGTGGCCCGCGCTATTTTTGAAGAGAGCAGGATTTGAAGAGTATATGTACCAAGTTTCACGCTTGTATCACAAAGTGAACGATTCTGATGAAATGACCCATTAATCTGCTCCACTATAAAATAATGTTACATTTGATGTGATAAAAATTACACACATAGCCTATATATAAGGTACAGTTTCAGCTACTGATAAATGCTGATGATGTATAATATTCCACGTATACATTGTACATATGCCGATTTATTTTTATTTTCCATATTAGTATAAAACTACTGTATGTTGGCCCAAGGAAAGGCCAAAGGTGAGGGATTGTTTTCGATCCTGTCAGTCCGTCTTTACACATTTTGTCCAAACCTCATGCAAATCGCTCCATCCAACATGTTTCAAATCGGCCTGTTATAGCACCACCATGACGACGACGTACGCAAAACACATACGCGTCTGGCCGAAACGCAATCTAGTCCCTGTTCCGGTCTGGTTCCGGTCTCCCCCAAGCCCCCTGTGATTGGCTGAACCGGACGTAGGGAGCGCTCGGTTGTAGTCACTTGGACCGCGCGAGGTGCACCAAACGTTGCCTTTATCGTGCGATTGCATTCACCACGGCTTCGTAACTCGCGCGGCGCTCCGCCGGCCGCGCGGCCCTGGCCCGCTCTTCGCGGCCACTCGCGCCTGCGGCGCTCGGGGGCGAAGAGCAGGACCAAGGTCCGCTGGCCTTCGCGCCGCTTGCAATGTCGTGGACAATAACTGGCTGGCGTACCATAAAACGAGCGCTCCCTTCATAGACTAGATTGCGAATAGCTTCCTCGCAACACATACAGTATTATGCTAGGCTACTACTCCTATAAATGTTGTTGCAAATTGGTGCACATCATCTCTGTGAAACTTTGCACACACACTGTCAGGTGCCAAATCTAGCGCATTCTAAACATTTCAAATCGGAGCACCAATCAAGCCTAAAATTTTACTCTTATATACACAAGATGTCACAATAACAACCTTGAACCAAATGGATTTACACCTACTGTACTAGTTTAAAACTTTAAGACTCACAACCTTAGATGGTAAAAAGACTAACGCTGACAATGTGATTTTTTCACTCCTGGTTGTTGTATGTGTAAAAATGCAAATTCATCATAAATAATGTGTGATGTTGCAGAGAAACCACATCCTGATGAAGGGTTATAAACAGTAGAGCTGATGAGCAAACATTAAAGGCACCAGACAGCGCTGCGTCTCTTGAGCGAAGATCCATTTAAGACTAGTGTGATTGAATGTCCATTTATCTGTTCTGACCGCGAGATATGGATTTATATCTAATGTTGATGATGTTCACCTTGTTCTGGAGCTCAGGTAGGACTCTGTTTTAATCATGCGTGTTGATTGATTATAAAACTGATTATCTTTAGATCACTCAATGGTTTAAGGCTAAAATGTATCTCTGACTTACTTTTGCATTGTGAATCCTTTAGAAGTCTCAGGTCTTCAAGGACTAACAAAACATGAGCATTTAGTTATGTCACACAGGATCTGACACTTAATTGTTTAAAAAAGTAATAACTGAATTTTAATTAAGTGTATTGTTTTGATTATTATGGTGAACATACTAAGCTATATCTATATGAGGTTAGTATCAGTGCTGGAAAATGGAGGTTTAGGATCTGTCAAGGTTGTGGTCTAGAGATGAGTTCATGTTGTAAATTAAAACCTCTCCAGGTTTGGACGGTGTGTAGGTTAAAGTCTCACATTTTGACAAAGTATAAAATTGTCTCCAAACCAATCAGATCATTATATCCTTGACCTTTATCTCATTTATAATGTACAAATGATACAATAATAGGTCAACAAAACAAGTTATTATTCTAGGGATATATGATGTAACAAGCAAAGCAACATTGATGTGACTCTGGCCAGTCTGTGCCTTACTCACAGCCTGTAGACATCACCACAAGCCATGTTTATACTTAATTGTCATAATGACAGTGTGACACGCTAGTTTCATAGTGTTGAGTATCAGAATCAAGGATGAAGAAGAGTTGGAGAGGCCCTCATTGCACACGGCCACGTGCCAATTTATTTGCCTTCCAGACGCCTACCGAGTCCCCAAATACTAACCGATGAGCGGTTACTGTGATTTTAGGTCTCATTTGTAGATCAGCTGTAAAGCCTGTAATATGATTGGGTTGAACTCCTGGGCCATCTCACTGGAGCCTGTGATTGGGTCACTAGGAGTAGCCAAGGAAGATAGGGAGTAGTGGGCCTGTATTCAAATGATAAACAAGACAGTGGGGCCAATGTGATGGCTCTGTGGGCTGCTGCTACTCAGTGCTACTGACCATATTCACCTGGCGGCCATGTTTTCAAATTTGCATTGAAACCTTGTGGCAACTGGGGTGGCATTTAATTAACTTAATGGCAAGATGGCAGCCGTGTGAATATGGTCAATAGAGAGAGAGAGATATCTCTCTCTCTCTATAGCGCTGCTGCTACTCAAAGATTGGGCGGGAATGGACCGGCCGTTCTGGAGTTGTCCCGCTTTTCCCAATGGCCAGCACGACCCGCCTGCTTTTAGCAAAATGCAAGCAGACGAGTCCTGATGAAGCCAGTCGATTTGACATATGGCTAAAGTGCGTGCCACCAAAACTGTGGGAGGAGTAGCCCTGCAAAATAAATCTGGAAAGATGAAAAGATGGATGGATAGAATAATAAAGTCAGACAAGTACTATAGTCTAGGGAAACCACACTAATTATATTAAAAAAGAATACATGGGCAACTGGCAGCATCACATAATGCGGCCCACAGGTTAATTTCGGAATACTGATAAAATTATCGTCCAATTAATTACCTATGGAAGCTACATGGTTTCATGCCTCTAGCTAGTTTTACCAAGTCTGCTTTGCAAAAATAAATCAATTAATACTATTATTAATAACAAATAAAAAATCATAATTGAATAAATTAATATCAATTATATAATCATAATAATTCACAATGACGAATATACATTACATGTCCCCCGTGCAGCTTGATTGTGAGACTGGTTCCACCTGTGGTTCCCAGCTGTGACTGTTTGCTTTAATTGAGACTGTGGGTATTTAGTGGGGCTGAGTGTTTGATTGAGTTGCTCTTCATTTTGTCTATCCAGGAGTTTGCGCTAGTGTTTAGGTTTGTTCTAGAGTCATTTAAGTTACAGTTTTGATCCCTCTGTGAAAGTTTAGGCCACTTCTGTTCCTGTTTTACTGTATTAAGTAAAGTGTGATTGATTTTACTTTAACAACTCATGGTTTCATGTGTGCTCCTGTATAATGGTCCTGTACCAGGTTGCACCAGCAAAACGTTAAGTTCTGCCCTAAGTTAGGGAGTAAAGTCCTTTAATACTAGAGGCTTAGTAACTACTAGTTAGTTTCGAACCAATGCTCAGTCCCCGTTAGAACTACTGAGTTACTAGTGGTCCTCACCTGTCCCTGAGTTTTATCCTGGCTGACATTAGGAGTCATGAGTCAAGCAGGTAGAATAATAGACAATGTTGGTTCCTGCAGACTGCTGATTAAACTGCTGCGGAACGTTCAGTCTACTTTGAATAATTTGAGGGAAAGAAAAAAGACATGAGGTGAGAAACAAATATGTGGTGCAGAGTGAAGTGCACAATGGAGCTACTGTATGTGTGAAAACTGACTGAATGTTTCCAAGGTGGAAGGGCCAAGGATGCTGCTGTGACCACTAACCAAGCCACTGAAGAGGCAGGACCCAGCACCAAGGACACCACAGGTGGGTCTATGGCAGAAAGCATGTTCATGACGGCCTATAGGCCATTTTATGATATGCTGATATGATTTGGTAACACTGAACAACATAAGGGCACAAATCATATAGGTATCTCAGCTGTTACGCATGACTCATGATGACTAATCCTGCAGTGTTCGCATCGCTGCCTCTCCCAACCCCCCTCCCCCACCCCAAATCATCCATAGCTCTAGCCAGTGGTTAACATCAGTATCTTCATTGAATATAGGCTATAATGAACAGACTCTGAAAATGTCTTTCTTGTTTTACTTTAGTTTTTTTCCCTTAATTTTAGGGTAGACAATTATTTGTTACCCCCCTTTTCTCTAGAATTGAAGTCGTTATCCCAATTAATTCCTCCCCACACAACATTTCTGTGTAGCTGTCTGTCAATGCTGTTGTATCCTACTGACTCACCTACCAGTGAGGAGCCCCCACTGGGAGGACGTAGAGGAGGGATACTCATAATAGCTGAACCTGTGAGCCACATTACAAAAATGGCAAGGGGCCAGTTGATAAAATTACAACAATAATTATATCTGATAACTTCTGTCTTTCAATGGTGACTTATATTGTCAATCTTAACAACTGACACTGTTTTCTGGCAAATTAAACATAGTGGTATTGAATTTGCATGAGATGGTAAAATGAAAGCGAAAGCATCCGTCCATTTTGGGTTAAAGTGCCAGTTCTCTGCATTAACTTTTCTGAAGCTCATCTTTGCTGTTGCTCTGAATGAGTACATGCAGTTTTTCCCTTCCTGGATGATTATACCTATTACATATTATTTATTTTTGATTGATTGTTTGGTGTGCCAGTCAAAATTGTGCCACGGGCCGGGAGTGGCCCGCAGGCCTGAGTCTGAGTAATGACGTAGAGCCTTCGTTCTAATCCTCCCGTCCATGCATGTGTTCCATCTACTGAATGAACTTGGTGTTTCCCATTCATTCATTTCATACAGTTTATATGACCATTCATTCATACAGTTTATATGAACATTCATTTCATACAGTATATAATACAGTATGACCTTTCACAATCCAATGGATGTGGTGTTCATATGCCTAGTGGGGCGGAACTAATAGTTGGAAGGTTAATCCATGAATTTATGCAGGATGTTTCCATTAAAACAATACAGTGCTGTCTTCTCTTGTAGTACACATGTTGGTAAAGAAGCTATTGCGGTATTGCTAATACTACCTGGCCTTGTCTTGTTTTGATTCAGTACAGAGGTGACATGCTTATAAAAAATCACACCCGTGTGAACTGAGCGGTGGTTTACCCACCAACCCCCCCCCCCCCCCCCCCCCCCCCTTCCCCCCTGTGTGTGTGTGTGTGTGTGTGTGTGTGGTGTGTGTGTGTGTGTGTGTGTGTGCCTGGTCTGGCCTGGCCTGAAAACAGCGCCCCTCCCTTAACATGTGTGGTCAGAAAAGGTACTACACCACAGGCTTGAGGCTACATACGGACGCACCCACCCACATACACGTCTACACACACGGCCACGTATAGGAGCGGCGTGACCACCGCTCAAAAATGAGTGGCAGTCTAGACCAGGGGTAGGCAAGGGTGCCAAGTCTGCCAACATTGGCACAGGGATGGGTGATCACTGGCACACTGGCATAAGTTATTATTATTTTTTGAGCGGTGGTCACAACGCTCCTATACGTGGCCGTGTGTGTGGGTCTGTCTGTCTCCGTCCGTCCGTCCGTGTCTGTCTGTCTGTATGTAGCCTACAGTACCTTTTTTGACCACACATGTTAAGGGAGGGGCGCTGTTGTTCAGGCCAGACCAGACACACCAGACACACACACACACACACACACACACACACACACACACACACACACACACACACACACACACACACACAAGGATGGATACCAGTGGCGGCTTGAGTGACATGCATATTATTATTAATATTTTGTTTAATATTGTTTTAATATTTTTTATAATATATATATACAGGTATATATATATTTTTGTTTTGCTGTTGCGCAGCCTCCACGACCACCGCTCAGTTCACACGGGTGTGATTTTTTTATATATATATTAAAACAAAGTTCAGTAAGTTAAATTAAGTCCACTCATAATTACATCCTGCGTATAATTCTACATTCATTCAAACTACTTTACTGGGGAGAGTCTGGGAGATAAGTGTGTTATTATCTATACTATAATTTTGCGAATGTCTGAGTGAGTGAGTGTCTGTCTGTCTGTCTCAGCGTTTCTCCTCGGTGGCTGGAGCAATTGATCTGAAATCGCATCACCATCAGCATATGAACACACCTGACATAACTGTGAAGCCCGTTTGTCACTTTCACAAATCGTATGCTGTATATTAGCATTTTTATGGTGTATCTATATCTATTTAGCCTACAGTACCTTTTGTGACCACACATGTTAAGGGAGGGGCGCTGTTGTTCAGGCCATGCACAATCACACACAAACCCACACACACACACAGGGGGGGGGGGGGGGTTCTGGCCCTGTTCTGGCCCTGTTACAGATGATGTCCAAAAACATGCAGATCGGTACACAGTATCTCTGTAGCCGTTAAATGGAACGGGTATTTCTTACATTGATGCTCCTACATATTAGCATGCAAGCACCAGCACATCCCATAACCCACACACTGCACATCATTTCGGAGCTCATATCTTTGAACGGGTAAGGGCTAGTTCTTAATAACAAGAACAAAATTAAAGGTTATTCATAGCCTGTCAAAATCAATTTGAAAATATGACATTTTGATGTGTCTTAATCAAACTTCATGTTGATATGGAACACCATTAAGACAATTAAAACATGGCACTTCATATAAAAAAGATTGCCGAACCCTGGTGTAGAGCGACATCTAGTGGCTGAATGTTATCACCTTTACAGTCACAAAAGACACTTAAATAATGCAATCCAGGCTTGGTGCAAGAGAAAATAAATGGGAGGGGCATTTATTATGTGCATTATAATTAAATATTATTAAATAGGCTATATGCACTGGTTGGCAGTCATGTTAAGGACAGCACAGGTGTCTACATGCATGGTGAATGGTTCAGCACCAGGGTTGATGGACAGCGACAGGTCATGCATGCTGTGAGCATGTCTTTATAGTGGGTTGGCTTAACAAAATTATCGAAACAAAGCGGATAAAAGCGCCAAACTTTTTTTGAGGCTTCTTTAGGACCTAAAGATGGATTTTAGTCTTGGGTACCAAACTTTATTTTGATGTTTACCCATATATCCATATCAAGTTGGGCTCCCATCGACTTTCTATACAGGAGGAAAATACCCAGAAAAAAATTCTGCTTTAAGTAGCATGTGAGGGGTCTAACTAGGGGTTTGTCATGATTCTGAATCCATTGCAAGCATTTGTTTTGCACAAAAAACTTTCATTGGGCTACAAATGGCCTCACAAAATGATGGTTTAGTGATGAGTCATAATTTTTCACAGTTTTTTGGGTGTTTTTGGGGGGCATTTCTAGCCAAGGAAAGTTTTTTGTGCAAAACAAATGCAGGCAATGGATTCAGAATCATGACAAACCCCTAGTTAGATCCCTCACATCCCATTGTGTATTTTCCTCCTCTATAGAAAGTCGATGGGAGCCTAACTTGATATGGATATTGTATGGGTAAACATCTAAATAAAGTTTGGTACCCAAGGCTAAAATCCATCGTTAGGTCCTAAAGAAGCCTCAAAAAAAGTTCGGCGCTTTTATCCGCTTCGTTTCGATAATGTCAAAAACCAGCGTTAAGCAACCACGGAAACACAGGATACACAGGGATCAAACCCAAGAGAGCAAAGCAACATACAGAGCAGCTGCTTGACTGCTCTGTCTCCACAGAAACACATGTGAATAGTTAGAACACACATAGAATGCTACGATGGAATGACAAGCTATGTTGTGGTTGACAAATGGGTTGTAGAACACGGTTTGTTACACAGTTGCACACAAATGGCTAGTTTCTCACCAAAGTTGTCTTTAACTCTCTAAACATTAAGCTATTCAAAGATAAAGCACACACCCTTTAAGGGGGGTACTAGCGACACTGACAGCTGTGCATAACTTTACAACAACACAATCTTAGATAGATTGACATTATATCATTTAATCAAATTATGCATGTTTTCTAGTGTTAAAAAGCAGGTCAACTACTTTTTGCTTGCATAATGCATGGCTTCAAAATGAACTACTTTTCTCCAGTGCATTTGGTGCAACAGATAAACCACAATTACATCCAAGCAGATGTATTAGCAGAGAGGATCCATGTTCTCTGTTACAGTGAAACTCATTTAATTTTATGTTTCTCCTCAGCTCTCCAGGATGAACAAACTTATAACACAACAGGTAAACAAAGATCAAAGAACACAATATTATTTGTCATTGTCGAGTGGAAACCTTGTATGTGAATGAATCTAATGTAGTTATTATTTATTCACACACTCTTGTTTATATACTTTTCACTGGTTAGATATTCATACAATTCACAGATATTTTTATAAGGGAACACACCATCTGTAGTCATAACTATAGATAGAACTGTTGCTTTTTTTAATAATGTTTTGACCCAACAACTACTTCCTGTGTGTCAGTGTTCAACAGCACGTGTGGCAGCGATCAGTTCAAGTGTCACAACAAACAATGTGTCCCCAAGAGCTTTGTGTGTGACCATGACAATGACTGTGGTGACGGCTCAGATGAGTCCATGGAGTGTGGTGAGTGGACCGTTCTTTATTCCAGT
Organism: Nannobrachium achirus; assembly: GCF_963921795.1. NCBI lineage: Eukaryota > Metazoa > Chordata > Actinopteri > Myctophiformes > Myctophidae > Nannobrachium > Nannobrachium achirus. The sequence continues at coordinate 45,968,928 of NC_137827.1, read as the reverse complement.
GCTTCTCAGACTGTATATATGTATAGGCCTATATGAAGGAATTCGGTAGCGGACCCCCAGAAGAAAGTATTCACAAGTTTTTTTTTTTAAATTGCAAGGCAACTATACAAGCTCACAATTTATCACATTGAGATGCATTGTCAGCTTGTAGATCTGCTATTTTTAAATAACCGCTAAGGTTAAAGTGGTTAAACTGATTTTGGAGGCAATATTGACTAAATTAGCTGGGGACACTTTGGAACCCCCTCAAAGACCCCTGGGGTCCGGGGACCCCCAGGGGTCCTTGTGAACCACTGATTTAACCTATTAGCCTGTAAAGAACCTCTGTTTCCCAAACAATGGGTTGAGACCTCTACTTGATGTTCCAGAGTATCCAACATGTGGCTCCCACCAGTTCCGCTGTGCCACCGGTCGCTGTCTCATCCAGAGAGCGTGGGAGTGTGACGGAGAGCTTGACTGTCACGACAATTCAGATGAAGCTCCCAAGAATCCCCGCTGCAAAGACCCAAGTCAGAAACAAACACACGCACGCACATACATACGTTAAAAGCTAGCGTCTCTGACAAGTGTCATATGTTTTCTAAATGCTTTCTAGCAATGAAGACTTTATTTTGTAAGCTTTCACACCTTTAGAATCAAACTGTTCGATTACATGTAACCATTGTTTTCTGAGTGAAGAGACTATCTCTCCACAACTGCATATTACATATGGGGATCTGCCGTACCTCACTTGTGACGTGGATATTTCTCACCAGTAGTACTGGCACACACAGGTGTGCGACAAACGATTAAAAAAAACTCTTTCTCCATTCAAGTGGATGGTAAGATACAGATAAAAGAAATATTTGTCACAGATATTACTTGGAGAATGGAGAAAGAGATTTTTTTTATCTGGAGAAAGAGATTTTTTTATGTTATCTGGCCCAGTGGGAATGGGCCTTAATACCTACCGCTAAGTGAGTATGGCGCAAGACCGACTAGAAACGCGTGCAACACATCCCTGTGATGCGGGTCTATCACTGATGAGACCAACACCCATCTGGTCAAGGGGGAGTCTGACCAAACCCTGAGTCATGGTCAAAAGGTCTGAGCCAAGAGCTGCCCAGGCCCTGTGATGGGTTGAGGGGACAAGACGTCAGGAAGAAGGTGACGGTGGCCGTGAGCCTGGGCCCTGTACCCTGCTACCACATACCCCACAGTGTCTCCTACCCACCGTAACTGGGCACTCATCTTGGGATGAGAAGCGACTCACTCTGTGGCTTCACTCTGACAACACTGGATTCCACCATTACACCCAGATGTACCACAGATGGAACTATGCACCCCAACGCCTAAACTGACACCTCCTGCAATACGGCAAGACGGCCTAGTGCAGTATCAAGGGCCAGACCACCAGGTTTATGAAGAGCTTCCACCCGGCTACGATCAGACTTAGCCATAAATTATGGCTCGTGTGTGGCGGCTTGAGTGACATGCATATTATTATTAATATTTTGTTTAATATTGTTTTAATATTTTTTATAATATATATATACAGGTATATATATATTTTTGTTTTGCTGTTGCGCAGCCTCCACGACCACCGCTCAGTTCACACGGGTGTGATTTTTTTATATATATATTAAAACAAAGTTCAGTAAGTTAAATTAAGTCCACTCATAATTACATCCTGCGTATAATTCTACATTCATTCAAACTACTTTACTGGGGAGAGTCTGGGAGATAAGTGTGTTATTATCTATACTATAATTTTGCGAATGTCTGAGTGAGTGAGTGTCTGTCTGTCTGTCTCAGCGTTTCTCCTCGGTGGCTGGAGCAATTGATCTGAAATCGCATCACCATCAGCATATGAACACACCTGACATAACTGTGAAGCCCGTTTGTCACTTTCACAAATCGTATGCTGTATATTAGCATTTTTATGGTGTATCTATATCTATTTAGCCTACAGTACCTTTTGTGACCACACATGTTAAGGGAGGGGCGCTGTTGTTCAGGCCATGCACAATCACACACAAACCCACACACACACACAGGGGGGGGGGGGGGGGGGTTCTGGCCCTGTTCTGGCCCTGTTACAGATGATGTCCAAAAACATGCAGATCGGTACACAGTATCTCTGTAGCCGTTAAATGGAACGGGTATTTCTTACATTGATGCTCCTACATATTAGCATGCAAGCACCAGCACATCCCATAACCCACACACTGCACATCATTTCGGAGCTCATATCTTTGAACGGGTAAGGGCTAGTTCTTAATAACAAGAACAAAATTAAAGGTTATTCATAGCCTGTCAAAATCAATTTGAAAATATGACATTTTGATGTGTCTTAATCAAACTTCATGTTGATATGGAACACCATTAAGACAATTAAAACATGGCACTTCATATAAAAAAGATTGCCGAACCCTGGTGTAGAGCGACATCTAGTGGCTGAATGTTATCACCTTTACAGTCACAAAAGACACTTAAATAATGCAATCCAGGCTTGGTGCAAGAGAAAATAAATGGGAGGGGCATTTATTATGTGCATTATAATTAAATATTATTAAATAGGCTATATGCACTGGTTGGCAGTCATGTTAAGGACAGCACAGGTGTCTACATGCATGGTGAATGGTTCAGCACCAGGGTTGATGGACAGCGACAGGTCATGCATGCTGTGAGCATGTCTTTATAGTGGGTTGGCTTAACAAAATTATCGAAACAAAGCGGATAAAAGCGCCAAACTTTTTTTGAGGCTTCTTTAGGACCTAAAGATGGATTTTAGTCTTGGGTACCAAACTTTATTTTGATGTTTACCCATATATCCATATCAAGTTGGGCTCCCATCGACTTTCTATACAGGAGGAAAATACCCAGAAAAAAATTCTGCTTTAAGTAGCATGTGAGGGGTCTAACTAGGGGTTTGTCATGATTCTGAATCCATTGCAAGCATTTGTTTTGCACAAAAAACTTTCATTGGGCTACAAATGGCCTCACAAAATGATGGTTTAGTGATGAGTCATAATTTTTCACAGTTTTTTGGGTGTTTTTGGGGGGCATTTCTAGCCAAGGAAAGTTTTTTGTGCAAAACAAATGCAGGCAATGGATTCAGAATCATGACAAACCCCTAGTTAGATCCCTCACATCCCATTGTGTATTTTCCTCCTCTATAGAAAGTCGATGGGAGCCTAACTTGATATGGATATTGTATGGGTAAACATCTAAATAAAGTTTGGTACCCAAGGCTAAAATCCATCGTTAGGTCCTAAAGAAGCCTCAAAAAAAGTTCGGCGCTTTTATCCGCTTCGTTTCGATAATGTCAAAAACCAGCGTTAAGCAACCACGGAAACACAGGATACACAGGGATCAAACCCAAGAGAGCAAAGCAACATACAGAGCAGCTGCTTGACTGCTCTGTCTCCACAGAAACACATGTGAATAGTTAGAACACACATAGAATGCTACGATGGAATGACAAGCTATGTTGTGGTTGACAAATGGGTTGTAGAACACGGTTTGTTACACAGTTGCACACAAATGGCTAGTTTCTCACCAAAGTTGTCTTTAACTCTCTAAACATTAAGCTATTCAAAGATAAAGCACACACCCTTTAAGGGGGGTACTAGCGACACTGACAGCTGTGCATAACTTTACAACAACACAATCTTAGATAGATTGACATTATATCATTTAATCAAATTATGCATGTTTTCTAGTGTTAAAAAGCAGGTCAACTACTTTTTGCTTGCATAATGCATGGCTTCAAAATGAACTACTTTTCTCCAGTGCATTTGGTGCAACAGATAAACCACAATTACATCCAAGCAGATGTATTAGCAGAGAGGATCCATGTTCTCTGTTACAGTGAAACTCATTTAATTTTATGTTTCTCCTCAGCTCTCCAGGATGAACAAACTTATAACACAACAGGTAAACAAAGATCAAAGAACACAATATTATTTGTCATTGTCGAGTGGAAACCTTGTATGTGAATGAATCTAATGTAGTTATTATTTATTCACACACTCTTGTTTATATACTTTTCACTGGTTAGATATTCATACAATTCACAGATATTTTTATAAGGGAACACACCATCTGTAGTCATAACTATAGATAGAACTGTTGCTTTTTTTAATAATGTTTTGACCCAACAACTACTTCCTGTGTGTCAGTGTTCAACAGCACGTGTGGCAGCGATCAGTTCAAGTGTCACAACAAACAATGTGTCCCCAAGAGCTTTGTGTGTGACCATGACAATGACTGTGGTGACGGCTCAGATGAGTCCATGGAGTGTGGTGAGTGGACCGTTCTTTATTCCAGTGCTTCTCAGACTGTATATATGTATAGGCCTATATGAAGGAATTCGGTAGCGGACCCCCAGAAGAAAGTATTCACAAGTTTTTTTTTTTAAATTGCAAGGCAACTATACAAGCTCACAATTTATCACATTGAGATGCATTGTCAGCTTGTAGATCTGCTATTTTTAAATAACCGCTAAGGTTAAAGTGGTTAAACTGATTTTGGAGGCAATATTGACTAAATTAGCTGGGGACACTTTGGAACCCCCTCAAAGACCCCTGGGGTCCGGGGACCCCCAGGGGTCCTTGTGAACCACTGATTTAACCTATTAGCCTGTAAAGAACCTCTGTTTCCCAAACAATGGGTTGAGACCTCTACTTGATGTTCCAGAGTATCCAACATGTGGCTCCCACCAGTTCCGCTGTGCCACCGGTCGCTGTCTCATCCAGAGAGCGTGGGAGTGTGACGGAGAGCTTGACTGTCACGACAATTCAGATGAAGCTCCCAAGAATCCCCGCTGCAAAGACCCAAGTCAGAAACAAACACACGCACGCACATACATACGTTAAAAGCTAGCGTCTCTGACAAGTGTCATATGTTTTCTAAATGCTTTCTAGCAATGAAGACTTTATTTTGTAAGCTTTCACACCTTTAGAATCAAACTGTTCGATTACATGTAACCATTGTTTTCTGAGTGAAGAGACTATCTCTCCACAACTGCATATTACATATGGGGATCTGCCGTACCTCACTTGTGACGTGGATATTTCTCACCAGTAGTACTGGCACACACAGGTGTGCGACAAACGATTAAAAAAAACTCTTTCTCCATTCAAGTGGATGGTAAGATACAGATAAAAGAAATATTTGTCACAGATATTACTTGGAGAATGGAGAAAGAGATTTTTTTTATCTGGAGAAAGAGATTTTTTTATGTTATCTGGCCCAGTGGGAATGGGCCTTAATACCTACCGCTAAGTGAGTATGGCGCAAGACCGACTAGAAACGCGTGCAACACATCCCTGTGATGCGGGTCTATCACTGATGAGACCAACACCCATCTGGTCAAGGGGGAGTCTGACCAAACCCTGAGTCATGGTCAAAAGGTCTGAGCCAAGAGCTGCCCAGGCCCTGTGATGGGTTGAGGGGACAAGACGTCAGGAAGAAGGTGACGGTGGCCGTGAGCCTGGGCCCTGTACCCTGCTACCACATACCCCACAGTGTCTCCTACCCACCGTAACTGGGCACTCATCTTGGGATGAGAAGCGACTCACTCTGTGGCTTCACTCTGACAACACTGGATTCCACCATTACACCCAGATGTACCACAGATGGAACTATGCACCCCAACGCCTAAACTGACACCTCCTGCAATACGGCAAGACGGCCTAGTGCAGTATCAAGGGCCAGACCACCAGGTTTATGAAGAGCTTCCACCCGGCTACGATCAGACTTAGCCATAAATTATGGCTCGTGTGTGGCGGCTTGAGTGACATGCATATTATTATTAATATTTTGTTTAATATTGTTTTAATATTTTTTATAATATATATATACAGGTATATATATATTTTTGTTTTGCTGTTGCGCAGCCTCCACGACCACCGCTCAGTTCACACGGGTGTGATTTTTTTATATATATATTAAAACAAAGTTCAGTAAGTTAAATTAAGTCCACTCATAATTACATCCTGCGTATAATTCTACATTCATTCAAACTACTTTACTGGGGAGAGTCTGGGAGATAAGTGTGTTATTATCTATACTATAATTTTGCGAATGTCTGAGTGAGTGAGTGTCTGTCTGTCTGTCTCAGCGTTTCTCCTCGGTGGCTGGAGCAATTGATCTGAAATCGCATCACCATCAGCATATGAACACACCTGACATAACTGTGAAGCCCGTTTGTCACTTTCACAAATCGTATGCTGTATATTAGCATTTTTATGGTGTATCTATATCTATTTAGCCTACAGTACCTTTTGTGACCACACATGTTAAGGGAGGGGCGCTGTTGTTCAGGCCATGCACAATCACACACAAACCCACACACACACACAGGGGGGGGGGGGGGGGGTTCTGGCCCTGTTCTGGCCCTGTTACAGATGATGTCCAAAAACATGCAGATCGGTACACAGTATCTCTGTAGCCGTTAAATGGAACGGGTATTTCTTACATTGATGCTCCTACATATTAGCATGCAAGCACCAGCACATCCCATAACCCACACACTGCACATCATTTCGGAGCTCATATCTTTGAACGGGTAAGGGCTAGTTCTTAATAACAAGAACAAAATTAAAGGTTATTCATAGCCTGTCAAAATCAATTTGAAAATATGACATTTTGATGTGTCTTAATCAAACTTCATGTTGATATGGAACACCATTAAGACAATTAAAACATGGCACTTCATATAAAAAAGATTGCCGAACCCTGGTGTAGAGCGACATCTAGTGGCTGAATGTTATCACCTTTACAGTCACAAAAGACACTTAAATAATGCAATCCAGGCTTGGTGCAAGAGAAAATAAATGGGAGGGGCATTTATTATGTGCATTATAATTAAATATTATTAAATAGGCTATATGCACTGGTTGGCAGTCATGTTAAGGACAGCACAGGTGTCTACATGCATGGTGAATGGTTCAGCACCAGGGTTGATGGACAGCGACAGGTCATGCATGCTGTGAGCATGTCTTTATAGTGGGTTGGCTTAACAAAATTATCGAAACAAAGCGGATAAAAGCGCCAAACTTTTTTTGAGGCTTCTTTAGGACCTAAAGATGGATTTTAGTCTTGGGTACCAAACTTTATTTTGATGTTTACCCATATATCCATATCAAGTTGGGCTCCCATCGACTTTCTATACAGGAGGAAAATACCCAGAAAAAAATTCTGCTTTAAGTAGCATGTGAGGGGTCTAACTAGGGGTTTGTCATGATTCTGAATCCATTGCAAGCATTTGTTTTGCACAAAAAACTTTCATTGGGCTACAAATGGCCTCACAAAATGATGGTTTAGTGATGAGTCATAATTTTTCACAGTTTTTTGGGTGTTTTTGGGGGGCATTTCTAGCCAAGGAAAGTTTTTTGTGCAAAACAAATGCAGGCAATGGATTCAGAATCATGACAAACCCCTAGTTAGATCCCTCACATCCCATTGTGTATTTTCCTCCTCTATAGAAAGTCGATGGGAGCCTAACTTGATATGGATATTGTATGGGTAAACATCTAAATAAAGTTTGGTACCCAAGGCTAAAATCCATCGTTAGGTCCTAAAGAAGCCTCAAAAAAAGTTCGGCGCTTTTATCCGCTTCGTTTCGATAATGTCAAAAACCAGCGTTAAGCAACCACGGAAACACAGGATACACAGGGATCAAACCCAAGAGAGCAAAGCAACATACAGAGCAGCTGCTTGACTGCTCTGTCTCCACAGAAACACATGTGAATAGTTAGAACACACATAGAATGCTACGATGGAATGACAAGCTATGTTGTGGTTGACAAATGGGTTGTAGAACACGGTTTGTTACACAGTTGCACACAAATGGCTAGTTTCTCACCAAAGTTGTCTTTAACTCTCTAAACATTAAGCTATTCAAAGATAAAGCACACACCCTTTAAGGGGGGTACTAGCGACACTGACAGCTGTGCATAACTTTACAACAACACAATCTTAGATAGATTGACATTATATCATTTAATCAAATTATGCATGTTTTCTAGTGTTAAAAAGCAGGTCAACTACTTTTTGCTTGCATAATGCATGGCTTCAAAATGAACTACTTTTCTCCAGTGCATTTGGTGCAACAGATAAACCACAATTACATCCAAGCAGATGTATTAGCAGAGAGGATCCATGTTCTCTGTTACAGTGAAACTCATTTAATTTTATGTTTCTCCTCAGCTCTCCAGGATGAACAAACTTATAACACAACAGGTAAACAAAGATCAAAGAACACAATATTATTTGTCATTGTCGAGTGGAAACCTTGTATGTGAATGAATCTAATGTAGTTATTATTTATTCACACACTCTTGTTTATATACTTTTCACTGGTTAGATATTCATACAATTCACAGATATTTTTATAAGGGAACACACCATCTGTAGTCATAACTATAGATAGAACTGTTGCTTTTTTTAATAATGTTTTGACCCAACAACTACTTCCTGTGTGTCAGTGTTCAACAGCACGTGTGGCAGCGATCAGTTCAAGTGTCACAACAAACAATGTGTCCCCAAGAGCTTTGTGTGTGACCATGACAATGACTGTGGTGACGGCTCAGATGAGTCCATGGAGTGTGGTGAGTGGACCGTTCTTTATTCCAGTGCTTCTCAGACTGTATATATGTATAGGCCTATATGAAGGAATTCGGTAGCGGACCCCCAGAAGAAAGTATTCACAAGTTTTTTTTTTTAAATTGCAAGGCAACTATACAAGCTCACAATTTATCACATTGAGATGCATTGTCAGCTTGTAGATCTGCTATTTTTAAATAACCGCTAAGGTTAAAGTGGTTAAACTGATTTTGGAGGCAATATTGACTAAATTAGCTGGGGACACTTTGGAACCCCCTCAAAGACCCCTGGGGTCCGGGGACCCCCAGGGGTCCTTGTGAACCACTGATTTAACCTATTAGCCTGTAAAGAACCTCTGTTTCCCAAACAATGGGTTGAGACCTCTACTTGATGTTCCAGAGTATCCAACATGTGGCTCCCACCAGTTCCGCTGTGCCACCGGTCGCTGTCTCATCCAGAGAGCGTGGGAGTGTGACGGAGAGCTTGACTGTCACGACAATTCAGATGAAGCTCCCAAGAATCCCCGCTGCAAAGACCCAAGTCAGAAACAAACACACGCACGCACATACATACGTTAAAAGCTAGCGTCTCTGACAAGTGTCATATGTTTTCTAAATGCTTTCTAGCAATGAAGACTTTATTTTGTAAGCTTTCACACCTTTAGAATCAAACTGTTCGATTACATGTAACCATTGTTTTCTGAGTGAAGAGACTATCTCTCCACAACTGCATATTACATATGGGGATCTGCCGTACCTCACTTGTGACGTGGATATTTCTCACCAGTAGTACTGGCACACACAGGTGTGCGACAAACGATTAAAAAAAACTCTTTCTCCATTCAAGTGGATGGTAAGATACAGATAAAAGAAATATTTGTCACAGATATTACTTGGAGAATGGAGAAAGAGATTTTTTTTATCTGGAGAAAGAGATTTTTTTATGTTATCTGGCCCAGTGGGAATGGGCCTTAATACCTACCGCTAAGTGAGTATGGCGCAAGACCGACTAGAAACGCGTGCAACACATCCCTGTGATGCGGGTCTATCACTGATGAGACCAACACCCATCTGGTCAAGGGGGAGTCTGACCAAACCCTGAGTCATGGTCAAAAGGTCTGAGCCAAGAGCTGCCCAGGCCCTGTGATGGGTTGAGGGGACAAGACGTCAGGAAGAAGGTGACGGTGGCCGTGAGCCTGGGCCCTGTACCCTGCTACCACATACCCCACAGTGTCTCCTACCCACCGTAACTGGGCACTCATCTTGGGATGAGAAGCGACTCACTCTGTGGCTTCACTCTGACAACACTGGATTCCACCATTACACCCAGATGTACATCTGATCACCCCTGGCAGATTCACCACACTCTGCTGTCTGTGTCACCGAACCAGGATCCACAGATGGAACTATGCACCCCAACGCCTAAACTGACACCTCCTGCAATACGGCAAGACGGCCTAGTGCAGTATCAAGGGCCAGACCACCAGGTTTATGAAGAGCTTCCACCCGGCTACGATCAGACTTAGCCATAAATTATAACTTCCAGGAGAGGGCGCTAATATTCGGACGGTATGTCTCTCCTGGAGTTATAAGCCAGAGTCACATGGCTCTCGCTGGTTGAGCCCCAAAGTCCATACTACGCTCAAAACATGTACAAATCAATAAGTTGCTCACAGAGTCGTCGAAACAGCTTTATATCTACCGGCCGGCACACTCGTTGGCATGTGTTAGTCCATATGTTTCTAATAAATTAATGTTTACTAAAACCTCTCCGAGTCTCATCGCTTTCCTTGTTTTTGAACTGCTTGGGTAAAAATGGCCGAACATATCACGTGACGTTGATCGCCGTTGCGATTCGCTCATACTAGGACATGACGTTTTTGTATGCGGAAGTATTCCAACGTTCTGTAGTTCTGAAGCGTTCTGAAGGCGACGAGGAAACGTGAGTCTCGGAGAAGTTTTAGTAAACATTAATTTATTAGAAACATATGGACTAACACATCCCAACGAGTGTGCCGGCCGGTAGATATAAAGCTGTTTCGACGACTCGGTGAGCAACTTATTGATTTGTACATGTTTTGAGCGTAGTATGGACTTTGGGGCTCAACCAGCGAGAGCCATTTGATATACCGTCCGAATATTAGCGCCCTCTCCTGGAAGTTATAATTTATGGCTAGATCAGACTGTTGAACAAGGCATGAGCACCGCCTGTCATCAGATTGGACTTTTGTTGTCCTCATGGACCTACCTGTTGATTATCCCAGTAAAGCAACCTTTGAGGACTGTGTGGTTGAACTTGACACTTGCTTAATGTACTGAAACTCTTGTTGCACTAATGTCTATAGGAGCAGATACCAGCTGCTATGCTCATGCTCCTTATTTCAAAATATCATGTACATAAATGTTTAGATAGTTGTGTTAATGTGTTAATATGATACTGTCTCTTTTTATTACTCCCCCTTCTCTCTCTTCTCTTTTCTGGAAACAATCAAACAATGCAGCTTATACAACCACATTTCACCCACTGTTTTACACCTGTAAACCAGTGATGTGACAATAAAGATGATTCTGATTCTTCTGATCCCTATTATATATATACTGTACCTGTGCATGTCAGTACTGCTGGGGTGTCTTCCACGTCTCATGGCAGGTGTCATTCCCGAGATTGTCTCGATACGATAGAGAACAAGTTTTTATATATTACAGGGTGGAATATTGAATAAATCAATCACACATTAATGAACACAGATGTTAAGAGAACTTCACTCATCATCTGTAGACATAACTATAGATAGAACTGTTGCTTTGTCGGTCCTGGCTTTTTGATCTCATTCTACAATAGTGGACTGACCTCGCTTCAACCCCCCCCCCCCCCCCCCCCCCTAAAATTGCAGCCACAGTACCTTAACAAAAACATGGGTCTGTCCTCCTCTCCTCACTCTCTCCAGACTCACTAAACCCATTGAAAATGCATTAAGTGCTTAAAGTTAAATATTTCAAAAACTTCAAAACATTTCAAAAAGAAAAGTACAAGCACACGTGTTCACAGTAAGCTGAACACATTAGCTTGAATGGTGTTTCTAGGTCCAAGTATGTAGGAGTTGAATTGTGCCAAAGTTTTGAAGAGAACTTGACTGATATATAAATAAAGAAATAATGAAGATAACGTACGTGTGCTCGCTTTCAGCGAGCCCACAGCAATGCATCTACAAGATTTACGGACAGTGGTGTCAGTTCAGCAAAAGCTAGGGTATGGCAAAGATGGGAGTCCAATCGGGTTTTGTCGTTTTTTTTCCCCGGGTTTCTGGGGACTGCCCATAAGTCCGAAGGTTCATTAGTCCGAAGGTGCATTAGTCCGAATTTAGTTTGGGTTACTGAGGTTAGGGTTAGGGTTAGGGTTAGAGTTAGGCATAGTATTCTTAACAAATTCGGACTAATGAACCTTAAAGTGATCCCTGGCTAATACGACATTATAATTGTCCTCTAGAACTGCAAAGTAAAATTAAAAACACCTTAAATATTGTATTTCTTCTAGAAATAGCGAATCTTTCACTCAACAGGGGAAATGCCCCTCGCAAGTTGATGATGTCATAAATGTCATGTGTGATCTATCCCTATGGAATTTATGGCATGCATGTGAAAATAAAAACGAACTTAATATTTCCTATGGTTAATATGAGCATCAAATCAATATTTCAAATGTGTTTTTTGCACATGCATGCCGTAAATTCCATAGGGATAGATCACACATGACATTTATGACATCATCAACTTGCGACAGGCATTTCCCCTATTGAGTGAAAGATTCGTTATTTCTAGGAGAAATAAAATATTTAAGGTGTTTTTAATTTTACATTGTAGTTATAGAGGACTATTATAATGTATTAAGGCATATTTGTCATATTAGCCAGGGATCACTTTAAGGTTGTTCAAGTGCAGCTAAACTTGGCATGTTAGTAAACGTGCCACAATTATCAATAATGCATTGCACCTGTGCAGCTGACCTGCGGAACCTGTCAAGATGGGGAGAATACAAGTGTGGAGAATATAATTATAATACCTTGTTAAAGTGACCATTTTGTAAAATTTTGAATTTGTAGTTATTTTAGTGTAATTTAACAACATAATAACCAGCACTGACATTCATGGATTTATATTTAAAAGTAACTTATTTCCACCCAGGGTATGGCAGCTGCAAACCCCTGCCAATTGACGCCCCTGTTTACGGATACTATTATTATGGCTCTGGCATAGATTATGACTCTGACTCTTATGGCTTAGAAAACAAGCCTCTCTGCAATGACCCAGGTACACTGTGTACGCACGCACGCACGCACGCACGCACGCACGCACGCACGCACGCACACACGCACACACACACACACACACACACACACACACACACACACACACACAGAGAAAGCTATGCTAGCACCTCTGACACCTAGCACGTTTTCTAAACAATTGAGACATTATTTTGTAATTTAACACGATCAGAATAACATACAGCCTAACCTTCTCTGCTTCCATTCCAATGTTGATTTTGTTGACTAAAACTATGACGAAAAATGTTTTTTTCAACTACCTTTTTCCACTGATGAAAACTAAATAAGAACAAAATAAAAACTAAGCTATTATGACTCTGAAAATACATGCTGCGGCACGTTGTGAGCTTATAGATTTTCAGCATGCAACCAAGAGTAAATTCAGCCATCAATGCCTGCCAAAATAAATTGTCAACTAAATTAACTGTAGATTTAAGTAAAACTAGAATTTTATTCAAAAGACTATGACTAAAACCTAAATATAAGATTTCTGTCAAAACCAACACTGTTTCATTCCTCTTCCCTTCTCCCCCTCCGCTGCAACAGAGAAATGTGACAACACAACCTATGTGTGTCACAACGGGAAGTGTGTACAGGAGACATTGCTGTGTGACAGCAAGGACGACTGTGGTGACGGGCGGCTCTGATGAGCTCAACTGCTCTCTTAACGAGTGTCACAGCGAGCTGAGCGGCTGCTCCTCCCAGCTCTGTAAAGACCTCAAGATAGGCTTCAAGGTATGGAAACAACATGGCCGTTTGACACAGATTCCACAAAGACACTGATAAAACACCTGGTCAGCATCACATAGCTTTACCCGCTCTGTTCCATGTCTCTCCTTGCAGTGTGGATGTCACCCCGGCTTCCGTCTGAAGGACGATGGGAAGACATGTGTGGACATAGATGAGTGCAGCACCGATCCCTGCACCCAGCGCTGCAACAACACACAGGGCAGCTTCCACTGTCTCTGTGTGGAGGGCTACCAGCTCAGCCCTGAAGACCCCACCATCTGCAGGTCCATGTCTGGTAAGAAACAATAATGGAGCTGAATGAGATGGTCCTGCTTTGAGGAATGTCCAACTTTCATTTCATTTATGTGTCAACTACAACATTGGCTGCTACATAATCAGACCTGTGACCATGCACCTTTCAAAAGCTTAGCACATACCTCGTTTAACTTGCACTTTACCAATATCTTTATTTATTTCAATGTGAATATTAATATTTGTCTTTCCGTTTACCTGTCTAGTGGCGTTTCCATAAAGCCTCTTAATGCGCATTAAGGCTTTACCGCATAAATCTTTTTATGGAAACACTTCAAAATTCGAATAAACTTTCATTATCCGCAAAAACTTTTATGCGCTTGGAGGAGGTGGATTTTGAGGCTTTATCGAAAAAACTAAATGCGCATTAGTGAATGGAAACGGGTCAGCCAATAAATGCGAATAAATGATGACGTTCTGGCCCATTGTCCTCCAAGTTAACACTTTCCCCTGCCGCTTAACATCCATTAGCGTTAGCCCACAAAACAAACCGGTTGTTACACACGGAGTGACACAGACCGTGTGCAAATTCCTCTCATTTTCACAACGTACCAGGCTGCCAGCTGTAGCTCTTTACAGACTGTTGTGCAAAGACAACCTCCGACAGAACCAATGGTGGGCAAGGAGGTAGGGAACACTTCGCTGTGTTCAGCTGGACCGCTGAGTCGGCTCATGTGACCATCACTAATTCGAATGACACCCGCAAATGGAAACAGGCTGAATTCGCTTTGTCTTAATGCGCATTTCTGATCATTTCTGATAATTCGCTTATATCCGAATACGTTTATGGAAACATGACTTCTGTCTGTCTGTCTGTCTGTCTGTCTGCACAGAGTTGGTTATTTTTATACATTTATATTCACTGTGTAACTGTTATTTGTGTCTCTTTTAACATACATAGACACAGACCGTATGTAAACTCTACTGTATGTCGTTTTATATGATGTGTTTATGAATACCATATGTTCTCTCCCTACCAAATAAATAAATAAAGTGTTGAAAGTGTGTTAAAGTGTCTCTTTTAATTAAAGTGCCTCTTTTTAACCAAGTCAAATGTGATGTCTCATTTTCTCCAGATGTGGAGCCCTTCCTCATCTTTACTAGCAACAATCAAGTGATGAAGATGAACTTGAACGGCTCCAACCACACAGTGCTCAAACAGGTGAAAACCATTGAACAGAACAACACATCCATATTCGACACACTGCTTCTGACATGTTGGAATGTATTCCTGTCAGAGAATAACACATCTGCTGTGCTGTGACAGGGCTTGGATGGAGTGAGGGCTCTGGACTTTGACTATCAGCAGCAGATGATCTACTGGATAGGGTTCAACTTTGATCTTCCCACCATCAAGATCAGCCGTATGAACATCAATGGCAGTGATGTCCAGGTCAGTGTGACAATGACAGAGATGACGATGAATGACAGGGAAGAGAAAGCATATTTTTAAAGGTTATACTTGTATGCATCACTATTAGACAGTGTTGTAAAGTAACTAAGTATTTTACTGAAGTACTGTACTCAAGTACAATTTCAAGGTACTTTTACTTACTCCACTACATCTCAGAGGTAAAATATTTCCATTCAGTGGTGATGGTGATACAAATTCACAGAGCAAATTTGATCAGGATTATCTATACTATTTTGAAGGTTGAGTACTTTATCCACCAATGGTTACAAGTTACTTTGCACATTTAGATTATTATTATTACTATCAATCAATGGTGTAAAGTAACTAAGTACATTTACTTAAGCACTGTACTTAAATACAATTTGGAGGTATTTCTTAATTTACTGGGGTATTTACAATACTTTTACTTCACTTTATCTCAGAGACAAATATTGTACTTTTACTCCCCTCAAATATTCGAAAACCATAGTTACTAATTACTTTGCAAATACAAATTATTATTCTCTCTCTCTCTCTCTCTCTCTCTCTCTCTCTCTCTCTCTCTCTCTCTCTCTCTCTCTCTCTCTCTCTCTCTCTCTGAGAGTCCGTTAGTCAGGCTCTAGCCTCGGGAACCCAGGCTTTTAGTCAGGCTCTAACGGTTACGACTGATGTGAGTTGACCCAAGCGCATAGCAAGGAGGAGGCAGTAGAAGGTAACGTTTATTTACACTGGAGCACAGAATAAAAAGCACAAGGGGGGCAAAAATTTAAGGGGCTCTGCAACTGCTCCAACTCAGCACGGAACCCTGGAAACTGAGGAGGAGAGAAAAAGGCAGAGTCAGTAATAATCCACAAAGAATAGTAGTGCACAGCAGCTACGAGGAGCAAAAACTGTCTGTCTCTACTAAACTGGGAAAAGCTAATAATGGCTGTCTACTTTACCAACTCTGGACTGGTGAGGAACTGGCACAGAGCTGCAGGCCAGGCTCTTGTAGGCTCTGGAGGAGATGATTGCAGAAGGTGACCAGGTGAGGCGATTGGCAACGGGAGACAGTTGTGCAGATGTCTGGGACTCAGAGGTCTGCTGTGACGTAGCCTACTGTGCCATGAGAGGGTGCCACAGCTAGTGCCAAGTGAGGGCCAGGACGTAACGCTCTCACATCAATGCATTTCCATGTTTATCTATTCCCTCGCTTCAGCAACTGATCCCAACTTTCACATGGCCATCAGGGTTACGGTCCTGTCCTCCAGGCCATGGAGGACAGGACTGTAATCTCTCTCTCTCTCTCTCTCTCTCTCTCTCTCTCTCTCTCTCTCACTCTCACTCTCTCTCTCTTATTATTAAATTATTTGTATTTAAACAGTCCTCCATGGGCTGCTCCTTACATTATGATGCTCCCACATATTCTCATGAACGCACCAGTTACAGTTAATTTCCCCATAATCCACACTCTGCACACATTTTGGAGCACATATCTTCGAACGGGTAAGGTCTAGTTGTAATAATCGGCCTGAATCTATAAAAGGAAAAATATTAACTAAAGGAAAAAAAAAAACTAGGAGATCGTCAGGTTTTTCAACTGATGCTCTTTTATTTAGAATTATTACAGCTACGTTATCGCACTCAGGCATTTTTAAATAATACAATTTGATACCAATAATTGTTTACTTTTACTAAAGTAACTTTTTTAACACAGGCCTTTTACGTAACATTGTATTTTATATTGAGGTATTGGTAATTTCCACCACTGCAATTAATACAATTATATGTCGAACATATTCAAAAGAAATAGCAGATATACAAGCTCACAACGCATCACGTCACAATGCACTGTTGAGCTTGTTGGTCTGCCAGAATAGCCAAAGCATGAAATAGGGGTTAAGTGCTTAGGTTAAGCTGCTGTTAGATAGAAAACAATAAAACAGGTTGAGAGGTGACTCAGCCAGTTAGTGCACAGACGAAAGTGCTCCCTCTACAACATCCTATTATATAAATATTAAAATGATGAGCAAATGACTTGAGAAATAAAACATGGTGAGTATATCCATAGTGAGAGTACCGGTATGTCTCATTGACAGGTCCTTCACACATCTCTCCACCATAGAGAGAGTGTACCATACAGTCTGGCTGTTGATTGGGTGGGAGGAAACCTCTACTGGTGTGACCATGAGCAGGACACTATAGAGGTGTCCAAACTAAACGGGGCGTACCGAGCAGTCCTGGTCAACACCGGCCTGGTGGCGCCATTCTCCATAGCTGTGGATGTACGCTACAGGTAAGAGCACTGTGGTGGTGTGATCATGAACCTCACACTAACACTGAATGTATCAACCACCCTGTGGAACACCACCGATACAAGAAGACTGAATTACATCTAAAAGTAAAAGTGATGTGGTGGTTGTTGTATTCTGTGCACCTCTTGCAGATCTACTAATATTGTGAAAACAGACATACTACAAGTTAACAGTGCATCGCAGAGTGAGGCGTTGTGAGCTTGTAGATTGGCAATGTTCACACTGTTTGCATCTTTCTTAAGTAGTATTTAACATTTTTGCCAATTTGATATTTAACCTATTTAGGACTGAGGACGATTCTAAAACGCTTACTAAAAAGATGTTAATATAATACTGTACATAACAAGAACCCAAAAAAGGGTTCCCATCTTGAAAGGTAAAAACCCTGTCCTCAATGGGAAAGGTTTTTTTTCATTAAATGTTAAATTTATAAATATGCAGATAGATATGGTCATCATCCATAAAACATATTACAGTTAAAGGATATACTGTATACAGTAAAAACACACACACACACACACACACACACACACACACACACACACACACACACAGAACCACTGGTTTAAATAGTATGTAAATGTAAGGTGTCACTCACTGATCAGTGTGGAATAATTCCTTGTGATTGTCTTTGCTTTCTTTTCTAAACACCACACATATGACACATGAGTAGGATAAAACTTATCTTGAAAAATCATGTCAAAGTTTTATTTATATATTCATATATACATTTATATATATATTTTACCATATTTTGCACCATATGAGAACTCATATTGCATATTGTCCGTCCACTATACTATACAGTATGTAGTAGTGAGCCTGACCCAGTGTCTTCCTGACAGCTACTTGTACTGGATAGACCAGGGCAGCAACGCTCACATAGGGAGGATAGGGATGGACGGCACCAACAGGAGCATCATAGTGAAGGATAAGATCACTGTGCCCAGAGGCCTGACGTTAGACTACATCAATGATCGCATCTACTGGACCGACTTTGAGGATGGACACATTGAGTTTACCAACCTGGATGGAACCAACAGACACACAGGTACTGTAACACGCACGCACGCACGCACGCAGTCACGCACGCACGCACGCACGCAAACGCGCACGCAGTCACGCACGCACGCACGCACGCACGCACGCACGCACGCACACACACACACACACACACACACACACACACACACACACACACACAATTGTATTTATTATAATATTCTTATTACTATTTTATAATATTTTGACACTTTTGGTTTTGTGTGTCTGTAGTTCTGAGTCAGCACCACCTTAATCGTATTACTGTGTTTGAGGAGTACATCTACTGGATAGAGTGGGGCAGTCCTAGCTCCATCTCCAGAGCCCACAAGACACAGGGAACCAACAAGACCACACTCATCAACCTGGACACACCATGGGACATCCATATCTACCACCCCTATCAACAACCTGAGGGTCTGTACTGTACCACCTACTGTATACTACACTCTCATTACCAGTAAGACTCCCTAATCGGGAGATAAGCGACCGTTGGTCGCTTATCTCCACAAATAGGCCAAAAGTTTGTTTTACCAATTATCAAGACATACGGGCAGTTGACAGTTTGCCATGGTTACTCATTGAAGTTGAATCTCCATATATGGAGATAACCTACGCATCACACTAAGTCTGACCTCACCAGCCCATATTTGGGCATGAGCAACTTATGTCTCCATATATGGAGATATGATGACATCACACAGTCCTCAGCCGATGATGTGGTGTGATGTCATACAATACACAAACGAGCCCTACAGTATAAAGGGGCAATTCTTGCCAGGAAAGAAGCATTTCTTCGACTCAGACCTTATCGCCAGGGTTTGCTTATAGCAGCTGTCGGTAGGACCATATATGGATTCTGTTAGTGTGGATCTCCTAACAGGGCATCATCTGGGATACAATCCCTTTTATGCCCATATATGGAGATCCCTAACAGAATCCCTTTCATGCCCATATATGGAGATCCCTAACAGAATCCCTTTTATGCCCATATATGGAGATCCCTAACAGCATCCCTTTTATGCCCATATATGGAGATCACTAACAGCTAACAGAATCCCTTTTATGCCCTTATATGGAGATCCCTAACAGAATCCCTTTTATGCCCATATATGGAGATCCCTAACAGAATCCCTTTTATGCCCATATATGGAGATCCCTAACAGAATCCCTTTTATGCCCATATATGGAGATCCCTAACAGAATCCCTTTTATGCCCATATATGGAGATCCCTAACAGAATCCCTTTTATGCCCATATATGGAGATCCCTAACAGAATCCCTTGTATGCCCATATATGGAGATCCCTAACAGAATCCCTTTTATGCCCATATATGGAGATCCCTAACAGAATCCCTTTTATGCCCATATATTATGGAGAAATCCCTGCTCTGAGTATCTGACATCAGTGTGATGTCACCTGTTTATGCCCATATATGGAGATCCCTGCTCTGCGTATCTGGTTGCTATGGTAAACAGTTGGTTGCTAGGGTAAAAAAACATGGTTGCTATGGTAAACAGTTGGTTGCTAGGGTAAACAGTTGGTTGCTAGGGTAAAACCATGGTTGCTAAGGTGGTTGCTAACGTACACTAACAGACCAGCAACAACAGACTGTTGCCACAGCAACGTACACAAAGGTTTGTGTACACATGTGGTGTGATGTCATACTGATGCGGAGATATGAGCAGGGCAAAGGTGTGACGTGTGACGTGTGACCGACGGACGGACGGACGGACGGACGGACGGACGGACGGACGGCCGGTGGAGGTTTTCATAGTAAACTGCTCCCTGACGGTCGCAATTACTCTGCATTATGTTTTAGTACTTCTATTAAATGTCTATTGTTGTTTATATTGTTGTTTTAACTGATCTGTTTTGAAAAGCATTATGGTATATACAATATAAACACACTGTATTATAATAATAATTGCGACCGTCAGGTCGCAAGTTACTATGAAAAGCTCCACCGGCTGTCCGTCCGTCTGCCTGTTCATCACGGCATGTCACGTCACGTCACGTCACGTCACGTCACGTCACGTCACGTCACGTCACGTCACGTCACACTTTTGGCCCTACTCTTATCTCCGGCTCCGTTGCCCCTATCCATGCCAAACTTTGCACACACACTCCTTGGCTGGCAAACCACAACCTCCAGCCCTCTTCTAGCACCACCATGAAGCCGGTTTTTGCTGCTCCTACAGATTTTGCCCAAAAATCACGCAAAGTGGTACACAGTATCTCTAAAGTTTGTGTATGCGACCTGGCGGTCGCTTATCCCCTGATTAGGGAGTCTTATTGGCAATAACAATAGCAGTAGCAGTAGTAGTATAGTGACATAGTAATATCATAGTAATAGCAGTAATCGTCGTCATGTAACATAGTATTATAGTACTAGGCTAGTAGTAGTTGCGACCGTAGGTCACATTTACTATCAAACCCTGCACAAAGTGTAAGTCAGTCTGTCTGTCAGTCTGTCTGTCACACCTCACACGTCACACTCTTGCCCTGCTCATATCTCCGCAACCGTTGCCCCGATCCATGCCAAATTTTGCACACACACTCCTTACCTGCCAAACTACAACCTCCAAGGACCCCCGGAGCTCCAGGGACCCCCAGGTCCCTGGGGGACCCCCAGATGTAAAAAATGACCAAATGTGCTAAACTGACCAAATGACCACCCCAACGGGGCTGCTCACGGGGAATTCCCGGGGACCACCGACTCCTGGTGCTCCAGAACGGATGCAAAAGTGGTGGCGCCCCCAGTGGAGGACCCCCTACACTGCAGCTCACATAAAATGCCGTAACTCCGGCTAGGAGCGACCGGGACAGCCGGGGCCGGCACCCCTCATTTCTCACATGGCCCTCTTCTAGCGCCACCATGAGGCCGATTCTTGCAAAACACATTTTTGGACACTGCTCCTACAATTTTTGCCCTAAAATCACGCAAATCGGTACACAGTATGTCTACACTCATCCCATCAACATGAATCTCTCCCATATAGCGCCACCTCCAGGCCGATTTTAAAAAACACATTTTTGGACACTGCTCCTACAGATTTTGCCCTAAAATCACGAAAATCACTACACAGTATGTCTACACTCATGTCATCAACATGGATCAGGAAGATTTTGGCAAAACACATTTTTGGCCTATTTGTGGAGATAAGTGACCTACGGTCGCTTATCTCCCGATTAGGGAGCCTTACTGGTAGTAATAGTAGTAGTGTATGGGTAACGCTTGTCTTTTTTGTTGATTGACTCTCACACTCTGACATCACACTCTGACATCACTGTGATGTCATGGGAACCGAATCCCTTTTATTGCCATGTATGGAGATCCCTGTGAGGCCAGGGGAACCAAATCCCTTTGATGCCCATACAGTATATTATGGAGATATGGAGATCCCTGTGATACCAGGCCAGGAACCAAATTACTTTCATGCCCCTATATGGAGATCCCTGATGTCATCAATATTGAGCCCATATCTGTGAATGCCAATATATAATAACTGTGATAATAACTGTGATGATGCCAGGGGAACCAAATCCCTTTGGCCAAGACATGGCCCTTTCGCCCTTAGGTGTCTTACTGGTAGTAGTTACTATCAAACCCTGCACAAACTGTCAGTCCCTCTGTCTGTCACACCTCACTATCAAACCCTGCACAAACTGTCAGTCCCTCTGTCTGTCACACCTCACACGTCACACTCTTGCCCTGCTCATATCTCCGCAACCGTTGCCCCGATCCATGCCAAATTTTGCACACACGCTCCTTGCCTGCCAAACTACAACCTCCAAGGACCCCCTGAGCTCCAGGGACCCTGGGGGACCCCCAGGTGTAAAAAATGACCAAATGTGCAAATATTACCAAATGACCACCCCAACGGGGCTGCTCACGGGGAATTCCCGGGGACCACCGACTCCTGGTGCTCCAGAACGGATGCAAAAGTGGTGGCGCCCCCAGTGGAGGACCCCCTCCACTGCAGCTGACATAAAATGCCATAACTCGGGCTAGGAGCGTCCGGGAGAGCCGGGGCCGGTACCTATTCGTCCGCCAAGGCAACGCGGAGACCCCACCCCTCATTTCTCACATGCCCCTCTTCTAGCGCCACCATGAGGCCGATTCTTGCAAAACACATTTTTGGACATTGCTCCTACAGATTTTGCCCTAAAATCACACAAATCGGTACACACTATGTCTACACGTCCCCCTACACCCAGGAACCAATGGCACTTACAGCCCTCTTTGTGTATACATGTCACCTGATGGTCGCTTATCTCCCGATTAGGGAGTCTTACTGGTAGTAGTAGTGTAACATTATAGTCTGGCAGTGCCAGCCTCTAGCTATCACACACTTCGTTCACTACCGGGTGATGTTGTGCGGTCTGGTTTACCAGGCTAGTGTAACATGGTAATATTATTGTGGGTTCTCATATTCATTATATGTGTACATGTTTTGTCCATTCTGTAGTACCAGGTCATCCGTGTCAGACCAACAATGGAGGCTGCAGTAACCTGTGTCTGCTCTCACCTGGAGGAGGCTACAAGTGTGCCTGTCAAACCTACTTCTACTTGGCAGCTGACAACAAGCAGTGCATGTCCAGCTGCACGGCCAGCCAGGTGATTCACCTCCAGTTCACTTGTGTTACGCTGTATGACTTCAAAGTCTCATGTCTGCTGTTGATACATTAGTGATTCTAATGGTAAGCCTGTGTCTCCCCCATCAGTTTGCTTGTAAGAACTACAAGTGCATTCCGTTGTGGTGGAAGTGTGACACGGTAGATGACTGTGGGGACCAGTCAGATGAACCCAAAGACTGCTGTGAGTAGAGACTGAAAGATGACCTGAATACTATATTACTAATGTTTACAGTGATTACAGTTATGTTACTTCGTACTCCAATGTTGACCTGAATACTATATTACTAATGTTTACAGTGATTACAGTTATGTTACTTCGTACTCCAATGTCCTTTGACAGTTTCTGACACCTGCATTAAAGGGGCACTCCACCACGTTTCAACCTATGTTCATATAATTGGTCCTCACTCAAAAATAGTAAATAAATATTCTTTTTTTCTTTTTCTTTTTTTTTCCCTCAGAGGAGGGTTGTGGGCAGGTCAGAAACCCATCGTCTTGTGACATCATCGATTGCCAATCCAGCTTATAGAAACTGCAGGCTTTCTATTCCTGAAAAGTTGCAATTTTAAAGTGGAAGCCATTGTTCTCGCAATAATAAAAATCAAAATATTTTTTTTCAAAATGATGATGTCACAAGACGATGGATTCTGAACTTCCCACAGCTCTCCTAGGAGACTTGGACTGAGTAGAAAAAATTGTGATATTTTTTCATGAACATTAGTGAGGACCTATTATATGAAGACAGGTTGAAAAGATAATCATTCAATCAAGGCCAAATTAGTTTTAGGCCAGTCCTTTTTGAGTAATATCTATAGGTAAAAATCGCACCCGTGCGAAGTGAGCGGTGCAAATATATTTAGGGAGATACATTGTGGACAATTTTCAAGCCTTGTTTTTCTTTAAATAATCTATAATAATAATAATAATGCTTTGTGTGTCTTCAATCAAATGGCCGTGATCGATCAATAACTGTTCTAACCATGAAATAGCCCGAATTCAACATGAGCAGTTTA
Source organism: Nannobrachium achirus (assembly GCF_963921795.1). Lineage (NCBI taxonomy): Eukaryota > Metazoa > Chordata > Actinopteri > Myctophiformes > Myctophidae > Nannobrachium > Nannobrachium achirus. Next base: position 45,944,588 of record NC_137827.1, on the reverse strand, counting down.
GTATTCACAATCTGAAATCTGAACCTGAAATCGCACCCGTGCGAAGTGAGCGGTGCAGAAATATTTAGGGAGTACCAGTAAGACTCCCTAATCGGGAGATGGTCGCTTATCTCCACAAATAGGGCAAAAATGGGTTTTTCCAAAATCTTCCTGATCCATGTTGATGACATGAGTGTAGACATGCTGTGTAGTGATTTCCGTGATTTTAGGGCAAAATCTGTAGGAGCAGTGTCCAAAAATGTGTTTTTTAAAAATCGGCCTGAAGGTGGTGCTATATGGGACAGATTCATGTTGATGGGATGAGTGTAGACATACTGTGTAGCGATTTGCGTGATTTTAGGGCAAAAACTGTAGGAGCAGTGTCCAAAAATGTGTTTTAAAAATCGGCCTGCAGGTGGCGCTAGAAGGGGGCCATGTGAGAAATGAGGGGTGGGGTCTCCGCGTTGCCTTGGCGGACGAATAGGTACCGGCCCCGGCTCTCCCGGACGCTCCTAGCCCGAGTTACGGCATTTTATGTGAGCTGCAGTGGAGGGGGTCCTCCACTGGGGGCGCCACCACTTTTGCATCCGTTCTGGAGCACCAGGAGTGGGTGGTCCCCAGGAATTCCCTGTGAGCAGCCCCGTTGGGGTGGTCATTTGGTCATTTTTGCACATGTGGTCATTTTTTACACCTGGGGGTCCCCCAGGTCCCTGGAGCTCCAGGGGTCCTTGGAGGTTGTAGTTTGCCAGGTAAGGAGTGTGTGCAAAATGTGGCATGGATGGGGGCAACGGTTGTGGAGATATGAGCAGGGCAAAAGTGTGACGTGTGACGTGTCACTCACGTAGGGACATTTCTTTACACCTGGGGGTCCCCCAGGGACCTGGGGGTCCCTGGAGCTCTGGGGGTCCTTGGAGGTTGTAGTTTGGCAGGTAAGGAGTGTGTGTGCAACATTTGGCATGGATGGGGGCAACGGTTGTGGAGATATGAGCAGGGCAAAAGTGTGACTCACTCACTGACTCACTGACTCACAGACGGACAGCCGGTGGAGGTTTTGGTAGTAAATGCGACCTACGGTTGCAATGATATACTGTGAACTTTGATTTCAAGCCTTTTCTTCGCAATGTACCTACATAGCTTACTTACAGTCACAATGTGATGTGTTCACGTAGCATACGGAAATGTGTAGCCTACATGTAGGCTACAGTACATCCAATTTGCCGAAATCAAGGCTTCAAAACTGAACTTCACAAAGCAATGGATGACGTCATGGGTAGATCTGTCGTCAGCGTAACGGATATAAAAGCAGCAGTCAAACCAACACAGGTAATTTCTCCAAAAGTGGATCACAATTGTCTGGTATCGCACGAGCAGCGAGCACCACATAAAGGCTGAAATGGCCGCCACCATGATTGACACGGAAGGAGCCCCAGCGCCAAAGGTCGTCCCACCAAAGGTCATCCCCTTCTTCCCGACATTTCAAAGTTATTTGGCAATGGGAGATCAGTTGTACCAAAAGGGGCACTATGTCAAAGCTATAGAAAGCTATTCCATGGGATTAATGCTCAAGGTGGAAGACAAGGACTGCCTCGCTGAGCGATCTAAATGTTTCCTGAAGATGGGGATCCAGAAAATGCTTTAAGGGACACTGAGGCATCTCTTAAACATGACAAGACATTTTACAAGGGATTGTACTGTAAGGCAGAGGCACTGTGCACCATGGGGGATTTTGAGTCTGCACTGGCTGTTTACCATAGGGGACGGAAGCTGCGTCCAAATGTGGCCGACTTCAGACTCGGCATCCAGAAGGCAGAGGAAACTTTGGAAAGGACTGTGCGGGGGAAACCTACCGGTGTTATTCATCACCTGAAGAAAGACAAAGAATACCTGGAGAAGTGGGACCTAAGGACCTAAGGAGAGACCCACCTGAGGAAGAGGACCTAAGGAGAGACCCACCTGTACAGAGGACCTAAGGAGAGACCCAACTGTTGATGGTGCCTGATTTCCTTGAGCTCTTCAGGGAGAGAGCCACCGCCCCCTTCTTTGTGTTCCAGGTGTTCTGTGTGGGGCTGTGTCTGGATGAGTACTGGTACTATAAGGACCATAAGCTGGACTTTGCCATGTCTACATACCGGTACCTAAATATTAGAATACATGAGGATAGTGCATTCTAATGACCCTGAAAGGTCATGTTAAGATACTTTGAAGACAAAGTCATTCAAAAAGACAAGTCTGGCATGTGGCAGAGTGTTATTTCTGTTGGGACGATATTTGATGTCTTCTTGCAAATGATGGCTGAGAAGCCCAAGACCAAAGAGCATGAAGAGCAGCTGGAATGTCATGCACAGTTTCTATTGCTTTACTTTAACCACAATGACAAAAGGATCTGTAGAGTTGCAGACAAATACTGGACTTGTTTGGTCGAGACTTTCCCACATCTGCTGTGGAGTGGTTCTAGACATTCTAGACATCTTGCAAACATTCTCTCTGTCACTCAGTGCTGACATCCGCAAGGATCTGCCAAACATGACATTATTATAGGTATCACACAGTTTAGCCAGAAGGCCGGCAAGATGAGAGACCGATTGTACAAAATTCAACAGTAGTTGCAGATCCAAAGAGGAGAAGGAGGTTCTACTGTATTTTCACTCCCATGAAGTGTCCAGGATATGGGGTTGGTTAGGCGTGGTAAAGCTCGTACTTCGATCTACATGATAATCATAAGCTGTTTATTTATATTCTTTGAATTTCAAAATTGTCTTGAGCTGGATATCTCTATAATACATGAAAACAAACCACACTTTTAGACAGGGCCCTGTGATTAAAGCGCTCTGTCTAAAAGTGTGGTTTGTTTTCATGTATTATAGATAAAATACATGACTCATACAATTGAGAAATTCAAATGAACTATTTTGAAATTCAAGGTTAGCACCGCTCAATATTTTTTTATTACGTAATTTAGGCGGCCTAAACGCGTTCTAAATCAGAGTTAACCAATCGGGTGCCTATGTGACTATGACGTCATGGACAGATCAACAGAATCGAAGTGTTTCATTGGTCTAGTGGACTCATGTCATCATCATTTGTGATAAGCTGTTTATTTATATTCTTTGAATTTCAAAATTGTCTTGAGCTGGATATTCTCTATAATACATGAAAACAAACCACACTTTTAGACAGGGCCCTGTGATTAAAGCGCTCTGTCTAAAAGTGTGGTTTGTTTTCATGTATTATAGATAATAATACATGACTCATACAATTGAGAAATTCAAATGAACTATTTTGAAATTCAATGTTAGCACCGCTCAATAATTTTTTATGACGTAATTTAGGCGGCCTAAACGCGTTCTAAATCAGAGTTAACCAATCGGGTGCCTATGTGACTATGACATCATGGACAGATCAACAGAATCGAAGTGTTTCATTGGTCTAGCGGACTCATGTCATCATCATTTGTGACATCATTTGTGACATCATTTTTTCTAAGCGGTCTATAGGAGCGGTTAGCACCGCTCAAAAAAGAGACAAAACTAAACAACAATAACACCAAAAGTGGGGAATGTAAAATACTTTATTGAAAGTACAGTATCACTATTAAAAGTGTCAAAATAGATAAATCATGCGTGTTTGCAGTGTTCATTTTAAAACAATCTGCACTATACAGACCATATATTTTACACACACAATCAACATTATCCTGTGAGTTTTATCGATTGGACAAAATAATCAATTTATAGTCAGATTTCACCATTTATAGAAAACGTTCAGGGTATTGTTAAGGTATTTATGTCGACACATCCTACAAGTTTAGTGATGAATGGACCAACAGTTGTAACCTTGCACAGCCGTTGGCCTCATGAGATCACAGTTCTGTTCTTAAAGACAGAAGACACAAAGTAATTCAGATGTCTTGAATATTCTTTGCCTGGCGGTGCCAGCCTCTATCACACACTTCGTTTTGGCAAGAGAGTCTGGGATTGCAGGGAGAGATTCCATTTCTGGGGGGGGGGGGGGCGGGCTAAAGCCTGGTAAACTTCAAAAGGGTTGTGAACTGCGGTAATTGATTGAGCCATACAAGTGTCAATAGCTCGTTAGTCAATGAAAGCATCAAAGACTACGACCGGTTTGATGTCTGTAATTAGAGTGGAGGGGGATGTGTTTCTATAAACACAGACTCGCCTGATTCTGAACCAGGCCACCACCCACCACGTGCCCCAGACTACAGCCCTGATTGGCTAGCCCTTTCATCGGGCTAGTGGAAAAAGCTTATTTAAAGTTGTACCATGTAACTTTTTTTATAAAACAAATCTTAAAATTGTCCTAACTGTTAAATCGCTAAAGTTTTAGAACACCCACTCCGTTATTTTCAGCTTCTGAAGCCTTCTCTTTATATGTTTTCTATGATCCTGGCCGTGGACCGGATTTCGCGCCATAAAGACGTAATCTGCATCATCTGTATACGTTGTGTATACGTTGCCCAATCACATCGCCGATCATGCACACATGGTACACTACCGGCCAATCACAGCGCATCTTGAAGTGGGGTCGCCATATTTGTAGTCACCCGTGTGTCTCTTTACTCAAAAGGTAATCTCGCCTACCAGGCAGGGTGAAGTAGTCCGTTTCTCCGGAATGCCTGAACGCACAGGAACCAGGGACCCCTCTAAAGATAGCTCTCGGCGTTGTGGAGGCAGACGCGGGGGTGTGAAGGTACGAAAAACGGGCGAAAGACGCGAACGCGACCGCGGTTTGCTATATGGCTACTGACCACTAGTTGAGAATCTTACACAGTATAGCTTTAATGTGAAGGGCCAGACTTCACTACAACACCCTAACCCTACCGTCAGGGGGTGGTGTTTTTTTCTTTTTTTTTTATATTTTGTTTTTATTTTCAATTTTCTCAAAAGTATACAATGCACAAACAACACACATACAATTCTCCCAATCCCCCTCCCCCCACCCCACATACAAACCCACATACAAACAAAACATAATACAAATAGTACATAAAAATAATAATGGAAAATAAAAGAAACAAGAAGAGACAAATATACTGTATAAACATTAAATAGCTTCAGGAGACAACCGACCTAGACAGAGTCAGCTATAAATAACTTACAACATCTCTGACACAGGTAATGATAACGTTTCCATATGGTTCAAATAGGGTTGCCAGATTTTCAAGAAAGTCTCAAATCCTGTTTGACTTCTCAGAATATAAGTAATTTTTTCTAGCGGAACACAGCTGTTCATTTCTGCGAACCATTTTGCAATGGGGACGGGGGAGTCAGACTTCCAAGTTATTGAAATACATTTCCTAGCAACTCCAAGTGCCACCTTGTGATGGTGGTGAAATTGCCCAATAGGCAAAGTTCAGGGTCCAATGGGAAGGGGGCATCTATAATTTCAGCCAGTGTATCACAGAGATCATACCAGAATGTTTTAACCTTAACACATTGCCATGTACAATGCAAAAAGGAGCCCTCTTCTGTGCCACATCTAAAACACAAGTCTTTTTGTACATATTAGCAATGAATCTATATGAACATTGATCACTATGTAACAAATTCTCCACATCAGTAAACACAGGTAAAGCCATCTCCGGCCCCAGAGTCCTTCTGAGGTAGTCCCTCAGTTGCAAAAAACAGAAAAAATGCCTGTTTGACAAGTCATACTTCGTTCTCAATTGTTCGAAAGACATAAGCCTTCCATCTTTATAACAATGCTCCAGGAGTTTAATCCCATTATCATGCCAGCTCTCCAGGATTCTATTGCCCACAAACATGGGTAAAAGCCCATTTTTCTTTAGTGGCGTTTTAGGGGATAAGTCTGTTTTACACTTAAGAATTTTGCGAACTTCATACCAAGTTTTAATCGTATGAATTGAGAAACTATTTTTGGATTTGGTAGCAATGGATTTAGGATTCCATTTGTAAATAAACTCCTTAGCCACAGTATCCTTTAGAGCATGCATTTCAATTTGAATCCAGGAGGGGGCATCATCATCCTTAAAGAGAAAAGAAGTGAACCTCATCTGAGCTGATAAATAATACATCTTGAAATTTGGCAACTTAAGGCCCCCTTCACAATAGTCCCATGTAAGTTTTTCCATAGACACCCGTGGTGTTTTATTATTCCATAGGAACTCCCTAACCTTTTTATCCAAGGATTTAAAGAAGCTTTGAGGTACTGGGATCGGCAGAGACTGAAAAAGATACATAAGCCTGGGCAATATATTCATTTTGATGCAGTTAACCCTGCCAATCAAAGTAATAGGTAAATGTGTCCATCTATCTAAGTCCTCCTCTATTTTTTTAAGTAGAACAGTATAATTAAGTTTAAAGAGATTTTTCACATCCTTATCTATATTTATGCCAAGATATTTAAAGCCGTTCGGGGACCATTTAAAAGGGGCTGTTTGTTGATAGTTTGTGTAGTCAAAATCTGTAAGAGGAAGTATTTCACTTTTGTCATAGTTAAGTTTGTAACCTGAAATGGTGCCATAATCCTCAATCAGGCTTATTAATTTAGGGAGGGAAACAGAGGGGTTTGTCAAAGTCAGACACACATCGTCTGCAAAAAGATTAATTTTATGAGTTACTTGTCCCACCTGAAAACCATGTATATCTGCATTTTGTCTCACAGCCTCTGCCAAAGGTTCGATGGCCGCGACGAAGAGTCCGGGAGAAAGCGGGCAACCTTGGCGGCTCGATCTACTTAAAAGAAAACTGTCGGACATATGACCATTCGTAGTGATCCTGGCCTTCGGGTTGTGATATAGTGTTTTAACCCAGTCAATAAATGAAGGTCCAAAGCCAAATTTTATAAGTACCCTGTACATATACTGCCATTCCAGTCTATCAAAGGCATGGCTGGCATCGAGTGCCACAACAATACTATGTTCAGGTCTAGATTTGGCCAATTGAATAATGTTGAATAATCTGCGAAGATTATTAGCTGAGGATCGATTTCTGATAAAACCCCCTTGATCTTTTCCAACCAATTTAGGCAAGTAGTTCGCTAATCTATTGGCTAGAATCTTGGAAATCAATTTATAGTCTGTGTTTAATAATGAGATGGGTCTATATGACGCTGGTTTTAAAGGATCCTTGTTCTTTTTATGAATAACAGTTATAATTGCTGTGGAAAAGGAATCAGGAAGAGTCTTGGTTTCTGATGCCATTTTGAGTACATCTATAAAAAGAGGAATTAACAAGTCTTTAAATTCTTTATAGAATTCGGGCGGAAATCCGTCCTCTCCTGGCGACTTGTTAGATTGTAAAGACAACAGTGTCTGTTCAATTTCCGCTTTAGTGAATGGCCGGTCAAGGTCATCCTGGTCTTCTTGGTTTAATTTAGGCAGTTCAATCGTAGATAAGAACTGATCAATTCTAGTCTCCTGTGGAGATTCTGATGAGTATAATTCGGTATAGAACTGCTTAAAAGTATTATTAATTTCTTTTGGATCATATGTAATCAAGCCAGCATTGGTTTGGATAGAATTAATAGTTCTTGAGCTTTCCTCTTTCTTCAATTGCCAGGCTAGAACCTTGTGTGCTTTGTCCCCTAACTCATAATATCTCTGCTTGGTTCTAAGAATAGCTTTTTCTGTCTTATAAGTACCCATTGTGTTGTATTTGAGTTTTTTATTAATAAGTGAACGATGCAATTCCTGACAACCAGTGCGTTGAAATTCTTTCTCCAAGTCTAAAATTTCTTTCTCAAGTTCCTCCATTTCACCTGTATATTTTTTAGTAAGAGCTTTTGTAAATGAAATTATTTGTCCCCGTAGATATGCCTTTAAACTATCCCAGAGTATAAAACTATTAGGTGAGGATGGACAGTTGGTTTCACAGAAAAATGAAATCTGCTCCCTCACAAACTTCTTAAAGTCCTATTTTTTAAGAAGGGCCGGATTTAAGCGCCATTTATATGTGTTTCGTATCTTTTCAGGTATCAAAATAGTCAGTGTCAGAGGTGAGTGGCCTGAGAGTAATCTGGACAAATATTCAGATTCCAAAGTTCTGTGCACCAGCCGTGTCGATAACGGGAAGAAATCAATTCGACTATGAGAGCCATGACGGGCGGAGTAGAAACTATAATCTCTATCTTGGGATGCATTTGTCTCCAAATATCTGTTAAGTTCAAATCTTTCATAAATGCCAAAGTAGAATTTGCAGCCTTTGATCTTGTTACTACATTGGTTGATGACCTGTCAAGAATTGGGCATAAAGAAAAATTCCAATCTCCTCCGGACAAAACATTCCCCTGAGCCTCAGACAGCTGAAGAAACACATTTTGAATAAAAGGAGCATCATCATAATTCGGGGCATACACATTCAAAAATGTCCAAGATTCAGAATACATTTCACAGTGAATAAGCACGTATCGGCCCAATGGATCACAAATAGTTTCTCTGATTGTCAAGGGAATATTTTTTTTAACCAAAATTGCAACCCCCCTGGCTTTAGAATTAAACAGGGGGTGGTGTTGAGTGCAGTCTGGTTTATTAACCAGGCAAGAATATTCTAGGCTTATTGTCTGAAAATAAACAAACAAATAGGTTAAGGAAGGTAAAATGTTTTTCAGTGATTTCATCCTACAGGCTGGAGACGTATGTTTATGCTCCCGTCGGTGTGTTCCTGTGTTCCTGTCCATAATGTCCAGCATCGCTGAACCGATCGGTGTGAAACTTTGCTCGCATACTCCCAATATGCCATGAGAAAGAACCTCTGCCCCAAAGCTTCACACTGATTGGTCCAACAAAAGATTAGTTGACACGTACACTCGCACACAAGCAGATGTATTGATAGAGAGGATCCATGTCTGTTAAAGCAAAGCTCTTTTTTTTTTTTTTCCAGTTCTCCTGGTTGAACAAACACACAACACAACAGGTAAACAAAGATTAAAAGGTTACTAATTATTAGATTATAGACCAAGCGCTTCTCTTCTACTGCAGTTAAATCTCTCTCTCTCTCTCTCTCTCTCTCTCTCTCTCTCTCTCTCTCTCTCTCTCTCTCTCTCTCTCTCTCTCTCTCTCTCTCTCTCTCTCTCTCTCTCACTCTCAGAGTCTGTGAGGTTGGTGAATGGGACTAGTGTGTGTTCAGGCAGAGTGGAGCTGAAGTCTAATCAGGCGTGGCTCTCAGTGTGTGAAGGTGACTTTGACCAGAAGGATGCAGAGGTGGTCTGTAGGGAGCTTGACTGTGGGGCTCCTTCAGTCCTCCAGGGGGCGCTCTATGGAGAAGTGAACGCTTCAATGTGGACTGAAGAGTTCCAGTGTGAAGGCAGTGAGTCTGTTCTCCTGGACTGTAGAACCATTAACTCAACTAGAAACACCTGCTCGCCTGACAAGACTGTTGGACTCACCTGCTTAGGTAATAATAGTATAATAATAATAAACTTTATCTGTACTCTAGCCTCTAGAAGGTGTTTTGGAGGTGTTTTGTCACCTCAAATGCATGCAATAGCTTGATTCGGCTTTCAAATTCTCCACTTAATGTCCCTTATCGTGAACTGTAATGAGAAAAGGACCATGGATGAAATTATCTTATACTTAAGTTCATAAATCGACACAATAAGCTTGGTGTGGAGGGCTCTGCAAATAACACAAACCCCCTGCTGTCAAAGCAGTTGTCAATGTTTACAACTTTATGTCAAGGTTTACAACTTTGTCAATGTTTACAACTTTATGAGATGATTAAAGGTGATACACCATGCATTTAAAAAGTATTCATGTCATATTGTTTATGTCCCAAAAAACGTTTTTCAAAAGGTTTGAGGCTAAATTACCACTCCTGAATAGAGCATCTCTCATTTTTAATGGCTCTCAGAGCATTTTCAGCTGCAGTACCACCTTTGGCCTGAACTGCACCACCCCCCCCCCCCCCCCCCCCCCAAAATGTCTTTGAAAAAAAAAATGTTTTTCTTCAAAAACGGCCGTCGCTGACGTCAGCGACGGCAGCAAATCTGGACTGCCTGTTTTGAAAACCTGTGGGATGCTTTTAACCTCCGCCTTCCCAAAACCAGAGAAAGACACAATGGTCAGAAATGGGACTTTGTGAGGATAGAAGGTGCTAGTGGGACCCCAAAAAAAGGTTTTAAAATAGGAAAAGTGAAATTTCATGGTATATCACCTTTAAGTGGAACTCTCTTCAGAGAGAAAGAGAGACAAAGAGTTGAGAGAGAGAGAGAGAGGTTTCCACGCCTCTTCCTTTTATTTGTCAGAATCGGTCATCAACAAATGCATTTGCGTTCATGCTGTTATTTTACCTTTTTGTGACTGTTATTATGGTTAAATAAATGTTTATTTTATGAACAGAATTACAGTATTTAAAAAATGGGCCCATGGGCTCTGACACATAAGAACTCAAAATGTATAATGCACTAAGAATTCATAAGCACTGTGTACAGCCTACAGCGCTTTTTCAAAATGTATCCACCTGTTTCTGCAAGACTTTACTGTAGCATTATCTGCGGGACACTTCCAGTTAACCGCAGACATACAAGCTCACGTCGCGTCGCAGATGGAACCGTTGTGAGCTTGCGACGCCGGAAATGCCACTCGCCTTCTGCGCAATGCACGATGGGATGTTGGAAAGTTGTGGATAATGCACTTTGAAAAACAAGATAGAAATAACATGACATAAAAAATGCACTGACTTTGCTAGCCTTAGATAACTACACTTTTGGTTTGGATTGTTATTTCATGATGAAATAATAGTACTTTGTTTTACTCCCTTGTCTCTGTACAGAGCCTGTCAGGTTAGTGGAAGGACGCTTGATGACAAGGAGTAAATGTAAGGGTGAACTGGAGATGAAACACCAGGGAGAGTGGAGACCAGTGGATGGTTCTGACTGGAACCTGAAGCCAGCATCTGTAGTGTGTAGACAGCTGGACTGTGGAACTGCTGTGTCAGCAGTAGGGTTTTCTGATCTTATGTTTCATCCTGTATGGAAGATGACATTGCCCTGTGATGGGTCTGAAATTTCACTAAAGGATTGTGGATCAAAGAAGTCTTATAGTTCCTCTATGAGACTGGGGGTGTCCTGTTCAGGTAAAAACAATCACTTCAACAATGACTGTAATGTGTACAGTTTATTTTGGGCCATAGTGTTTGCTCTTTATTTTTATACCTATTTTCATTGTATGCTATCGTCTGTTTTCATTGCAATGTTTGATTTGGCTTGATCTGTTTATCTATCTGTCTGTCTGTCTGTCTGTCTGTCTGTCTGTCTGTCTGTCTGTCTGTCTGTCTGTCTGTCTGTCTGTCTGTCTGTCTGTCTGTCTGTCTGTCTGTCTGTCTGACTGACTGACTGACTGACTGACTGACTGACTGACTGACTGGTGTGTGAAAATGGTCTTTGTTGGAACTCATGTTCTAGTCTGTTATGCACAGTGTTGGATGCAGCAACAAAGTATGTTTACTTTACGTGACTACTGTTACTTAAAGGTGATACACCATGCATTTAAAAAGTATTTATGTCGTATTGTTTATATCCCAGGTGAATGGTGCTAAGGGCCTGTCTGATTTCTCCCAGTATGTCACTTGCAAAACAAGAGGTGAGAATACTCTTGACCTCCTGTATGCTAATGTTAGGAACGCATACAGTTGCGTCTCCCTCCCCCCAGTGTGTGGCTCTGATCACTCCATGGTGAAACTGGAGCCCTCGTATCTTCCTGTCGTGAAGAGAGTGCTTCCATTCATCAGGGAAGTTCAGTGTTGGTCGGGGGAGGTGGAGGAGAGACTCAGATTTGATTTTGAGGTGACAGACTGGGAATCTTTTTTCAGTGAACATGGGGATGATGTAGCCTCTGTCAGGTTATCACTGACTATATCTGCTTCTGCGAGAAGGTGTGTGTTCCTACTAAGAAGGTTCGCTGTGGATGACAAAAGAAATCATTCACCTCCTTAAGAGGAAAAGAGATCTGTTCCATGCAGGTGACTGGGAGGGCGTGAGGGTGGTGGTGGAGGAGCTTAAAACAGTCAAAGCTCAGGCAAAAGGGAGCTACAAAGCTAAGCTGGAGAACAGTTTGAGGGAGAACAATACGAGACAAGTGTGGGGTGGTTTCAGGAAGATCACGGGGTATGGCTCTGCCAACTCTACTGTGCCAGGCACGGAGGAGCTGACAAACGAGATGAACCGTTTTTTCAATCGGTTTGACGGAGCTCCTGTTAATGTTCAACAAGCAGCGGCTGGGTCAAACGGTGACCTCGGTTGCCGCCCTCTTTCTTCCCCTGCACCATCTCCCCCCCCCCCCCCCCCCCCCTGATTCTCACCACCGAGCAAGTGAGGCGCCAACACGGAAAAATCAACACCAGGAAAGCGGCGGGTCCTGATAACATCAACTCTAAGGTGCTTAAGGCTTGCGCGGAGCAGCTCGCTGTCCCCCTTACACATCTCTTCAACCTCTCCCTGAGGACGGGGAAGGTACCACAGCTGTGGAAGTCCTCCTGCATTGTCCCGGTGCCTAAGAAGACCCGTCCCTCGGTCCTCAATGATTACAGACCAGTCGCCCTGACATCACAGGTCATGAAGGTCTTTGAACGGCTGGTTCTGAACCTACTGAGACCGGCGGTCAGTGATCACCTGGACCCCCTTCAATTTGCCTACCAGGCTGATATTGGGGTTGATGACGCCATCACCTTCATGCTCCATAAGGCTCTCACCCATCTGGAAGATCTGGGCAGCACAGTCAGAATTATGTTTTTTGACTTCTCCAGTGCTTTCAACACTATCCAACCGTCTCTGCTTGCGGAGAAGCTTACGCTGATGGGGGTGGACAAGGGCTTTGTGGCATGGATCACTGACTACCTTTCAGAAAGACCACAGTCTGTGAGACTGCAGAGCTGTCGGTCTGATGTGCTGGTGAGCAACACGGGGGCCCCTCAAGGAACTGTGCTCTCACCCTTCCTGTTCACACTCTATACATCGGACTTTCGTTTCGATTCCAAGACCTGTCATCTGCAGAAGTTCTCAGATGATACCGTGGTGGTCAGCAAGATCTCGGGTGACAACACGGCTGAGCACGATGGTGTGGTTAGGGACTTTGTGCAGTGGAGCGAGGCTAACCATCTCAGGCTCAACGCAAGCAAGACCAAGGAGATGGTGGTGGACTTCCGCACCTCCAAGAGAGTCCCCCCGGTGCCAAGCACCATTAACGGTGAGGTGGTTGAGCTCGTGGATAACTACAAATTCCTCGGAGTACACCTGAATAGTTCACTGGACTGGTCGGACAACGCGCAGGCGATTCACAGCAAGGGGAAAAGCAGGCTGTTCCTCCTGAGAAGACTGAGATCGTTTGGGGTGTGCAATAGGATGCTACAGATGTTCTATCAGTCTGTCATGGCAAGTGTCCTCTTTTTTGGTATAACATGCTGGGGTGGCAACAACAGAGCAGGTGACACGTTTAACCTAAACAGACTGGTGAAGAAAGCAGGCTCTGTCGTTGGGTCCTCTCTGCAGGGGGTGGAGGAAGTAACCAGGGTGCGCACAGCGAGGAAGCTAGATTCCATCTTGGAGAACTCCTCCCACCCCCTCCATCTAGAGATCACCAGTTACTGGAGTAAGAGAGGAAACAACCGCTTTACCTACCCAGGACGGAGATGTGAGAGATTAGGACAATCTTTTGTACCGGCTGCCCTTAAGCTGTACAACGAGACACATAACGGACGCTTGAAAAGGTCTCCCTTCCTAACTTAGACTGACGGAACCATTGCTGTATTGACTTTGACCTCTAAGGAACTATTGCTGTATTGACTTTGACCTCTAAGGACCTTCCAGGAAGAGTGCTCATGTGCGTCTTGCGGTGACACGCTTCTAGTTTCTTCTTCTCTGAGCTGTTTTTTTGTTTTTGTTTCTTCTTTTTTCGCACTGATTTTTGACATTGCACTATTAGGTTGTGTTGGTAGTTTCTGCATATTTTGCCAGAGAAAGACACAATGGTCAGAAATGGGACTTGGTGAGGATAGAAGGTGCTAGTGGGACCACAAAAAAAAGTTTTAAAATAGGAAAAGTGAAATTTCATGGTGTATCACCTTTAAAGTAGGACTGTCATCTAAATGGGCACTTTAAAAAGTTATCTTAAAATATGAGTTAATATGTTTAAGATGTCATTTTGAGAATGCGCAATTATAAGCCAATCAAATTAATTGACTGTACTTAGACTATTTACTGTACTGGTCAGCTGTTGTTGGGGGGCGAGGGGCAGATTACACTGTGACATGAGTTTCAGACTATTTCAGACCATTTTCAGAGAGACCACGTGACCTACTGTATCATACTATTATAATTTTGGGCGTGTCAGCGGGCCTAGGCGAGACACTACAGGTGAATAGGGTAAAAAAATAACTAATTGCTATACAACAATGAAACTTTTCCAGTTGATTACTTACATCTTTGATTCATATTTTATTGTGGGCTCGCCTGGAAGGCGAGCACACATATGTTATCTTCATTATTTATCTATCAGTCAGTCAGTATCTCCTCAAAACTTTGGCGCGATTCACCTCCTACACACTTTTTCACACCTTTCAACACCATTCAAACGGTTATGTGTTCAGCTTACTGTGGACACGTGTGCTTGTATTTTTCATTTTGAAATATTTTGGCGTTTTAGAGAAATTTAACCTAGAAAAAAAGAAAGTTTTGGGATCCTGATTGGTTGTGATATGTCCCTGGCAACCGGCGGCAACCAGTGGAATGGCGGACTGTCCCTTCAGGCTATAGAATTTAAGGATTTTACTGTAGGTCCCAGTGGCCTGAGGGGACAGTCAGCCATTGTGTTGGTTGTCAGGGAGATCAGTTGACAGGCTTTTCATTTTTGATTACTTCTACTCCACTACAATTACAGAATTTGACAGCTTTAGTTATTTGTTACTTAAAATTGGGTGCGTGTTTGTTTGTTTGTTTGTCCATCTGTAACTCCACGTTCAGCAGTTGTTCAATTGTCTAAAAAACATAATACAAAAATCAATAACACATCTAGCTTGCCCAACATCAACTTTATCCCGGTCCACATGTGCCCACATGTGTCATAATCTCACAATAACTGTTCCACTCTGTCTGTCTGTATACCTATTGTGCAATCTTCTGTAGAGCGAAGTGTCATAATCATCACCAAAGTCTCAGGTTACAAGAGGGAAGGGGGGGGGGGAGGGGGGGGGGACACATATAATTCACAGATATAGAACACATAGAATATGTACAGTACAGTACAGTTAGGTACAGTGGAGTACAGTAAAGTACAGTAAGGTACAGTACAGTAAGGTACAATACAGTAGTGTACAATAAGGTACAGTAGAGTACAGTACAGTACAGTAAGATACAGTACAGCAAGGTACAGTAGAGTACAGCAAAGTACAGTACAACCAGTAAGACTCCCTAATCGGGAGATAAGCGACCGTTGGTCGCTTATCTCAACAAATAGGCCAAAAGTTTGTTTTACCAATTATCAAGACATACGGGCAGTTGACAGTTTGCCATGGTTACTCATTGAAGTTGAATCTCCATATATGGAGATAACCTACGCATCACACTAAGTCTGACCTCACCAGCCCATATTTGGGCATGAGCAACTTATGTCTCCATATATGGAGATATGATGACATCACACAGTCCTCAGCCGATGATGTGGCGTGATGTCATACAATACACAAACGAGCCCTACAGTATAAAGGGGCAATTCTTGCCAGGAAAGAAGCATTTCTTCGACTCAGACCTTATCGCCAGGGTTGGCTTATAGCAGCTGTCGGTAGGACCATATATGGATTCTGTTAGTGTGGATCTCCTAACAGGGCATCATCTGGGATACAATCCCTGGTAGCACTTTATAATAAGGTGCCATTAATAAACACTTATTAACAGTTAATAAGATACTTATTAACTTGTTATTAACTCTAATAAGAACGTTATTAAACCTTAATAAACACATAATAAACTATATAATAAGAGTCTTATAAACATTATTAAACTACTTATAAGATACTTATAAAACATAATATACTTAATACTGCCTAATAAAAGATTAATAAGAACGTTTTAACAACTTAATTAGACATGTATACAATGCCTAATTAAACATTAATAAACAACGTATAAGTCATCTATAAACCTTATTATATGAGTTATACATGTTAATAAACGTCTAATAAGAAAGCCAATTCACGTTAATTAAGACCCAATAAACTATACGAAAAGATCCCTTACTAACGGTTAATTAACAACTTATAAGTAACCAATAAGCCTTATTATATTTTAATACAGGTTAATAAACCATCTTAATTAATATCAATATTCTATCAACTATTCATAAGACACCTAATTAACAATTAATAATCTACTAATAAG
This sequence comes from Nannobrachium achirus, assembly GCF_963921795.1. Lineage (NCBI taxonomy): Eukaryota > Metazoa > Chordata > Actinopteri > Myctophiformes > Myctophidae > Nannobrachium > Nannobrachium achirus. The sequence continues at coordinate 45,928,265 of NC_137827.1, read as the reverse complement.
ATACTTATTATATCATAATAATTATTAATAAATGCATTATGAATACTATATAAGAATATATACATTGTTAAGATACTTAATTAACAACTGTTTTAAGTGGAATAATATTGTATAAACATTAACAAGTACTAAATAGATTTCTTATTAACATTGAGACAGTGCATGATTAACATTAATACATTCTTTATTGAGCATTCATTAACACATTAATTAGGCATTTTGTGGGTACCTGTTGTAAAGTGGGAACATGTCTTATAAACATCAACAAATCCTTAATAAAGTGTCTTATTAATGTTGAAACAGTTTTATTTACTTCAACAAATCGTTAATTAGGCATCTATTAACACGTTAATTAGGCATTTTGTGGGTACCTTTTGTAAAGTGGGAACATGTCTTATTAACATCAATAAATCCTTAATTAGTCATTCAATAACATGTTAATTAGGCATTTTGTGGGTACCTGTTGTAAAGTGGGAACACGTCTTATTAACATAAACAAATCCCTAATAACATGTCTTATTAACATTGAACGTGTATTATTAACATCAACAAATCCTTAACAATGTGTGTTAACATTGAACGTCTTATTAACATCAACAAATCATTAATTAAGTATTCATTAACACATTAAATAAGCATTTTGTGGGTACCTTTTGTAAAGTGGGAACATGGCTTATTAACATCAACAAATCCTTAATTAGTCATTCAATAACATGTTAATTAGGCATTTTGTGGGTACCTGTCGTAAAGTGGGAACAGGTCGGATAAACATCAACAAATCCTTAATAAAGTCTTATTAACATTGAACGTGTATTATTAACATCAACAAATCGTTAATTAGGAATTCATTAACACGTTAAATAGGCATTTTGTGGGTACCTGTTGTAAAGTGGGAACATGTCTTATTAACATCAACAAATCCTTAATTAGTCATTCAATAACATGTTAATTAGGTATTTTGTGGGTACCTGTCGTAAAGTGGGAACATGTCTTATAAACATCAACAAATCCTTAATAAAGTGTCTTATTAACACGTTGCAAGCCGCGGCAGAACCCTCTGAACAGAGGTAGCGCCGAAGAAATAAGCCATTTATTTACAAACATGTTTTAAAAAAACAAAGCCCACATGATAACAACACGTAATGGAGTGCTCGACACAGCGTACATATTCATCCTGCAGAGGTCGGCGATCTTACTTTGGCGAGGCGGAGGGGAGATCAATTCCATTCGTTTACGTGCGGCGAAGCAGGGAAAGGAGCGATAGAGAAGCGGCGCCCGAACGTGATTGAAACCGCGATCCACGAACAGAGACAAAGACCAGCCATCTTGTTTGAGCTTCTTGTTGATTTTCAACACTGGGGAGAGGATGAGGCTCCTCCTGGCCAGCCATCCATCCAGAATGTGAGTCAACGGCGTGGCCTGCTGGATATTAGGAGTATCACACCCAGCACCAGAAAATGACTGTCAGAGCATATTAACCGTTTCAGATCGCTCCAAAAAGACACAGAGAAGAATTTCCGATATATATATTTTTTTTTATTATAATTTATATCAAAAGTCCGGGAATAGACGTGTGGCTGATGGGACCCAGTAGGAAGTCCGAGGGAGTACGGCCAGGCTTAGAAGGTGTTAACATTGAACGTGTATTATTAACATCAACAAATCGTTAATTAGGAGTTCATTAACACGTTAAATAGGCATTTTGTGGGTACCTGTTGTAAAGTGGGAACATGTCTTATTAACATCAACAAATCCCTAATAAAGTGTCTTATTAACATTGAAGGTGTATTATTAACATCAACAAATCGTTAATTAGGCATTCATTAACACCTTAAATAGGCATTTTTCAGCTACATGTTGCAAAGTGGGAAAATGTCTGTAAAACATTAACGACTTACTATTTATCTTTCTTTTCACTTTAGGTCAATAAAAGGAGGTAATTAATTCTTAAATGAAGGCTGTGCACAAACAGAAGTAGTAATGTTTTAGGGCTAGCGATTCCTTTGCAGCTTATGTAATATCATTCCAGTTTATGTACAACTTCTTCCTCCTCCTGCCATCGCTTGAAGACAAAGAGCTTGAGGAATTTGAGGCAAAGGTGGTCGAGTAGCTGGACTTTGATGGTGACTTGACAGAGGTTGGAGACTCATTTCTTGATGCTGTAAAAACAAAATGCAAAATGTACGTAAATAGGAGGTTAGGCATTTTAGACATGTTTTGTTCATAAAGGGGATACAGTGCACTTATTGTAAATAATAATAAAAATAAATAAATGAATGCATAAATAAATAGGAGCAGCGCTCTTCCGAGCACAGGTCTCCAATGTGATAGGCAAATGTGAAAAGAGTGCCATATCATCTGTGGCCTGTCATGATTTGAGGCATTTTGTTCCAAAGATGTGTTTTGCTCAAATTGAGCTGCTGGTGGCGCTATAACATTCCAATGTGAAAAGGGTGGTATTTGTTCCTTGACCTATTGGGACTGTACGTGCAAAATTGCACGATAATCACAAGCTGCTTTTATGATATAAGGCATTTTGTTAAAAACTGACCAATCCTGGAAACTTTGGAAGCCAATCTAAGCCAACTAGGATGGAATATGAATTATCGGACAGCTCAGTCTTGATCACTTGCCTATAGCGATACTCTGTACTGATTCCCATGATATGAATTATCGGACAGCTCAGTCTTGATCACTTGCCTATAGTGATACTCTGTACTGATTCCCATGATGTTTGGAACAAATCTGAAGGAGTAATTTAAAAAAATATGTTTTACATAAGTCAGCCTCCTGGTGGCACTATGAAAAGCAGATGTGAGTGCCCATACAAAGTTTTACACTGATCGGTGGAGTTATTGGTAAAAACACGAATCGGCCCGTTATAGCGCCTCCATGAGGCTGATTTGAACATTTTTAAATGGCATTTCTTCCTCTGCCTAGTGGGAATGTCACTCAAATCGCACTCTGTGTTCATGATTTGAGGCATTTCGTTCAAAAGGGAGCACATTTGCAAAAGCCAGTCTTAGCCAATCAGGATGGAATTAGAAAAATCTGAAAGACCCGTTTCGTTTAATGACCGATTTGCGTGACTTTTGGACAAAATCGTTAGAAGTACTGTCCAAAAATGTGTTTTGCACACATCCGCCTCCTGGTGACGCCATAGACCTTATTCACATTGCGGCCATCTTGGATCACATGTCCACATGGGGTGGCAGCCTGTATTACAATCCATTGTAAACAATGGAGCGATGGTCCCAAAATATGAGTTCTGTTCAACCAATTTCTTTTGACCAAATCGACAAATGGGCAGAAGACAATTTGGATTAAATAGATGGGTACATCCACAATATTCATGGCAGTTAGGTTCCAATGTTACTCTGTACAAAGACTTGCTACCGTATCTGTGCAGACTAGTGCTTGCTCTGCAATCATATTAACTTACTGTATCATGATTTTTGCATATTAATCAGAAACAAGAAATTGTTAACATGATGGCGGAGCAAGCACTGCAAAGACTGCAAGTCTTTGTACACATTAAGGTTGCAACCTAACTTGAATATCGTTACCGTGGATGAAATCAATCCAGTTACTGTAGACCTTCTATTTTAAGCTCACATGTCTCACATTGCGAGCTTGTATATTTACTATTTAAAAAATATTGAGGAAATAAAAACTAAAATATTTTGAATATTTTTGAAACATTTTAACAACACAAATCTGTGTGGAGGTCCCTGGCACCACATATTTTCAGATGGAGGTCTGCGACTGTGGACAAATATGTAAATCTGGGGTCCTTCATATGAAAAGATTTGGGAACCACTGGTTTAAAAATATTAGAAAGTAAGCCCAATAAGCAACTACACTATTTTCCAATACACAAATTGCTTATTATAAGCAGACATGGCAACACAAGTTCATTCAGAGCCCAGAATGCCCCTACTGACATTTTAATGCAAAGACACAGGAAACCCAATGATGTTTTTCAGCCTCTTTCAGGATATGAACAAGAAGCCAGGGGGCGGGGCCAGGAATAAGGTGAATAACAAGCCCATGCTAAAAAATTGGGGCAGAGGTTCTGCTCTGGCACCCAGGGAATGTGTGTGCTCAGTTTTGGCCTGGCAGAGACAAAGGGTTTGCAAAAATCTGCCTCCTGGTGGCACTATAACAGCAGAAGTTCACAGCAATTTTTCATCTTCACCTTCATTTTTCATCTTCCTGCTGGACGGAAGCGCAGCAGGACCATTTTAGTAATACATTTTGAAAATGAATAATAATAAAAACAATCTAAGACATTTTAAGTGTGCCTGCAGCTAGCTAAGTGTGTGCAACCTTGTGTAGTGGTTGGTGTTAGCATTAGCGCTATTATTTTTTGTTAGCATTAGCGTTAGATTTTATAACATTACCATTTTTTGCATTAGCTTTAACATTATCGTCTGTACGACAAACGGTTCATGAGATATAGAGGCACTTCCTGTTTGACGAAGGGCACTTCCTGTTTGGCAAAGGAAGCACCAATTAAGGTCTTAATAAAGTCATATGACACCACCCACGCATCTGTACGACAAACGGTTCATGATATAGAGGCACTTCCTGTTTGGCGAAGGGCACTTCCTGTTTGGCGAAGGAAGCACCAATTAAGGTTAATAAGGACTCTTAATCAAGCCATATAACGCCACACACACGTCTGTACGACAAACGGTTCATGAGATATAGAGGCACTTCCTGTTTGGCGAAGGACACTTCCTGTTACAGAGGGGGAGGGGCTTAATCAATTACAGCTCATCCCTATTGGCCGGACAAAGTCCAAAGTCGTGTGTGCATTTTAAAATTCAAATCACGTTGCTAAGCAAAAGAATGGCAGATTTTTGTGGCGCCAAATTCTCCCATTCAAAGTCAATGGGGTTTTTGCACTAATCATGTGACGGTTTGATTTTTTTTAAACCGGTTCGGTAATTAATTAAAAACCGGACCGAACCGGTAATACCGGATGATGACCACTTGGGGGCGCAGATAGAAGCGGACACATTTATGGTGCCCATTTAGCCATTAATTATAACTCTTGTAGAGTCCTCATAATCAACAGCCACCTGTTATTTTATATACATCTATATGGATCTTCTCTGTGAGATGTCTCCTGTTTGTACTATTACTGCTTCTGTGGAATGGGGGAAATGCTCTCTGCCGTGTTTGTGTTTTCTCTGCTGTACAGAGAACCAGTGAATTGGGTAAAAAACAGTGGATTGGGATTGCTTGTAGATCAGCTACTTTTTGTTTTGATCCTAGAGGGACGTGCCGCCCCTCTACGAATCCGGGAGGGCAAAGCACAGGCGGTCGTGGTGGTCTGCGGCCCCGGCGGACCACCAAAGGGACGGCGCCGCCACGAAAACGCTATAATCAATCAAACAGCTAGGCTAGGCTACATACATACTGTCTCAGATAGCATACATGCTTGGCTAGCTTGCTTCCTCCGTGTTGTAGTTGAGCCAATAAAGGTTATTTGACCACGTTCACCACAACGTAAATCGTCGCTATTGTTGTAAAGACGCAATGAAGACCTGTGTGCCAGTGTGTGGCTTCTAACACGTTGTCCAATGTCCACCGCATCTATAAACAATAGCGCGTGTATCCAGTTGTTATTGAATGAAGAGGACAGGGGGAGAGGAGGCGGGGTCGCTGTCTGAGCAGCCAGTGAGCTGTCAACAGTAGCAGATCTGCGCTCCACTGACACTCAGTATACTGTATACACAAACATAATACATACAATACAGAATGAATTTAATGCTGTCGGAAAATACACGTGACGCCGTCAGCAAACGTTTACATTTGTAAAATATATTTTAATTGGATACTTTTCTTTTTTTTTTTTTTACTCGGTTTAGTCGGTATTCATAAACTGAACCGGTATCATCAAGTAAACCGGACCGAACCAGTAAAACCGGAAACCGTCAGACTATTTAGCGCATAGTTTTTTGGCGAATTACGTCCGTCGCCATCGTAAGGCGGATCGGAAAGAAAAGTAATAGCACCCCATTCCCGGCCGAGCCACACGTTTTGATGTATATATTAAGGGGGTGCCGTAAATTGTGCGGAGGTTATTACCTGCCGAAATTTTGTGGCGACATTATAAGTATGGCGGATCACAATAAGTGTTTTGCCATTGCATTGCATTGCAGGCACACTTAATAATAATAATCCAGCAACAATTTCATGGACCCCCTGCAGTACCTCCGTACCCCCTAGGGGTCGTGGACCACCTGTTGAGGACAGGGGTGTCGCACCAAATTCTGGGCCCTGGGTACAAGGATTCACTCACATTTTGTGCTTTAACCATTGAAAAATAGCAGATGTTCAAGCTCACAGCGCAGCACCTAGTGCCACGCTGCGAGCTTGTAGATCTGTTATTTCAGACAACATTTTTCATGGGGTCTTTGAATATTTCAAATCCCTCTATGTCAGTGGTGCTCAAAAGCTTTCATGTGAAGGACCCCCAAAATGATATGTATTTGGTCACAGACCCCATCTCAAAATATTTAGTTCCTCCCAGAAGCAAAATTTGATCTAAAAATGTTACCTTAAAAAATACCCATATTCAAAGATTTCCACACATTTTCATGAGTTAAAAAATAGGAGATCTACAAGCTTGCATCGCGGCACTCGGTGCCGCTCTGTGAGCTTATAAATCTGCTATTTTTCAATAGCTGAAGTATAAAATAATAAAGGCCCCTCCACATTGGGCCTAGTAACGGTGCCGCTCTGTGAGCTTGTAAATCTGCTATTTTTCAATAGCTGAAGTATAAAATAATAAAGGCCCCTCCACATTGGGCCTAGTAACGGTGCCGCTCTGTGAGCTTGTAAATCTGCTATTTTTCAATAGCTGAAGTATAAAATAATAAAGGCCCCTCCACATTGGGCCTAGTAACTGAGTCCCCCCCATAGCAATGACTGTGCAAAAATAGTAAATAGAATAATACAAATTTTAAACAACAGTTAGCAGGTTGAAAACCTGAATGTGAAATACCCCTCTTCTTTCAGGAATAAAATCACTACTGTAAGTAGAAAAAAAGTAAAAAAAAAAAAAAAGCAAAAAGTAATATTACCTTCTCAAAAGCTCCAAACTCAGTCACTCAGGCACAGGTCTAGCAGCAGGTTAGCACATCACAGTCCGAACACAATCTTCTCATCCCACGTTGCCAGAGAACTATAAGTGAAGCTCTGATTGTTGTCTGGATTGTCCAATGCAATGTCCAGTGCAATGAACTGACTCTAAACTCACTGAGCTTGTTAGCTTTAGCGTTAGCTTGTAGCAAAACAAAACAGTCTCTGAACCTCGTGAAGAAATTCCTCTTCTCTTGCCAAACGTGCAGCTTTTCCTCCTCCCAGATAGTTGTGTAAACACTCACAGGACTCCAAACTACAACTGGTTTGTGCACAGCAAACACTTTGAAATGATATAATACAGAACGTCTCACTCTGAATCACTGTTCACTTGTCTTCATGTTCCCTCTCTCCGCTCACGTGATCTCTCTCCCTCCCTTCACGTCCGGGCTGTGTTACGCTGACAATAGTCTAGGAGGATTTGCTTGGGAACGTGGGCTGCGGGGGCGTTTCCGCTGTGAGTTTTTTTCAAAATCAACAGCCAATCCAGAGAAGTGGGCGTTGTCCGCATGGGTTGGTGCGACCTGAGAATAAGCCCGGAGGAACACAAATTCTCCCTGAGACGTTCTGTGGACTATTAAGTTATCAACGCTACGGGGAAATAACCTGTGCGCTACGGGGAAATAACCTGTGAAATAAAGTGTTTATTAAATTACTTCCTCAAGTGAAACGTGCATTTCTTATTTAATGTTTTTTAACATAAGCAATGTTTTCAGTGTCGTTATGGTATATTTTGGTCGTCCAAACGTTAATTTAAGTTATAAAATTCTCACTACATTTGCCAAAAAGTAAATCTGATCTACAAGCTCACAACGTGTCGCAAACGCGACGTGTTGTGAGCTTGTAGATCTGCCATACAAACGGGAGGAGGAGGAGGAGGAGCGAGAAACAAGACATCTCAGGACAGTGATGCTGAAACACTCTCATCCCCATTCCCCAATGACTTCATGAACGAAGTGCATCATCTTCATCATGACGGATTTCCATTGCCGATTTTGCAACGTTGATTTAAGACAACATGGTGTAATTCAACATGCTCGTTTACTATTTAAACCAGGAGACACGACGTTACTTTCAGAACTTCAAAAAATTGGAGTTCACGTTACGGAGACTCCTTCCAAGTCCCGTCGAATGTGCCAGGGATGCTGCCGTCAGATCCCACGACTGCAAAAGGCCTACGACACCATTCAGAAGTGGATGGCTGCTGCCGTCAGTATTGACGACCAGTCAGCTCACCTTTCTCCACCAGCAGCCCAGGCTGCGGCCAGTGAACGTGATAAACAGAGTCCTCCGTCTGGCCAACAACCAAAAAGAACCCGTGACATGCTAACACCAACCAAGACGACCCCTAAGAGTAAAAGAATGGCCCCCTCCAGATCACCCTACAAAAGCAGTCCATCCACTCGAAGTAGGGTGCTGGTCCCCTCCAGATCACCCCACAAAAGCAGTCCATCCACTCGAAGTAGGGTGCTGGTCCCTAAAATGATTCTCGAGGAGGTGAGCCTGGGAATTGGAAATGATAAAAAGTCTATTTTGTTTATTTGCTTAACAGATATAAACAAAAGGAACAATCATAAATAATGAATCTACTGTAAGAATATTTGCAACTTAAGTAATGTATGTAAAGGACATGAAAATAAAAGTCCAAATAACTTATTAACTAATAATAGTTTTACACAGCAACCACTGAAATGAAAAGGAGGAGTCTTGTCTGTGTACCCACATAATTACTTTCATGCTTCTCTTCCCCATTTAATGCAAGGTTGAACCTGCCAGTGGGGCAACAGCCACAACACAGTCACAATCCAAAAAGAATAAGCCTGTGTTATGGTCTGCCTCTGCTGTCAAGGTATGTTACTCAGTGATTATGTTATGCCATCATTCATGAAGTGTTCACTGCACCCACCCCCCTTCTATCTCAGAGTTCCAAGTCAAATTAAAATGCTTTTAAATGAACACAAAATACATCAACATTTTCTTTAAACCATTGTCTCCAGTAAACCGACAATGTACAGTTCATTTAGAACCCTAGACCATAATGTATACATAGTTAATATATGCATAGAATGTAATAAAGAGAAAAAATCAACAAGCACAAACATGTGCATGAGTTTATTTTTCATGTACAATCTGCAGAGAGGCATGGCACGTGATAGCTATAGGGAATTAAATCTTTATCTCAGAAACATTATTAGAAAAGTAAAAGATGGTAAAAATTGTTCCTTCATTAGTTTAATCAAGCTAATTCTGCCTCACACACAGCCAGCATTAGTACAGATCCCTCCCAGCAAGGGAGAAATCCCCCTCAGGTCAGGGAGAGTTCACATCAAGATAACATACAAACCTATCTATCTAAACACACCCACATCGTAAATACCTCAACTCAGTGGCTACTCAATGTTTTGGACTAAAATATAGTCCAAAACGTTGGAGTAGCCACCGGGTACACCTAGTGGCCAAAAAAGGACCTCTGGAAACTCAGAGTGCTGGCTTTGTTGACCCTTGGAAAGTCTCCAAAGATTTCCAGAGGCGTGCCATGATGAGTCAACTTTTGAAGGGATTCATCCGATTCCCAGCTGGAGACGATTGCCATGCACACTATCATGTAGTGACTTCAGGAGGCAGCGGACACATTACAAAATGTGTCCTTGAGCAAGACACTGAACTCTAAGTGCTCCGGTGATCAGCAACATTCAACAAACACAAACAGTTTCTTTTATATGAAAATAAAATGCATAGCACATTACCTCAAGACATTCAACCCCCCCTTGTTGCTGTTGTAGTAATGGAACACTGCAGGTACAAATAGAATAGTCCATTGATGTTGAATGTAGAATTAGGACTTTTAAATAGTCACTAGAAAGACTGGGGTATTGACTGGACCGTTTACAAATTAATTCTACAGCTTACAACAATGTAATAAATATTTTGCCAGGCCATTTCCAATATTATAAAAGAAACGTGTCCTTGTGTTCTCATTTTGACTAATAACATGATGTCAACAAATGTCACTTAGGATGCAGTTGGAAGACTGTCTGCAGGGACACCTACCATACCTAGTGGTACACTTACTGCAGCTCAGTCAAGTTCAAGCATAGCATCCTCTCTGAAGGTAATACTTTAAGCTAAATTGTGTGACACTAAACACACTCTACAAATGACAAATAAAACATATACATTTGATCATATGTATTACATGTATGAGATTGTGTAATAAGTTATAACAGCCTTTAACATTATGTCTACAAATGTCACTCAGGCTGTGGTGGCAGTTGAGAGCACGGCAAGTATACATGGTGCTCCATCTACAGCAGCTGAGGCGGTTGTCAGCACAGCAAGGACACATGGTGGTCCTTCTGCTGCAGCGGAGTCCGGTTTAAGCACAGCACCCTCTCTGACAGAACAGGTAATACATTTAGCTAAAGGAACACTATACATATGTTCTATATAATCCAAAAACATGATCATATTTGTTAAATGTATGATGTTAAATGTACTGTAACCATACATGGTGATCAAGCTACTACAGATCAGTCAAGTTCAAGTGTAGCACCTTCTCTTACTACGCAGGTAATAACTTATTCTTAACTGTAACAGTACAAAGATTAAAGTCTAGTAAAAACATTCTACATAAGCACATTTGTTAAATGTATAGCCATGTGGAATAACAGCCTTTATTTGTATACTCAGAGACCAAGGCACAGATCTGCACGCCCCTCTGCAAACCAACCACGTGTAAGTGCATTTATATTAGTTCATCAATATATGACTTCAATAATGATGAACAAATAATGTCTAACTTTGTGGAAAATAGATTCGCAGCTAAAAAAGGCACACACCAGTATTGATGAGGTGCTGCTGACCTAGGTAAATAAGTCTAGAAGTAAAAAAAAAACGCTACAGTCATAGCCACGGTGCAGGATTTAATAATAAATGATAATATATTTGAATGAATAATTCCAGCTTTGTGGCTAAAGGTGTGAGGTGTTTACTTTACTTCTAGACCCATTTAATAGCTCTAAAATGAAAAGTTATCATAGCAACAAAGAATAATGTTAAGTGCTAAAGGACATAATTATGACCATAGGAGTTTGTGGGAAAATAATATTGTCATCACCTTATGCATCTAATCTATAATCCTACAGATTACAGTTCGAACCCATACATCCACGAGAACAAACACCATTCCCGAAAACTGGATTACCGTGGCCAACCATCTCGTTAGAAAAAGATACCATCTGATTCCGAATGCTGTCATGAAAGTGCTCAAGGATGAGGTTGTGACTGCAGTGCTAAATGTTGTCCAGGAGGAGTGCAAGCTTTTGACCAGCCTAAGATACAGATCTGTGCTCCAAAAGACAAAGCCATCAGATCTGAAAGACTTTAACTGGGACAATGTGCTTTTAGAGTGGAGTACAGTAGCACCCACATTTTTCAAGTTCATAAAAGCTGCTGCAGCAGTCTCAGACAAAATGAGCACAAGGAGAGGATTTAGAAGAAAAATGTGCACAACTGCTATGGCAGGATGCACTCTTCTGAACGCACGCTCACATAAGATGTCTGCTCACAAGTACAGAAACTCACTTGTCTTGAGATTTGGTGGTGCCAAAAAGAGATGCATCGAAAGACTGAGCAGACTTGGTACTTGCATGTCATACACAATGACAGTGAGGAGACTGAAAGACATGGGGAACTCATGGGACAGAAAACTCCTGAACTGGAAATCAAAACTACAAACAGTCACAAGCGAACATCAGGTTTGTTCTTGTTTTAGTTGCACGCATGTCAGTTAAATAATTTAATGTATGTAATGCTGGTGCCATCTATTCCCATTAAACATAAGATGGGTTATTACACTTACAGCTTGGACAAGACCATGACTACTGCAGTAGGGACGTTGTAATGGAAGAAGCCCATGGCATCGGCAGTGCACCTGAAGAAGACGCTCATATGAGCTCACAATCCTCATCTTGGGAAAGCTTGAATGATGTAAGAATCTATACGGCACACACAAAAGATTATATGAATATGATTTTGAAAGTGTGCCATTGTCTGAACATGAACTGGTTCTAACATTTTTACATAACTGACTTTTCAATCAACAGAGCAGCCAGACCTCTGAGTCTGACATCCCTCCAACTATCTCAGCATCTGGAATGTCAGAAGATCGTGATACGGTATGCCCATAAAGTTTTTAAATGTTCATAAAAATCTTTTCATATGCATTCTTTTTAAATGACATAAAATATTATTACAAATAGCTATTTGATTTAATCTAAATGTTCATTTCAATTTAATTTGGTATTTACTTTAGGTGGACACAGTCAACCCATATCAAATAACAATAGACAACCTCGACCGAACTGTCAACCCACACATCCTATCATCCAGTCATCGGCCAAAAAGCTACCACTGGCTGCTAATGGTGGCAAACCAGGAGCGGGTGAGCGGGATGCACCTCAGTGAGGAGACAGCAACACCAGCTCTCAACGTTCCCATCAGAGAAATCATTCCAAACAAAGAAGACAGACACCATCTTCGGGATGAATTCAAAGAACTGGTAGGCCGTGTCCTTGTGTCACACATTGAGGAACTAAATGTTTTTCATGACAATGTCCAGTTCCATCTTCCTCATCAATATTGTGCTGAGATGGCAATGCAGACAGAGACTGTGCCACTGGGATTGCTAGACACAGATGAGAGGAGAACGGGTGAGCTGAGTCAAGCATTAAAACACATTCATGACAGGTATGTCCCCCTTGAGAAGACGTCTACAGGTGAGACTCAAGTTGTCCAACCTGCTGTGAAAATGATTCTGACAGGTGATCAGTTGACCAAGCAGAATGTTGACAGTGTCTGTAAATCATTGAAAAATGAAGAAGAGACCAAGGACAGAGTTGCAGGGCTGGTTCCATCTGTGGCAGACTTTCACGCAAGTATGAACTTCATCGACCTCATCTATAAAAACAGCTACAATACCAGATCCATTGGTGACATCGGGACCATGCATCAACTGAAAGACGCCATAAACAGAAGGAATGTCACAGCCTCTGCCCTTGGTGATAAATACCGTCCCTGTAGTGTCTTCTTGGCAGATGTTTTAGATGCTGAAATCATTAGTGCCGCACTTCACCACTTCAGGATGGATACACCACAGGACAAGGCAAAGGACCACATCCCCCCAGCTTTCTCATCAACATCTGAAAAGCAAAGATGGTGGGATATGCAGTTGTACAGCATGACTGACAAATACATCCTCAACGACAAGACTGACTGGACCTTGCTTGATGATGACTCTCATACCGCCATGACACCAACTTTTAAATGCCTCTACCCTGGCTGCAATACTCAAGCTTTTCATCTGCAATCACAATTGATAAACCATGCAAAACAGCATGGCGTCAAAATCTGTGACAACAGTCAAAAAACCAGAGAGTCTGCTAAAGGGGACAAAGATGTAGACGGTGTGTTTGTGTACCATACCTCATTGTTGAAACAAGCACTACTCGAGAGAAACTTTCTAGACTCCATCGCAGAAGGAGATGGAGACCGAACCTGTAGGCTTTGGAAGTTCAAGCTTCTGCATTTCAAGGCAGCAGGCCGAACCAAGTATGCACTTGAGGCATTAAAGCTACAGCTTGACCTCCAAACACTAGAACCTAGTGTTTCACACCGTCTGAAATGGAACAGATGTATCAATTCAAGCGGCGGTGTGGGGAATAACATAGCCCTGGATTTGAATTGCGAGCATTATGTAAGATATACAAAGGATGCAATTGCACATGAGGGGCCTAATCTGAACTTTGAAATTGCTCAAGCCTTCTCCAGGACCATCGGTGAGCAGCGAGAGCTCATGGATAAATTTGATCAGGACTGTGGTCTTAAACCTGAATCAGGGAAGCACACTGTTGCTGACAGAGAGGACGACATAATGGCCATGGTGAAAATCCTACATGAGCAGCAAGTGTTCCAGTACACCCCTGAGCGCCAGGCTTACATGTTCTTCCCCAAGCACAAGTGTCACCCTCTTCACTCGCTCGAACCAGCAAATGTAAAGAAATGGATTCTTGAACACAAGAAAAATCTTTCCCTGCATCAAAAGCGGGAGAGAAAATAAATCATTTACCTTATCCAACATGCTTGACCACCTGAAAATATTGTTTGAGTTACTTTGTGGCAGCACTTATGACACCATGAAGAAGTGGAAGGCTGCTGTCAGTGATGATGAACAAGAGAGAGAAGTAACAGTCCCAGGGGTCCTCTGCAGCTTGGCTTGTGGTGGACATTTGTCAAATGAGTGGACATAAATATTACCAGTAACACACTAAGAGATAGCCTTGAATGGAATGGCCAAAACTTTAACCCAAAGTGTTCACATAGAACCAAATTGGTCCATATGGTTCCACGCTCTCAGAGTTCTAAAGGTCCTGGCACTTAAAGCATTAAAGAACTTGCACTCCAAATGCAACATACATAGTGTCATAGTAAATATGAGTCCTAAATAAAGCAATGAAGAACATTGTAAGTGTGTGTAAAAAAAGTTTTCTGCCATTAACCCATGTATGGACATATTAATGGCCCTGCCCTGAGCAGTCCAACAACCTAATACCAAAGCCATTACATGCTGTCACGGAAATTAAAGTGTGCTTTTGAGAAAAAGAAAATTGTACTGTACATTTTTTTACATTGTTCTAGGTCATGCTGGTTTTGGTGAATAGTGAAGCACTTATGATTTTTGAAACAATCTGTGCATTTGTGAAACAATGCAGAGAGCATAAACATCCACACCTGTCAAATAATAGCTACCAAACATTATAGACTATTTTTCTAAAGCACCAATTACAAAATAATTATATTTTGACGATGCAATGCAGCAGGGACATTTACAATATTTGCTGTCATTTTGGGGTGACAAATGCACTGTTATTGTAATAAAAAAAAAAACATCTGTGATCTGAGTCTTTAAGAGAGAATAATTGTTAATATAAGGAAGAACAAGATATTAAGAAAGAGCATCCACAAGAAAATTTATATTTTTCCACTTTATTTTCTTTAAGATCTTTCACATGAATTGTAATGTCAATTTTGCGTCCACAAACAGTATTCATTCTCAAAAGTAGCAGGCATATTCTGGAATGTTATGTTCTCACAGCTGACATCTGAATATATATATATATATATATATATATATTTGCATTTCCATTATTACTCTAAATTTAAAACAGGCAGCCAGCCAGCCAGTCAGTCAGATAGATCTACTTCTCCCAGGGCTGTAACCAACATGTCATCTTGCATCTCACTGTCAGGCTCTTCATTATGGAACACATGCTCAATAACATCTAATATTAACTCTGCCTGTGACGTGTCTGAGACTTGGATTTGCAAAAGAATATCCTCTAATGTAAACAGAGTGCAGCATGACTCTAAAACCTCTGCTATTATGCCACTAGGGGTGTTTACCACGTTCTCTGATTTGCAGTAGAATGCTACACCACTGTACAGTCCTTCTTGAATGAGACAGTCCCTTCTCTCTTCAAGCTCGGCCTGAAGTAAAGCTCTCTGCTCTTCACTGACATCTCTCCGTTTTTCACCGGTTGCTTGTCCTGCATGACGCTCTAAAGAGCTAGAACCACCGCTGCATTGTTCTTTGCAGTTACAGGACTTGGCACAGAAATCACAACATGCATGTTTGGGAGTTAATGGTTCTACCTCTTCCCTGTCATACAGAGCAAGCAATTTCACCCTCCTACAGGACGAGTCATTGGTTACGTATTCTCTCATGCTAGGCGTCAGTCCAACCCTTTGGGATCCGTGATAAAGAATGATGGAGTGTGCATCACCACCATCTCTTCCAGCTCTTCCGAATGCTTGCATGTAGGACTCAAGCTCTCTGGGGGGGCCATAATTGACAACATAGTTCACCCCTTTAAAATCCACCCCCATCCCTAAGGCAGTTGTAGCTATGACAACCCGGAGTACAGACGATGGATCGCTCAGTGAGTTTATGATCTGCTGTTTGATCTTGTCTGAGGTCTCTGAATGGAACATATCGACAAGTCGATTCTTAGCAACATCATTGCTTCCTGCAGGGAATACTGACTTCTCCCCAAGTAACAGCTTAAAAACATCCCAGTAAAGTACGCCACAGTCATCGATAGTCTTGCAGTAAATGACTACTTTTTCTGTGTTTGTCCCCTTACGAGACAACTCCTGACAGAGCCATCCAAACGTAGCACAAGGATTCTTCAAAACCTTTTTGACTGCTAGTCGAATGTTGGTACGATCAGGGCTCTTCACCACCTCAAGACATCCCTGCATTCCCAGTTCTTTTTTAATCATCTCTCTGGTCAATGCTGATGCTGTTGCGGTTACTGCTAGCATCGGTACAGATCCAGCGACGATGGAACGAAGCTCTCCAACCCGTCCGTACCATTTCCTGAAAGGAGCTTCTGTGCCCTGTGATAGGCCCCTGTTAAGAGAGTGGAGGAGAAGGAAAAACTGTAAATACAATTGCTCAGAATTAGGGGAATATGGAACATTTCAAAGCTCCACACCCAAGTGAACATTGGGCATATTCTGAATAAAATCCTGCTGTATATGAGTTCACAGAAGTTCTTTAACACAACTAAGAAAGTTAGGGAATAGAAACCTTTTGATTTGAAAAAGCACAATAGGCCAAATATTATAGGAATAAGAATAATAACTTCTAGTGAGGTATGAGATTGTATGGGCTGTAAAAAATATTCAAACATTTTTTAAATCGGACGTGTGGTGTTAATTAATTCACTATTTTGCTTATAGCAACATTAAATGCAAAATTTGACTGCATTAATACAATCAGTTGAGTGTGATGTAATCCTGAGACATGTTTCAAGTGTGATGACATACTGTAGTACACAGGTTCCCAAACACTGGGTTAGGATGCATTTGTGGGTCATTTTATGGACTTAGGAATGTCATGAATTAAAAACAAATAGGCCTACATCACATTAATAAATAAATGTAATCTAAGAAATTCAATTCCATACATTTGAAAACAAATGTCTAAGAAGTAGTGAAAATAGCAGATCTACAAGCTCACAACGTGGCGCAAAGCGACACGTTGAGAGCTTGTAGATCTGCTATTTTCCCAGGTCTTTCTTTTTTCCCCTTCTTTTTCCCCCAATTTTCAATAGTTAATACACTAGGCAAACGACCAAACGTCTAATTTCTCTTTTAGGTGACGGGCTAAAACATTTTGGAACTACTGCTATAGCTATTTTTCATCTCTTGTAAACAAAGCGTACCCTCCGCAACATTACCAAAACAATTGGTAGTGTTCTGTTTGGCCATTGGATTAACAAAAGAAATAAGAATGGCTTCACACACAAGCCTGGAGAACAGAGATACTATATAGACAGCAGTGTTCCCATAGACCTGGCGTTTACAGTGAAACCAATCAGTGAAACAGTCATGGCTACGCCATATTACATGATATTATTAAATGATAGGATTATTATCCTTCAATTTAGCGAGACTGACTAAATTCGAAACGAAAATCGGCTGATTTCCCCAACTAACCTCTGTAAAAGGCAGTGCTCAACAAACAGAAGGGTATATGAAAGAATCATATTTGCGTCACGTATCGGCGACATCGCCTTGATATTACCGATGCATTCGCCTATTGTTCTCATAGCAAGGCTTGTTTAGAAGGCAATTTAAACTAACAAGCGTTTATGTAGACTAATATAAATAAAATAATTCGCCTATGTTCTCATAGAAAACAGGACGTCGTGCGGGGCAGATCAAGTTTCAAATGGGGATTTAAAACCAAATAAAGCACATTGGATAGTTTACATTGGGTTCCTTTTGTACTCACCAGTCCACAAGCGTGTGAGCCTCATCGACTGCAATTCCAACAAGACGCTGGCGGTAGAGTGGGCTTTGAAGAACGCATCTCCACGATTGAATGGACACAAGCGACTCTGGTGACCCAAACACGATGTTGTATTCGCCGTCCTTGATTGCTTGGTCTGTTTGCTTATCTTTACCTACATATGCAGCGCGGATGCCTTTAGACATCAAGAATCTTGTCTGGTCCTCCATGATAGAGATTAACGGGCTAATGACGATCACAATTCCATTTAGCACACCTCGATAGCCACCTCTGGCTAGCATATCGCTCAAGGTAGGCCAGGTTTGGTAAATTATACTTTTACCATATCCCGTTGGCAGACAAGCAAAAACATCTTGCCCTTTCACTAAAGTAGACAAACATAACTTCTGCAATGGTTTTAAAACATCGACTCCAACGCCATGTCCCAAATGTTCAATACATTTGTCCAAAGTACCGGAGGTAGGTTCAGCTGCTGATCTAGCCATTGTAGTCTGTTGTTGTGATGTTGGTTTCGATTCGGACCGTCTCCGAGTTTGCACAGCACAACATCCGTTAAGGACCGGATGTGACGCGTCCATACACAGAATCTGTGCTGGGATGACGCGGAAGCCCAAGGATCCTCCCATCTTGGCCCAGAGGTTAATTTTCAGTTTTCGCCACCTAGTGGCGGAAAAAATTACCTCTGGGAACTCAGATTGCGCTGACAACTGTCCCTGCAGAGTTAACCCAATAAATGCTGATACAGATCATAACAGGAAAAACATTGCTTTTAAAATAAAAAACAAAACAAAACAAAACTCCTAATGAATTAAGTATGAAATGCAGATTACGTTTTTACTAAAACACATCACACTTTTTAAAGGCTTTAATGATCAAAGCCTTAAACTAAACCTCATTTAAATGTTTTTAATACTATTTAAAGCAAACCATTTTTACTTCAATACGTTTATCTGAACACTTAGTAGGCTATAGTACTAGTTTATATGAATAGCCCGTTACTTTGTAGATTTAGATTAGTATTACAAAACATACACTAACCATGTAGAGTAGCCTATATTTGAAATTAGCCCATCTACAAGCTCACTGTGCGCTTGTAGATCCGCTATTTTCAAGTATTTGAAAACTTTTTTTGCCCAAGACTTCTGTAGGCCTAATTTTACTCAATTACAATAACTACGGTATTTCTATATTGCAGTATTGATACTTTTAATTGCGACTGTCAGGTGCAGTTACTATCAAAACCTCCACCGGCTGTCTGTCTGTCACACGTCACGTCACACTTCTGCCCAAATCATATCTCCGCAACCGTTGCCCCTATCCATGCCAAACCCCTCAATTCTCAAATAGCCCTCTTCTAGCCACCATGAGGCCGATTCTTGCAAAATACATTTTTGGACACAGCTCCTACAATGTGTGCCGTAAAATCACGTAAATCTGTACACAGTATTTCTAGGCTCATGTCATCAACATGGGTCTGTCTCATTTAGCGCCACCTTAAGGCCGATTTTTTAAAACACATTTTTGGACACTGCTTCTACAAATCTTGCCCTAAAATCACGCAAATCAGTACACAATATGTCAAGACTCATGTCATCAACATGGATCTGTCCCAATTAGCGCCACCTTCTGGCCGATTTTTTAAAACACATTTTTGGACACTGCTTCTACAAATCTTGCCCTAAAATCACGCAAATCGGTACACAATATGTCAATACTCATGTCATCAACATGGATCTGTCCCAATTAGCGCCACCATCAGGCCAATTTTACATGCGACCTGACGGTCGCTTATCTCCCGATTAGGGAGTCTTACTGGTTAAGTAAAACATTAGGTTTCGTATGAAACCTTTGTTGCGACCGTCAGGTCGCAGTTACTATCAAAACCTCCACTGGCTGTCAGTCCGTCTGTCTGTCTGTCCGTCACGTCACGTCACGCCACGCCACACTTTTGCCCAACTCATATTTCCGCCACCGTTGCCCCTATCCATGCCAAACTCTGCACACACACTCCTTGCCTGCCAAACAACAACATCCAACCTCTCACATGGCCCTCTTCTAGCGCCACCATGAGGCCAATACTGGCAAAATACATTTTTGGACACTGCTCCTACAAATTTTGCCCTAAAATCACGCAAATCGGTACACAGTATGTCTACACTCATGTCATCAACATGGATCTGTCCCAATTAGCACCACCTTCAGGCCGATTTATACATGCGACCTGACGGTCGCTTATCTCCCGATTAGGGAGTCTTACTGGTTAAGTAAAACATTAGGTTTCGTATGAAACCCTTGTTGTGACCGTCAGCGTCAGGTCGCAGTTACTATCAAAACCTCTACTGGCTGTCAGTCCGTCTGTCTGTCTGTCTGTCCGTCACGTCACGCCAAGTCACACTTTTGCCCAACTCATATCTCTGCCACC
The DNA here is from genome assembly GCF_963921795.1 of Nannobrachium achirus. NCBI lineage: Eukaryota > Metazoa > Chordata > Actinopteri > Myctophiformes > Myctophidae > Nannobrachium > Nannobrachium achirus. The sequence goes on along the minus strand of NC_137827.1, from coordinate 45,907,812 downwards.
GTTGCCCCTATTCATTCCAAACTCTGCACACACACTCGTTGCCTGCCAAAAAACAACCTCCAACCTCTCACATGGCCCTCTTCTAGCGCCACCATGAGGCCAATACTGGCAAAATACATTTTTGGACACTGCTCCTACAGATTTTGCCCTAAAATCACACAAATCGGTACACAGTATGTCTACACTCATGTGTCCCATATAGCGCCACCATTAGGCAGATTTTTTTAAAACACATTTTTGGACACTGCACCCACATATTTTGTCTAAAATCACACAAAGTGATACACATTATGTCTAGTCTTTATTGTCACACTTTCAATTCATATTCCTTCCTATGGGATCCATAGACTCTCAGAAGCGACGACGACCAACACCTGATCACCCAAATACCCACCTGCATGGTGATAGTCTAGGAGGATTTGCTTGGGAACGTGGGCTGCGGGGGCGTTTCCGCTGTGAGTTTTTTTCAAAATCAACAGCCAATCCAGAGAAGTGGGCGTTGTCCGCATGGGTTGGTGCGACCTGAAAATAAGCCCGGAGGAACACAAATTCTCCCTGAGACGTTCTGTGGACTATTAAGTTATCAACGCTACGGGGAAATAACCTGTGCGCTACGGGGAAATAACCTGTGAAATAAAGTGTTTATTAAATTACTTCCTCAAGTGAAACGTGCATTTCTTATTTAATGTTTTTTAACATAAGCAATGTTTTCAGTGTCGTTATGGTATATTTTGGTCGTCCAAACGTTAATTTAAGTTATAAAATTCTCACTACATTTGCCAAAAAGTAAATCTGATCTACAAGCTCACAACGTGTCGCAAACGCGACGTGTTGTGAGCTTGTAGATCTGCCATACAAACGGGAGGAGGAGGAGGAGGAGCGAGAAACAAGACATCTCAGGACAGTGATGCTGAAACACTCTCATCCCCATTCCCCAATGACTTCATGAACGAAGTGCATCATCTTCATCATGACGGATTTCCATTGCCGATTTTGCAACGTTGATTTAAGACAACATGGTGTAATTCAACATGCTCGTTTACTATTTAAACCAGGAGACACGACGTTACTTTCAGAACTTCAAAAAATTGGAGTTCACGTTACGGAGACTCCTTCCAAGTCCCGTCGAATGTGCCAGGGATGCTGCCGTCAGATCCCACGACTGCAAAAGGCCTACGACACCATTCAGAAGTGGATGGCTGCTGCCGTCAGTATTGACGACCAGTCAGCTCACCTTTCTCCACCAGCAGCCCAGGCTGCGGCCAGTGAACGTGATAAACAGAGTCCTCCGTCTGGCCAACAACCAAAAAGAACCCGTGACATGCTAACACCAACCAAGACGACCCCTAAGAGTAAAAGAATGGCCCCCTCCAGATCACCCTACAAAAGCAGTCCATCCACTCGAAGTAGGGTGCTGGTCCCCTCCAGATCACCCCACAAAAGCAGTCCATCCACTCGAAGTAGGGTGCTGGTCCCTAAAATGATTCTCGAGGAGGTGAGCCTGGGAATTGGAAATGATAAAAAGTCTATTTTGTTTATTTGCTTAACAGATATAAACAAAAGGAACAATCATAAATAATGAATCTACTGTAAGAATATTTGCAACTTAAGTAATGTATGTAAAGGACATGAAAATAAAAGTCCAAATAACTTATTAACTAATAATAGTTTTACACAGCAACCACTGAAATGAAAAGGAGGAGTCTTGTCTGTGTACCCACATAATTACTTTCATGCTTCTCTTCCCCATTTAATGCAAGGTTGAACCTGCCAGTGGGGCAACAGCCACAACACAGTCACAATCCAAAAAGAATAAGCCTGTGTTATGGTCTGCCTCTGCTGTCAAGGTATGTTACTCAGTGATTATGTTATGCCATCATTCATGAAGTGTTCACTGCACCCACCCCCCTTCTATCTCAGAGTTCCAAGTCAAATTAAAATGCTTTTAAATGAACACAAAATACATCAACATTTTCTTTAAACCATTGTCTCCAGTAAACCGACAATGTACAGTTCATTTAGAACCCTAGACCATAATGTATACATAGTTAATATATGCATAGAATGTAATAAAGAGAAAAAATCAACAAGCACAAACATGTGCATGAGTTTATTTTTCATGTACAATCTGCAGAGAGGCATGGCACGTGATAGCTATAGGGAATTAAATCTTTATCTCAGAAACATTATTAGAAAAGTAAAAGATGGTAAAAATTGTTCCTTCATTAGTTTAATCAAGCTAATTCTGCCTCACACACAGCCAGCATTAGTACAGATCCCTCCCAGCAAGGGAGAAATCCCCCTCAGGTCAGGGAGAGTTCACATCAAGATAACATACAAACCTATCTATCTAAACACACCCACATCGTAAATACCTCAACTCAGTGGCTACTCAATGTTTTGGACTAAAATATAGTCCAAAACGTTGGAGTAGCCACCGGGTACACCTAGTGGCCAAAAAAGGACCTCTGGAAACTCAGAGTGCTGGCTTTGTTGACCCTTGGAAAGTCTCCAAAGATTTCCAGAGGCGTGCCATGATGAGTCAACTTTTGAAGGGATTCATCCGATTCCCAGCTGGAGACGATTGCCATGCACACTATCATGTAGTGACTTCAGGAGGCAGCGGACACATTACAAAATGTGTCCTTGAGCAAGACACTGAACTCTAAGTGCTCCGGTGATCAGCAACATTCAACAAACACAAACAGTTTCTTTTATATGAAAATAAAATGCATAGCACATTACCTCAAGACATTCAACCCCCCCTTGTTGCTGTTGTAGTAATGGAACACTGCAGGTACAAATAGAATAGTCCATTGATGTTGAATGTAGAATTAGGACTTTTAAATAGTCACTAGAAAGACTGGGGTATTGACTGGACCGTTTACAAATTAATTCTACAGCTTACAACAATGTAATAAATATTTTGCCAGGCCATTTCCAATATTATAAAAGAAACGTGTCCTTGTGTTCTCATTTTGACTAATAACATGATGTCAACAAATGTCACTTAGGATGCAGTTGGAAGACTGTCTGCAGGGACACCTACCATACCTAGTGGTACACTTACTGCAGCTCAGTCAAGTTCAAGCATAGCATCCTCTCTGAAGGTAATACTTTAAGCTAAATTGTGTGACACTAAACACACTCTACAAATGACAAATAAAACATATACATTTGATCATATGTATTACATGTATGAGATTGTGTAATAAGTTATAACAGCCTTTAACATTATGTCTACAAATGTCACTCAGGCTGTGGTGGCAGTTGAGAGCACGGCAAGTATACATGGTGCTCCATCTACAGCAGCTGAGGCGGTTGTCAGCACAGCAAGGACACATGGTGGTCCTTCTGCTGCAGCGGAGTCCGGTTTAAGCACAGCACCCTCTCTGACAGAACAGGTAATACATTTAGCTAAAGGAACACTATACATATGTTCTATATAATCCAAAAACATGATCATATTTGTTAAATGTATGATGTTAAATGTACTGTAACCATACATGGTGATCAAGCTACTACAGATCAGTCAAGTTCAAGTGTAGCACCTTCTCTTACTACGCAGGTAATAACTTATTCTTAACTGTAACAGTACAAAGATTAAAGTCTAGTAAAAACATTCTACATAAGCACATTTGTTAAATGTATAGCCATGTGGAATAACAGCCTTTATTTGTATACTCAGAGACCAAGGCACAGATCTGCACGCCCCTCTGCAAACCAACCACGTGTAAGTGCATTTATATTAGTTCATCAATATATGACTTCAATAATGATGAACAAATAATGTCTAACTTTGTGGAAAATAGATTCGCAGCTAAAAAAGGCACACACCAGTATTGATGAGGTGCTGCTGACCTAGGTAAATAAGTCTAGAAGTAAAAAAAAACGCTACAGTCATAGCCACGGTGCAGGATTTAATAATAAATGATAATATATTTGAATGAATAATTCCAGCTTTGTGGCTAAAGGTGTGAGGTGTTTACTTTACTTCTAGACCCATTTAATAGCTCTAAAATGAAAAGTTATCATAGCAACAAAGAATAATGTTAAGTGCTAAAGGACATAATTATGACCATAGGAGTTTGTGGGAAAATAATATTGTCATCACCTTATGCATCTAATCTATAATCCTACAGATTACAGTTCGAACCCATACATCCACGAGAACAAACACCATTCCCGAAAACTGGATTACCGTGGCCAACCATCTCGTTAGAAAAAGATACCATCTGATTCCGAATGCTGTCATGAAAGTGCTCAAGGATGAGGTTGTGACTGCAGTGCTAAATGTTGTCCAGGAGGAGTGCAAGCTTTTGACCAGCCTAAGATACAGATCTGTGCTCCAAAAGACAAAGCCATCAGATCTGAAAGACTTTAACTGGGACAATGTGCTTTTAGAGTGGAGTACAGTAGCACCCACATTTTTCAAGTTCATAAAAGCTGCTGCAGCAGTCTCAGACAAAATGAGCACAAGGAGAGGATTTAGAAGAAAAATGTGCACAACTGCTATGGCAGGATGCACTCTTCTGAACGCACGCTCACATAAGATGTCTGCTCACAAGTACAGAAACTCACTTGTCTTGAGATTTGGTGGTGCCAAAAAGAGATGCATCGAAAGACTGAGCAGACTTGGTACTTGCATGTCATACACAATGACAGTGAGGAGACTGAAAGACATGGGGAACTCATGGGACAGAAAACTCCTGAACTGGAAATCAAAACTACAAACAGTCACAAGCGAACATCAGGTTTGTTCTTGTTTTAGTTGCACGCATGTCAGTTAAATAATTTAATGTATGTAATGCTGGTGCCATCTATTCCCATTAAACATAAGATGGGTTATTACACTTACAGCTTGGACAAGACCATGACTACTGCAGTAGGGACGTTGTAATGGAAGAAGCCCATGGCATCGGCAGTGCACCTGAAGAAGACGCTCATATGAGCTCACAATCCTCATCTTGGGAAAGCTTGAATGATGTAAGAATCTATACGGCACACACAAAAGATTATATGAATATGATTTTGAAAGTGTGCCATTGTCTGAACATGAACTGGTTCTAACATTTTTACATAACTGACTTTTCAATCAACAGAGCAGCCAGACCTCTGAGTCTGACATCCCTCCAACTATCTCAGCATCTGGAATGTCAGAAGATCGTGATACGGTATGCCCATAAAGTTTTTAAATGTTCATAAAAATCTTTTCATATGCATTCTTTTTAAATGACATAAAATATTATTACAAATAGCTATTTGATTTAATCTAAATGTTCATTTCAATTTAATTTGGTATTTACTTTAGGTGGACACAGTCAACCCATATCAAATAACAATAGACAACCTCGACCGAACTGTCAACCCACACATCCTATCATCCAGTCATCGGCCAAAAAGCTACCACTGGCTGCTAATGGTGGCAAACCAGGAGCGGGTGAGCGGGATGCACCTCAGTGAGGAGACAGCAACACCAGCTCTCAACGTTCCCATCAGAGAAATCATTCCAAACAAAGAAGACAGACACCATCTTCGGGATGAATTCAAAGAACTGGTAGGCCGTGTCCTTGTGTCACACATTGAGGAACTAAATGTTTTTCATGACAATGTCCAGTTCCATCTTCCTCATCAATATTGTGCTGAGATGGCAATGCAGACAGAGACTGTGCCACTGGGATTGCTAGACACAGATGAGAGGAGAACGGGTGAGCTGAGTCAAGCATTAAAACACATTCATGACAGGTATGTCCCCCTTGAGAAGACGTCTACAGGTGAGACTCAAGTTGTCCAACCTGCTGTGAAAATGATTCTGACAGGTGATCAGTTGACCAAGCAGAATGTTGACAGTGTCTGTAAATCATTGAAAAATGAAGAAGAGACCAAGGACAGAGTTGCAGGGCTGGTTCCATCTGTGGCAGACTTTCACGCAAGTATGAACTTCATCGACCTCATCTATAAAAACAGCTACAATACCAGATCCATTGGTGACATCGGGACCATGCATCAACTGAAAGACGCCATAAACAGAAGGAATGTCACAGCCTCTGCCCTTGGTGATAAATACCGTCCCTGTAGTGTCTTCTTGGCAGATGTTTTAGATGCTGAAATCATTAGTGCCGCACTTCACCACTTCAGGATGGATACACCACAGGACAAGGCAAAGGACCACATCCCCCCAGCTTTCTCATCAACATCTGAAAAGCAAAGATGGTGGGATATGCAGTTGTACAGCATGACTGACAAATACATCCTCAACGACAAGACTGACTGGACCTTGCTTGATGATGACTCTCATACCGCCATGACACCAACTTTTAAATGCCTCTACCCTGGCTGCAATACTCAAGCTTTTCATCTGCAATCACAATTGATAAACCATGCAAAACAGCATGGCGTCAAAATCTGTGACAACAGTCAAAAAACCAGAGAGTCTGCTAAAGGGGACAAAGATGTAGACGGTGTGTTTGTGTACCATACCTCATTGTTGAAACAAGCACTACTCGAGAGAAACTTTCTAGACTCCATCGCAGAAGGAGATGGAGACCGAACCTGTAGGCTTTGGAAGTTCAAGCTTCTGCATTTCAAGGCAGCAGGCCGAACCAAGTATGCACTTGAGGCATTAAAGCTACAGCTTGACCTCCAAACACTAGAACCTAGTGTTTCACACCGTCTGAAATGGAACAGATGTATCAATTCAAGCGGCGGTGTGGGGAATAACATAGCCCTGGATTTGAATTGCGAGCATTATGTAAGATATACAAAGGATGCAATTGCACATGAGGGGCCTAATCTGAACTTTGAAATTGCTCAAGCCTTCTCCAGGACCATCGGTGAGCAGCGAGAGCTCATGGATAAATTTGATCAGGACTGTGGTCTTAAACCTGAATCAGGGAAGCACACTGTTGCTGACAGAGAGGACGACATAATGGCCATGGTGAAAATCCTACATGAGCAGCAAGTGTTCCAGTACACCCCTGAGCGCCAGGCTTACATGTTCTTCCCCAAGCACAAGTGTCACCCTCTTCACTCGCTCGAACCAGCAAATGTAAAGAAATGGATTCTTGAACACAAGAAAAATCTTTCCCTGCATCAAAAGCGGGAGAGAAAATAAATCATTTACCTTATCCAACATGCTTGACCACCTGAAAATATTGTTTGAGTTACTTTGTGGCAGCACTTATGACACCATGAAGAAGTGGAAGGCTGCTGTCAGTGATGATGAACAAGAGAGAGAAGTAACAGTCCCAGGGGTCCTCTGCAGCTTGGCTTGTGGTGGACATTTGTCAAATGAGTGGACATAAATATTACCAGTAACACACTAAGAGATAGCCTTGAATGGAATGGCCAAAACTTTAACCCAAAGTGTTCACATAGAACCAAATTGGTCCATATGGTTCCACGCTCTCAGAGTTCTAAAGGTCCTGGCACTTAAAGCATTAAAGAACTTGCACTCCAAATGCAACATACATAGTGTCATAGTAAATATGAGTCCTAAATAAAGCAATGAAGAACATTGTAAGTGTGTGTAAAAAAAGTTTTCTGCCATTAACCCATGTATGGACATATTAATGGCCCTGCCCTGAGCAGTCCAACAACCTAATACCAAAGCCATTACATGCTGTCACGGAAATTAAAGTGTGCTTTTGAGAAAAAGAAAATTGTACTGTACATTTTTTTACATTGTTCTAGGTCATGCTGGTTTTGGTGAATAGTGAAGCACTTATGATTTTTGAAACAATCTGTGCATTTGTGAAACAATGCAGAGAGCATAAACATCCACACCTGTCAAATAATAGCTACCAAACATTATAGACTATTTTTCTAAAGCACCAATTACAAAATAATTATATTTTGACGATGCAATGCAGCAGGGACATTTACAATATTTGCTGTCATTTTGGGGTGACAAATGCACTGTTATTGTAATAAAAAAAAAAACATCTGTGATCTGAGTCTTTAAGAGAGAATAATTGTTAATATAAGGAAGAACAAGATATTAAGAAAGAGCATCCACAAGAAAATTTATATTTTTCCACTTTATTTTCTTTAAGATCTTTCACATGAATTGTAATGTCAATTTTGCGTCCACAAACAGTATTCATTCTCAAAAGTAGCAGGCATATTCTGGAATGTTATGTTCTCACAGCTGACATCTGAATATATATATATATATATATATATATATATATTTGCATTTCCATTATTACTCTAAATTTAAAACAGGCAGCCAGCCAGCCAGTCAGTCAGATAGATCTACTTCTCCCAGGGCTGTAACCAACATGTCATCTTGCATCTCACTGTCAGGCTCTTCATTATGGAACACATGCTCAATAACATCTAATATTAACTCTGCCTGTGACGTGTCTGAGACTTGGATTTGCAAAAGAATATCCTCTAATGTAAACAGAGTGCAGCATGACTCTAAAACCTCTGCTATTATGCCACTAGGGGTGTTTACCACGTTCTCTGATTTGCAGTAGAATGCTACACCACTGTACAGTCCTTCTTGAATGAGACAGTCCCTTCTCTCTTCAAGCTCGGCCTGAAGTAAAGCTCTCTGCTCTTCACTGACATCTCTCCGTTTTTCACCGGTTGCTTGTCCTGCATGACGCTCTAAAGAGCTAGAACCACCGCTGCATTGTTCTTTGCAGTTACAGGACTTGGCACAGAAATCACAACATGCATGTTTGGGAGTTAATGGTTCTACCTCTTCCCTGTCATACAGAGCAAGCAATTTCACCCTCCTACAGGACGAGTCATTGGTTACGTATTCTCTCATGCTAGGCGTCAGTCCAACCCTTTGGGATCCGTGATAAAGAATGATGGAGTGTGCATCACCACCATCTCTTCCAGCTCTTCCGAATGCTTGCATGTAGGACTCAAGCTCTCTGGGGGGGCCATAATTGACAACATAGTTCACCCCTTTAAAATCCACCCCCATCCCTAAGGCAGTTGTAGCTATGACAACCCGGAGTACAGACGATGGATCGCTCAGTGAGTTTATGATCTGCTGTTTGATCTTGTCTGAGGTCTCTGAATGGAACATATCGACAAGTCGATTCTTAGCAACATCATTGCTTCCTGCAGGGAATACTGACTTCTCCCCAAGTAACAGCTTAAAAACATCCCAGTAAAGTACGCCACAGTCATCGATAGTCTTGCAGTAAATGACTACTTTTTCTGTGTTTGTCCCCTTACGAGACAACTCCTGACAGAGCCATCCAAACGTAGCACAAGGATTCTTCAAAACCTTTTTGACTGCTAGTCGAATGTTGGTACGATCAGGGCTCTTCACCACCTCAAGACATCCCTGCATTCCCAGTTCTTTTTTAATCATCTCTCTGGTCAATGCTGATGCTGTTGCGGTTACTGCTAGCATCGGTACAGATCCAGCGACGATGGAACGAAGCTCTCCAACCCGTCCGTACCATTTCCTGAAAGGAGCTTCTGTGCCCTGTGATAGGCCCCTGTTAAGAGAGTGGAGGAGAAGGAAAAACTGTAAATACAATTGCTCAGAATTAGGGGAATATGGAACATTTCAAAGCTCCACACCCAAGTGAACATTGGGCATATTCTGAATAAAATCCTGCTGTATATGAGTTCACAGAAGTTCTTTAACACAACTAAGAAAGTTAGGGAATAGAAACCTTTTGATTTGAAAAAGCACAATAGGCCAAATATTATAGGAATAAGAATAATAACTTCTAGTGAGGTATGAGATTGTATGGGCTGTAAAAAATATTCAAACATTTTTTAAATCGGACGTGTGGTGTTAATTAATTCACTATTTTGCTTATAGCAACATTAAATGCAAAATTTGACTGCATTAATACAATCAGTTGAGTGTGATGTAATCCTGAGACATGTTTCAAGTGTGATGACATACTGTAGTACACAGGTTCCCAAACACTGGGTTAGGATGCATTTGTGGGTCATTTTATGGACTTAGGAATGTCATGAATTAAAAACAAATAGGCCTACATCACATTAATAAATAAATGTAATCTAAGAAATTCAATTCCATACATTTGAAAACAAATGTCTAAGAAGTAGTGAAAATAGCAGATCTACAAGCTCACAACGTGGCGCAAAGCGACACGTTGAGAGCTTGTAGATCTGCTATTTTCCCAGGTCTTTCTTTTTTCCCCTTCTTTTTCCCCCAATTTTCAATAGTTAATACACTAGGCAAACGACCAAACGTCTAATTTCTCTTTTAGGTGACGGGCTAAAACATTTTGGAACTACTGCTATAGCTATTTTTCATCTCTTGTAAACAAAGCGTACCCTCCGCAACATTACCAAAACAATTGGTAGTGTTCTGTTTGGCCATTGGATTAACAAAAGAAATAAGAATGGCTTCACACACAAGCCTGGAGAACAGAGATACTATATAGACAGCAGTGTTCCCATAGACCTGGCGTTTACAGTGAAACCAATCAGTGAAACAGTCATGGCTACGCCATATTACATGATATTATTAAATGATAGGATTATTATCCTTCAATTTAGCGAGACTGACTAAATTCGAAACGAAAATCGGCTGATTTCCCCAACTAACCTCTGTAAAAGGCAGTGCTCAACAAACAGAAGGGTATATGAAAGAATCATATTTGCGTCACGTATCGGCGACATCGCCTTGATATTACCGATGCATTCGCCTATTGTTCTCATAGCAAGGCTTGTTTAGAAGGCAATTTAAACTAACAAGCGTTTATGTAGACTAATATAAATAAAATAATTCGCCTATGTTCTCATAGAAAACAGGACGTCGTGCGGGGCAGATCAAGTTTCAAATGGGGATTTAAAACCAAATAAAGCACATTGGATAGTTTACATTGGGTTCCTTTTGTACTCACCAGTCCACAAGCGTGTGAGCCTCATCGACTGCAATTCCAACAAGACGCTGGCGGTAGAGTGGGCTTTGAAGAACGCATCTCCACGATTGAATGGACACAAGCGACTCTGGTGACCCAAACACGATGTTGTATTCGCCGTCCTTGATTGCTTGGTCTGTTTGCTTATCTTTACCTACATATGCAGCGCGGATGCCTTTAGACATCAAGAGTCTTGTCTGGTCCTCCATGATAGAGATTAACGGGCTAATGACGATCACAATTCCATTTAGCACACCTCGATAGCCACCTCTGGCTAGCATATCGCTCAAGGTAGGCCAGGTTTGGTAAATTATACTTTTACCATATCCCGTTGGCAGACAAGCAAAAACATCTTGCCCTTTCACTAAAGTAGACAAACATAACTTCTGCAATGGTTTTAAAACATCGACTCCAACGCCATGTCCCAAATGTTCAATACATTTGTCCAAAGTACCGGAGGTAGGTTCAGCTGCTGATCTAGCCATTGTAGTCTGTTGTTGTGATGTTGGTTTCGATTCGGACCGTCTCCGAGTTTGCACAGCACAACATCCGTTAAGGACCGGATGTGACGCGTCCATACACAGAATCTGTGCTGGGATGACGCGGAAGCCCAAGGATCCTCCCATCTTGGCCCAGAGGTTAATTTTCAGTTTTCGCCACCTAGTGGCGGAAAAAATTACCTCTGGGAACTCAGATTGGCATGGTGAAGACCACGCCTCCTTGGACGTGGCTTCAAGAGACCCTGACATGCCTGCCTCATAAGGACCTAATAGACTAAATGTGCTGCATAACCAATGAGTAGAATAAGTCCGCCTTATAAGGTAATGACCAAACAAACCCACTGGTCATGGAAGGAAAACATTGGAAGGACTGTACCCACCATTCCAATTGCCACTTGGAAAAAGTGAAAGGACTGTACCACCATTGTCACTTAAGAAGAGGAGGCCACCTGTAACACTGACTGTACGCCAACAACGCGGGAACCACGTCCAGGTGATAATAAGCTGCAAACGTAGATGGCGACGCCCAATTGGCCGCCATGCAAACCTCCATGGAGACCCCCTGAGAGAGGGCCCACGAGGTCGACACCCCCCTGGTGGAATGTGCCTAAAAGTCCTCCGGCAGAGGAACCTGAGCACTATCATAGGCTTCCCTGATAGCCTCCACAATCCACCTAGAACTAAAGGCCTTAGACACCTCTTTTCTCTTAGGAGAGTTGCTAAAGGAGACAAACAGACGTGATGACTGTCTCTCATTCCTAGTCCTCAACTAACTAGTATGCCTTCAAGGCCCTCGCTGGACAGAGGCAATGCAGATGCCAGTCCTCCTCCAATGCAAAAGGAGGAGGGTGAAAGGCGACCAACTCGACCGGGTCCCTAGTCGCAATCCTGTTCTTTGGTACAAATTGGATATCGGGCTTAAGCAGAACCTTACGGTCACTGTTAGCAAACCTCATACAGTCCACTGACCCTTTTGGCTGTAGTCAACACCAATAAGAGCACAGTTTTGAGACTTAGATGTCTCAAAGAAACCTTCCCCAAAGGCTCGAAAGGGCCTCATCTCAAACCCCTCTAGACCACCTCTAAATCCCAGGCCGTGAAGAGACCTGGCCGTCTGACTGGTGCGCTTGGCACCAGCCCTAAACAAGGCCACAAAGGGCCTTTGAGGGCATATCACCATTGACACCTAGGTGACAAGCATTAATAGCCACCATATAGCCCCTGAGTGTAGAAGGTTTCATGCCTCCACACTTGCGAAGAGGCTAGGAGAAATCTACTTCTTCGGCACTCAACATATTGTTAGCTTTAGGTAGTATACAGGGGAAGGGCTTGGTTAGCCGTTAGCTGCTACACAAATGCTTGGCTAGCACTGCTAATCCTACCGGCTTAAGCACAGAAGTCGGCGGTGGATGGGATAAACCAACGGAACGTAGAACTTTATGAGTCACAGCACCTGTGGACGAATCATTCTCCATCGTTTTAGGCGAATACTGTAACAATCATATCTTAACCAGTAAGACTCCCTAATCGTGAGAGAAGCGACCGTCAGGTCGCATACACAGACTTTAGAAGGCAATCGTAACCAGTCAGGAGGGAATATGGAAATGGGACAGATCCATGTTGATGACGTGAGTGTAGACATACTGTGTACCGATTTGCGTGATTTTAGGGCAAAATTTGTAGGAGCAGTGTCCAAAAATGTATTTTGCCAGTATTGGCCTCATGGTGGCGCTAGAAGAGGTCCATGTGAGAGGTTGGAAGTTGTTGTTTGGCAGGCAAGGAGTGCGTGTGCAGAGTTTGGCATGGATAGGGGCAACGGTGGCGGAAATATGAGTTGGGCAAAAGTGTGACGTGGCGTGACGTGACGGACAGACAGACAGACGGACTGACAGCCAGTGGAGGTTTTGATAGTAACTGCGACCTGACGGTCGCAACAAGGGTTTCATACGAAACCTAATGTTTTACTTAACCAGTAAGACTCCCTAATCGGGAGATAAGCGACCGTCAGGTCGCATGTAAAATTGGCCTGATGGTGGCGCTAATTGGGACAGATCCATGTTGATGACATGAGTCTTGACATATTGTGTACCGATTTGCGTGATTTTAGGGCAAAATTTGTAGAAGCAGTGTCCAAAAATGTGTTTTAAAAAATCGGCCTGAAGGAGGCGCTAATTGGGACAGATCCATGTTGATGACATGAGTCTTGACATATTGTGTACTGATTTGCGTGATTTTAGGGCAAGATTTGTAGAAGCAGTGTCCAAAAATGTGTTTAAAAAAAAACGGCCTGAAGGTGGCGCTAAATGAGACAGACCCATGTTGATGACATGAGCCTAGAAATACTGTGTACAGATTTACATGATTTTACGGCAAACATTGTTGGAGCTGTGTCGAAAAATGTATTTTGCAAGAATCGGCCTCATGGTGGCTAGAAGAGGGCTATGTGAGAATTGAGGGGTTTGGCATGGATAGGGGCAACGGTGGCGGAGATATGAGTAGGGCAAAAGTGTTACGTGTGACAGACAGACTGACGGACTGACCGACAGACAGCCGGTGGAGGTTTTGATAGTAACTGCGACCTGACAGTCGCAATTAAAAGTATCAATACTGCAATATAGAAATAGTTATTGTAATTGAGTAAAATTAGGCCTACAAAAGTCTTGGGCAAAAAAAGTTTTCAAATACTTGAAAATAGCTGATCTACAAGCGCACAGTGAGCTTGTAGATGGGCTAATTTCAAATATAGGCTACTCTACATGGTTAGTGTATGTTTTGTAATACTAATCTAAATCTACAAAGTAACGGGCTATTCATATAAACTAGTACTATAGCCTACCAAGTGTTCAGATAAACGTATTGAAGTAAAAATGGTTTGCTTTAAATAGTATTAAAAACATTTAAATGAGGTTTAGTTTAAGGCTTTGATCATTAAAGCCTTTAAAAAGTGTGATGTGTTTTAGTAAAAACGTAATCTGCATTTCATACTTAATTCATTAGGAGTTTTGTTTTGTTTTGTTTTTTATTTTAAAAGCAATGTTTTTCCTGTTATGATCTGTATCAGCATTTATTGGGTTAACTCTGCAGGGACAGTTGTCAGCGTAACACAGCCCGGACGTGAAGGGAGGGAGAGAGATCACGTGAGCGGAGAGAGGGAACATGAAGACAAGTGAACAGTGATTCAGAGTGAGACGTTCTGTATTATATCATTTCAAAGTGTTTGCTGTGCACAAACCAGTTGTAGTTTGGAGTCCTGTGAGTGTTTACACAACTATCTGGGAGGAGGAAAAGCTGCACGTTTGGCAAGACAAGAGGAATTTCTTCACGAGGTTCAGAGACTGTTTTGTTTTGCTACAAGCTAACGCTAAAGCTAACAAGCTCAGTGAGTTTAGAGTCAGTTCATTGCACTGGACATTGCATTGGACAATCCAGACAACAACGAGAGCTTCACTTATAGTTCTCTGGCAACGTGGGATGAGAAGATTGTGTTCGGACTGTGATGTGCTAACCTGCTGCTAGACCTGTGCCTGAGTGACTGAGTTTGGAGCTTTTGAGAAGGTAATATTACTTTTTGCTTTTTTTTTTTACTTTTTTTCTACTTACAGTAGTGATTTTATTCCTGAAAGAAGAGGGGTATTTCACATTCAGGTTTTCAACCTGCTAACTGTTGTTTAAAATTTGTATTATTCTATTTACTATTTTTGCACAGTCATTGCTATGGGGGGGACTCAGTTACTAGGCCCAATGTGGAGGGGCCTTTATTATTTTATACTTCAGCTATTGAAAAATAGCAGATTTACAAGCTCACAGAGCGGCACCGTTACTAGGCCCAATGTGGAGGGGCCTTTATTATTTTATACTTCAGCTGCGCTGTGAGCTTGAACATCTGCTATTTTTCAATGGTTAAAGCACAAAATGTGAGTGAATCCTTGTACCCAGGGCCCAGAATTTGGTGCGACACCCCTGTCCTCAACAGGTGGTCCACGACCCCTAGGGGGTACGGAGGTACTGCAGGGGGTCCATGAAATTGTTGCTGGATTATTATTATTAAGTGTGCCTGCCATGCAATGCAATGGCAAAACACTTATTGTGATCCGCCATACTTATAATGTCGCCACACAATTTCGGCAGGTAATAACCTCCGCACAATTTACGGCATCAAAACGTGTGGCTCGGCCGGGAATGGGGTGCTATTACTTTTCTTTCCGATCCGCCTTACGATGGCGACGTAATTCGCCAAAAAACTATGCGCTAAATAGTCTGACGGTTTCCGGTTTTACTGGTTCGATCCGGTTTACTTGATGATACCGGTTCAGTTTATGAATACCGACTAAACCGAGTAAAAAAACAAAAAAAAGAAAAGTATCCAATTAAAATATATTTTACAAATGTAAACGTTTGCTGACGGTGTCACGTGTATTTTCCGACAGCATTAAATTCATTCTGTATTGTATTTATTATGTTTGTGTATACAGTATACTGAATGTCAGTGGAGCGCAGATCTGCCACTGTTGACAGCTCACTGGCTGCTCAGACAGCCACCCCGCCTCCTCTCCCCCTGTCCTCTTCATTCAATAACAACTGGATACACGCGCTATTGTTTATAGATGCGGTGGACATTGGACAACGTGTTAGAAGCCACACACTGGCACACAGGTCTTCATTGCGTCTTTACAACAATAGCGACGATTTACGTTGTGGTGAACGTGGTCAAATAACCTTTATTGGCTCAACTACAACACGGAGGAAGCAAGCTAGCCAAGCATGTATGCTATCTGAGACAGTATGTATGTAGCCTAGCCTAGCTGTTTGATTGATTATAGCGTTTTCGTGGCGGCGCCGTCCCTTTGGTGGTCCGCCGGGGCCGCGGACCACCACGACCGCCTGTGCTTTGCCCTCCCGGATTCGTAGAGGGGCGGCACGTCCCTCTAGGATCAAAACAAAAAGTAGCCGATCTACAAGCAATCCCAATCCACTGTTTTTTACCCAATTCACTGGTTCTCTGTACAGCAGAGAAAACACAAACACGGCAGAGAGCATTTCCCCCATTCCACAGAAGCAGTAATAGTACAAACAGGAGACATCTCACTGAGAAGATCCATATAGATGTATATAAAATAACAGGTGGCTGTTGATTATGAGGACTCTACAAGAGTTATAATTAATGGCTAAATGGGCACCATAAATGTGTCCGCTTCTATCTGCGCCCCCAAGTGGTCATCATCCGGTATTACCGGTTCGGTCCGGTTTTTAATTAATTACAGAACCGGTTTAAAAAAAATCAAACCGTCACATGATTAGTGCAAAAACCCCATTGACTTTGAATGGGAGAATTTGGCGCCACAAAACTCTGCCATTCTTTTGCTTAGCAACGTGATTTGAATTTTAAAATGCACACACGACTTTGGACTTTGTCCGGCCAATAGGGATGAGCTGTAATTGATTAAGCCCCTCCCCCTCTGTAACAGGAAGTGCCCTTCGCCAAACAGGAAGTGCCTCTATATCTCATGAACCGTTTGTCGTACAGACGTGTGTGTGGCGTTATATGGCTTGATTAAGAGTCCTTATTAACCTTAATTGGTGCTTCCTTCGCCAAACAGGAAGTGCCCTTCGCCAAACAGGAAGTGCCTCTATATCATGAACCGTTTGTCGTACAGACGCGTGGGTGGTGTCATATGACTTTATTAAGAGTCCTTAACCTTAATTGGTGCTTCCTTTTGCCAAACAGGAAGTGCCCTTCGTCAAACAGGAAGTGCCTCTATATCTCATGAACCGTTTGTCGTACAGACGATAATGTTAAAGCTAATGCAAAAAATGGTAATGTTATAAAATCTAACGCTAATGCTAACAAAAAATAATAGCGCTAATGCTAACACCAACCACTACACAAGGTTGCACACACTTAGCTAGCTGCAGGCACACTTAAAATGTCTTAGATTGTTTTTATTATTATTCATTTTCAAAATGTATTACTAAAATGGTCCTGCTGCGCTTCCGTCCAGCAGGAAGATGAAAAATGAAGGTGAAGATGAAAAATTGCTGTGAACTTCTGCTGTTATAGTGCCACCAGGAGGCAGATTTTTGCAAACCCTTTGTCTCTGCCTGGCCAAAACTGAGCACACACATTCCCTGGGTGCCAGAGCAGAACCTCTGCCCCATTTTTTTAGCATGGGCTTGTTATTCACCTTATTCCTGGCCCCGCCCCCTGGCTTCTTGTTCATATCCTGAAAGAGGCTGAAAAACATCATTGGGTTTCCTGTGTCTTTGCATTAAAATGTCAGTAGGGGCATTCTGGGCTCTGAATGAACTTGTGTTGCCATGTCTGCTTATAATAAGCAATTTGTGTATTGGAAAATAGTGTAGTTGCTTATTGGGCTTACTTTCTAATATTTTTAAACCAGTGGTTCCCAAATCTTTTCATATGAAGGACCCCAGATTTACATATTTGTCCACAGTCGCAGACCTCCATCTGAAAATATGTGGTGCCAGGGACCTCCACACAGATTTGTGTTGTTAAAATGTTTCAGAAATATTCAAAATATTTTAGTTTTTATTTCCTCAATCATTTTTAAATAGTAAATATACAAGCTCGCAATGTGAGACATGTGAGCTTAAAATAGAAGGTCTACAGTAACTGGATTGATTTCATCCACGGTAACGATATTCAAGTTAGGTTGCAACCTTAATGTGTACAAAGACTTGCAGTCTTTGCAGTGCTTGCTCCGCCATCATATTAACAATTTCTTGTTTCTGATTAATATGCAAAAATCATGATACAGTAAGTTAATATGATTGCAGAGCAAGCACTAGTCTGCACAGATACGGTAGCAAGTCTTTGTACAGAGTAACATTGGAACCTAACTGCCATGAATATTGTGGATGTACCCATCTATTTAATCCAAATTGTCTTCTACCCATTTGTCGATTTGGTCAAAAGAAATTGGT
The DNA here is from genome assembly GCF_963921795.1 of Nannobrachium achirus. NCBI lineage: Eukaryota > Metazoa > Chordata > Actinopteri > Myctophiformes > Myctophidae > Nannobrachium > Nannobrachium achirus. The sequence continues at coordinate 45,889,493 of NC_137827.1, read as the reverse complement.
TGAACAGAACTCATATTTTGGGACCATCGCTCCATTGTTTACAATGGATTGTAATACAGGCTGCCACCCCATGTGGACATGTGATCCAAGATGGCCGCAATGTGAATAAGGTCTATGGCGTCACCAGGAGGCGGATGTGTGCAAAACACATTTTTGGACAGTACTTCTAACGATTTTGTCCAAAAGTCACGCAAATCGGTCATTAAACGAAACAGGTCTTTCAGATTTTTCTAATTCCATCCTGATTGGCTAAGACTGGCTTTTGCAAATGTGCTCCCTTTTGAACGAAATGCCTCAAATCATGAACACAGAGTGCGATTTGAGTGACATTCCCACTAGGCAGAGGAAGAAATGCCATTTAAAAATGTTCAAATCAGCCTCATGGAGGCGCTATAACGGGCCGATTCGTGTTTTTACCAATAACTCCACCGATCAGTGTAAAACTTTGTATGGGCACTCACATCTGCTTTTCATAGTGCCACCAGGAGGCTGACTTATGTAAAACATATTTTTTTAAATTACTCCTTCAGATTTGTTCCAAACATCATGGGAATCAGTACAGAGTATCACTATAGGCAAGTGATCAAGACTGAGCTGTCCGATAATTCATATCATGGGAATCAGTACAGAGTATCGCTATAGGCAAGTGATCAAGACTGAGCTGTCCGATAATTCATATTCCATCCTAGTTGGCTTAGATTGGCTTCCAAAGTTTCCAGGATTGGTCAGTTTTTAACAAAATGCCTTATATCATAAAAGCAGCTTGTGATTATCGTGCAATTTTGCACGTACAGTCCCAATAGGTCAAGGAACAAATACCACCCTTTTCACATTGGAATGTTATAGCGCCACCAGCAGCTCAATTTGAGCAAAACACATCTTTGGAACAAAATGCCTCAAATCATGACAGGCCACAGATGATATGGCACTCTTTTCACATTTGCCTATCACATTGGAGACCTGTGCTTGGAAGAGCGCTGCTCCTATTTATTTATGCATTCATTTATTTATTTTTATTATTATTTACAATAAGTGCACTGTATCCCCTTTATGAACAAAACATGTCTAAAATGCCTAACCTCCTATTTACGTACATTTTGCATTTTGTTTTTACAGCATCAAGAAATGAGTCTCCAACCTCTGTCAAGTCACCATCAAAGTCCAGCTACTCGACCACCTTTGCCTCAAATTCCTCAAGCTCTTTGTCTTCAAGCGATGGCAGGAGGAGGAAGAAGTTGTACATAAACTGGAATGATATTACATAAGCTGCAAAGGAATCGCTAGCCCTAAAACATTACTACTTCTGTTTGTGCACAGCCTTCATTTAAGAATTAATTACCTCCTTTTATTGACCTAAAGTGAAAAGAAAGATAAATAGTAAGTCGTTAATGTTTTACAGACATGTTCCCACTTTGCAACATGTAGCTGAAAAATGCCTATTTAAGGTGTTAATGAATGCCTAATTAACGATTTGTTGATGTTAATAATACACCTTCAATGTTAATAAGACACTTTATTAGGGATTTGTTGATGTTAATAAGACATGTTCCCACTTTACAACAGGTACCCACAAAATGCCTATTTAACGTGTTAATGAACTCCTAATTAACGATTTGTTGATGTTAATAATACACGTTCAATGTTAATAAGACACTTTATTAAGGATTTGTTGATGTTTATAAGACATGTTCCCACTTTACGACAGGTACCCACAAAATACCTAATTAACATGTTATTGAATGACTAATTAAGGATTTGTTGATGTTAATAAGACATGTTCCCACTTTACAACAGGTACCCACAAAATGCCTATTTAACGTGTTAATGAATTCCTAATTAACGATTTGTTGATGTTAATAATACACGTTCAATGTTAATAAGACTTTATTAAGGATTTGTTGATGTTTATCCGACCTGTTCCCACTTTACGACAGGTACCCACAAAATGCCTAATTAACATGTTATTGAATGACTAATTAAGGATTTGTTGATGTTAATAAGCCATGTTCCCACTTTACAAAAGGTACCCACAAAATGCTTATTTAATGTGTTAATGAATACTTAATTAATGATTTGTTGATGTTAATAAGACGTTCAATGTTAACACACATTGTTAAGGATTTGTTGATGTTAATAATACACGTTCAATGTTAATAAGACATGTTATTAGGGATTTGTTTATGTTAATAAGACGTGTTCCCACTTTACAACAGGTACCCACAAAATGCCTAATTAACATGTTATTGAATGACTAATTAAGGATTTATTGATGTTAATAAGACATGTTCCCACTTTACAAAAGGTACCCACAAAATGCCTAATTAACGTGTTAATAGATGCCTAATTAACGATTTGTTGAAGTAAATAAAACTGTTTCAACATTAATAAGACACTTTATTAAGGATTTGTTGATGTTTATAAGACATGTTCCCACTTTACAACAGGTACCCACAAAATGCCTAATTAATGTGTTAATGAATGCTCAATAAAGAATGTATTAATGTTAATCATGCACTGTCTCAATGTTAATAAGAAATCTATTTAGTACTTGTTAATGTTTATACAATATTATTCCACTTAAAACAGTTGTTAATTAAGTATCTTAACAATGTATATATTCTTATATAGTATTCATAATGCATTTATTAATAATTATTATGATATAATAAGTATCTTATTAGTAGATTATTAATTGTTAATTAGGTGTCTTATGAATAGTTGATAGAATATTGATATTAATTAAGATGGTTTATTAACCTGTATTAAAATATAATAAGGCTTATTGGTTACTTATAAGTTGTCAATTAACCGTTAGTAAGGGATCTTTTCGTATAGTTTATTGGGTCTTAATTAACGTGAATTGGCTTTCTTATTAGACGTTTATTAACATGTATAACTCATATAATAAGGTTTATAGATGACTTATACGTTGTTTATTAATGTTTAATTAGGCATTGTATACATGTCTAATTAAGTTGTTAAAACGTTCTTATTAATCTTTTATTAGGCAGTATTAAGTATATTATGTTTTATAAGTATCTTATAAGTAGTTTAATAATGTTTATAAGACTCTTATTATATAGTTTATTATGTGTTTATTAAGGTTTAATAACGTTCTTATTAGAGTTAATAACAAGTTAATAAGTATCTTATTAACTGTTAATAAGTGTTTATTAATGGCACCTTATTATAAAGTGCTACCAATAAAACAGATGGAGGGAGTCGTGTCGGTAGATAAAATAATGGAATTGGCAGGATGCACAGGTTTGACCGTGAAATCTGGCTTTGGAGGGAAAAGGAAGGTAGGACTGGCCAACATACTCTTGGGGGGGGGGGGGCTCTGCACATCAATGGCTTGGGTGTAGGGAACACAGAGATGGGTTTGGGAGGGAGATGGTTTTAGACCAGACAGTCAAGACGTCCCTGTTGTAACTTTACTTAGTTGAATTAAGTTCATTATGGTTATAATATTTCATTGTGATTATATTTCATGACATTGTATTGAGTTAAAAAGCTGCTATTGATTATTGATATTTACTGAGTTAAAAGTTGCTATTTACAGTTAAAAAGAATTGAATTCATAATACAGTGTTTGGGTTAAAAGGAATTGAGACCGATTTTCTATTGGTTGAATTGTCAAGTTAACTTCAACTCCCATAAGGCGTAGCGTAAGAAAAGAACGGGAGCTAGTGTGGTTACTTCCTTGTCCAGTGTGAGTAGCAGCAGAGCAGCAGAACTAAAAGCCAACAAAACATTTATCTACCAGGGAACTCTGAACTTTTTTCTTGTTACCTTTTTTTCTTACATAAAGCAAAGACTTCTATTACATTATTATACGTCCTCCTGTGGAATTATTCATTTTGAACGTAGTTAATCTACAGTCCCATCTGTAAACAAAAAGGCAGGGGAAAAAACATGAGCAAAGAAAATGGACAATGGTGAATGAGAAATGTCCATTATTTTCAGTGATAAAAACACCAATGTCTTAACATACCAGCTATGCATGTGCTCAATGATGTGATATGTCCATGTACATCTACATGTAGGTTAACTATCCATTCAAACAGTACACACATACACACACAGTCTTTGTTGATAATGTAATACAGTTCCTCACCTGGTTAGCAATTCACTAGTTTAAAAGCAAAGACATTATTATTTTTAAAATAACAATAAAAAGGAACGGTTTTGGACATGCAAAGTTTCCACCCGACAGTGACAATACACATACTAGAAAATATTGTTCCTTCGAAACAATTGTGGGCTCGCTTTAAGCCAGAAAACAATGGCTATAAAAGTACAAAATGTCAAGATTGCAGGCAGTGCTTTCTTTGACGTTACTGACGCAATCAGATGCTGCATGCATGATTTGAGGCATTTTGTTCCAAAAATGTGTTATGCTAAAGTTGACCTGCTGGTGGCGCTATAACAGGCCAATGTGAGAAGGGTGGCATCTGTTCCTTGACCTAGTGGGAATGTGCTTGCATTTCACGCACATCGCAGGCTGTGTTCATGATTTGAGGTGTTTTTGGCCACTTTATCGCTGCTTGCAGCTATATTTATTATTATTATTATAATTATTTTTGTATGCATTTCATAGACATGTTAGATAAAGGTCCTTAGATTGTGTGTTGAATGTTTCATGCAAATTGCTAAAACAATCCTAGAATAAAAACAGGTTTAAGCGTTTCACAAACTGCTCAAAATGATATAGCGCCCCCCTTTGGCCAATTGGGGTAAGATTGGTTTTAGTGATATTTGGACTAACACTCTACATCTTTGCCAAATGCCATGAACATGTTACTTTGCATGTATGATTTAGAGGCAGAAGAATAATTTGCTTAAAACTGCAATATCCGTTGAATTATTATAAGATTTAGAGGCAGAAGAATAATTTGCTTAAAACTGCAATATCCGTTGAATTATTATAAAGATCATGCAAAAAATGTTTTGTGCACGTGACACGAAAATTCTAGAATAAAAGCGGGTTCAAGCGTTTTACACTCAACTGCTCAAAATGGTACTCAGGACATTATGAGAGCATAATGTCCGACCCCGAGTGGTAAATAGCTTTTCTACCACTTTTTCCCGTATACATGAAAGAAAACACATAGTTGTAACTTGCAAGGATCTTAAGTTACAATCATTATTGCCTATAAAACTTCCGCGAGACAGCAGATAGTTCCACAAACAACATCTTCTACTCACCAACAGATGGCGCCAACTCCATAGTAATCCATGCGTCTAGCTTACAGCTAAGTTAACGTCAGTTAAAAGCACCGTTCCGGCCGTAAATAGAGGCTGTTCGCTTCCAGAAAGGCATAGGTTCAGAGAAAAGGGGCTTTAAAGTTGGCGGATTGCATTGGATCCAAATAAATCGGCGACGATAGTACGCACGTTAGTAAACATAGGACCGCTGCGACCTTCATTTGTTGGTTGGGGGAAAGTCCCCGGATGTACACTGAGGCGCATTGATCTCGGACACACAACTTTGCGGCAGTTGTCCTCTCATAACCTCCGGAATTTAGCCAATCAGAATCCAGTATTTGAACACGTGACTCGAAAAAGTGGTAGAATACTTTTTTTAACAGCCGTTTTTGACTGAATTCAGATGACCTAATCAGCATTTGCCATTGTTTAGCACATGACTGGAGCGTGTCGCTGTTACTATCTTTTCGACACCTGACTCTAACCCTCATCACCGTGGAGTGAGTCGCTAACCCTCCGGTCGAAATGATGGGCGTTCGCAAAAGCGAGATTTCCCCACACATGACCACTTATTGGCTATATACTTTGTCATTTGACGAATAGGGAAAATCACAAAGCATTGCAAGTGGTTGTTACCTTATTTTGTCTCCATTTTATGGTGTTCATCACAGCTCAATGAATAGACTTAGTGCACAGTGGGCGATTTGGACGGGGACCTGTAGAAGGTGTGGGGGTATGGGCAGGATGCTGGAGTAGGGAAGGGTCTCTGTGTTGCCGTAGTCTGCATACAGGACGGTGACGTCACTGTTTGCCTTCTCCAGGAGACCAGGACCAAGGCAGTTGTTATCACCTGACACAAACCATAAAGGGAAGAAGTTCATCGCTTAAGACCCCACAGAATACCCTCTACAGATCCTTAGCCCAGCCTTAACCACTTCAACCTATCCATAAGAATGCCTGAGGCATTCGAAGTGAAGCGGTGAACTTTTATTCTATGTGTTCTAGAGTTATGAACTCTGTGACGTACTCTGTGACATAAAAAATGTCCGTACCCTTGAAAAAGCCTGTTCATTCTGGACTGAAATGACCATATATGGACAGGATACTCACATTTCGTTTTTGAAAAAACCTGTTCATTCTGGACTGAAATTACCATATGGGCGTGGGCCACACAAAGCCACTCATTGGAAGCGGTTTTCACCGCTTCAAAAATATAGTAGATTTGATGATATTGTAGGCATGCCTGGCATGGCATTGTAAGTGCAAAGGTGGGGTCGAGGGACCTTTGCCTTAAGACAATCTTTGTCAATGCTTCACCATTTCTTATGTTATGGCCTAAAGAAATCCCATAGTTCAAATCAGACAATAAAATATTTTACAGTAAGGCACATGGTTTTCTGCTAGCTTCTTACATTTCTGAAGTGAAATTCTTTCCATAGGTATAATAAAACAATTTTGCCCTATGCAAAATTGGTAATTCTGTACGTGACTTGACGCTTGAAATCAAGTTTTCTGGAGGATTGTTGCTGCCAACAAAAAATTGTTCTCACACTGTGCAATGCCGATCACTGTGCGATGCCGATTTATCGGTCATTATATCGATATCGGCTGATATCGGCCTAAAATCCAATATCGGTATCGAACCGATATCAAAATAATATATCGGTTTTGGCAGATATTTTATTTTATAATAATTCGGTTGAAAATGTTAAAACAAAAAGCCAGTAAAGCCCTTTTTGATGATGAAAGCTGCAGCTTCTATCAGTGTTTTCTGGGGGACGCTTTCAAAAGGGTCTACAAGTTGGATTAAAAAAAAGATATACTATATTCACGCTGTTTTTCAAATTCTGTGTTAAAATATACAGACAAAATGAGTTCATATCGACATCGGGTTATATCGGTTATCAGTCATCACGACAATATATTATATCGGATATCGCATCCCTACTGTGAACCAAAAGACAGATGTCCTTGGAGGAATATATTACCTGAGAACTGGGAGCAGCACATGATTTGCCCACACTCAGATGAGAACGGTTGCGGCAAAGCCGCCCTCCAGGAGTGTCCACCACAGACAGGACCCTTGTGTCTTTGCTGGCATGACCCACACCTTCTGTCCTGCTAGTAGAGGTGGCAGAGTCTGGGTGTGTGTGTGATAGTAACTTTGCTGTATTTGTGTTTTCAGAGCCTCGTCCTTCTCCCTGAAGTCCTTGAGATCTGGCCACTGTGGTTGTAGGCTACAACTCGGGTTGTAGCCTAGAGCAGCTGCTCTTGAGAACTCCCGTGGTCATGTTGTGTGGCCCTGTACGCCATCAGAGCAGCATGAAAGTCCCCTCCTTTTGTGAAGAGCGACTTGACAGTTTGTACCGCCTTTTCAGCTGAAGAAGATGGCTTGCACCTCTCAATGACCCGTTTTGCAGTAGTGTTACTGGGCAGGTTGCACACTTCTCTGGAGAAGTACTCAACCAGGACTAGATAATCATTATTCCAATGGAAATGGTCAGCCCCCACTCGCTGCTGTCCGCTTGGCAAATCTGTTGTGATCAGTAGTTTGAATGCCATCGGCGGGGTTCCCCGTGGGCCATGTATAGTAGATTTTGTAACATTTTAAGTTTTAATTCTGCGTGTGGGAGAAAATACACCATTTCTGCTTTTTCCTGATCATACTGCTCTCCTTGTCCTGTGAACTCAACAGCAATACCGCTTTCAAACTCAGCAATGGATTTCTTGTACCAGTCAATAGCCTCTTCCTTCACATTCACTTTCAAAATAACAGCTGCAATTCGTTTGAAAACATCAACTTATGTCAGTCTACCTAATGTATATAATTCACGTGTTTCCTTCCGTCTCCTACCATGACAGTCAATATAAGATTCGGTCACCTTATGCTGACAAGGGCTGTGGTCTGAGATCACACATACAGTACATACATAGCAATGCCAATTTGCACAGGTCCATTCAAGTCGAATACCACTATACTGTACTAGGCTTTCCTCCGAGGTGGAACGTGTGGTGGCGCGAGGTTAGCTGTCATGGTAGCTTGCTAAGGATGACAATGAATACAATATATCATTTGTCAGTGAAGTTGTTGTCTGTACAGTCATGTTGCCCCCTCACCCATTCACCTTAGAAAGTAGGGGAGCCTGAAATATATTAAATGTCAGGATCCTCAATCGTACTACAGGGGTCAGGGTGATGTCAGTGGGGCTAAAGTGAAATGAAGGGGGGGGGGGCATAAAAGAGATGGAGGGAGTCGTGGCGGTAGATAAAATAATGGAATTGGCAGGATGCACAGGTTTGACTGTGAAATCTGGCTTTGGAGGGAAAAGGGGGGTAGGACTGGCCAACATACTCTTGGGGGAGGGGGGGGGGGGTCCGCTCGTCAATGGCTTGGGTGTAGTGAACACATGGGTTTGGGAGGGAGATGGGGATAGACCAGACTGTCAAGACGCTCTATCTGTAAACAAAAAGGCAGGGGAAAAAACATGGAGAAAAGAAAATGGACAATGGTGAATGAGAAATGTCCATTATTTTCAGTGATAAAAACACCAATGTCTTAACATGTAACCAGCTATACATGTGCTCAATGATGTGATATGTACATCTAGGTCAACTATCCATTCAAACAGCACACATACACACACACACAGTCTTTGTTTACAATGCAATACAGTTCCTCACCTGGTTAGCAATTCACTAGTTTAAAAGCAAAGACATTGTGCCTTGCCACATATTTTGTAAATAATAAAAAGGAACGGTTTTGGACATGCAAGGTTTCCACCCGACAGCGACAATACACATATTACCAACTCAGCTGACAGTTGTGTGTCCACTTCTCCAGGTCTATGAGGGTCTGGAGGTGGAGTTGCTTGTAGACATCTGGTAACTTTGACTTCCACAGAGCAAGGACCCACTGGTCCTTGCTCTGTGACAGATAGACAGAGTTTGGTTAGTAGTACAGCAGACTGACCATTTAAATTAAAGCTGCATTCAAATTAACCACTTAAAATAATACCTCTTGTTGAGCGGTCCAGAGGAGTCTATAGGAGCCCCCCCATCCTTTTTTTGCCCTCTACACGAAATATTTCATCTGAAAATACCGATTTTCAAGATCACAACATTGTGTATCTACTTCTTTTGCCAAACGTTTGCCCCAGAATAGGGGCAAAAGTGTTTGTGTGGTGTCGTAATCAGGGCAAAGGTTTGAAATAATCGTGATATGGATTGGAAGTCACATCGTCCAGTCCGAGTTTGAGGAGTCTGCAGACCTGCATTGGTTGTAATGCATCTCCTGCCTTTGGGCATGTAGAGCCTTGCAGGACTGGTCTCATTCTACAACTGACCACCTGGGACAGCACCTGGCCTATTTAGAGCCCCACGCTAGATTGGCATTCAGCGTTTGTAGGGGGTTTGGGGGTGGGCTTTTTCGGTTTTGGGGCCCAAATTCTCTGAATTAATACACCCATAAGGGTCCATTTGGTTCCCATCTCAAAGCATTTGTGTGATGTTTGGACAAAATCTGTGGGAGTACTGTCAAAAATGTTAGTTTCTTCAGAGCCAAATAAAGTATGGGTTGCAGCAACATGTTTGAATTTATAATCTATTCTAGATTATCTCGAAAAAAGGTGGAAATATCTGTAAAACAATAAGTGTCAACATATCTTGTATAGGGGTCCTTATTGACACAAAACCTTTTCAGATGTTGATGACACACACACACACACACACACACACACACACACACACACACACACACACACACACACACACACACACACACACACACACACACACACACACACACACACACACACACACACACACACACACACACACACACACACACACACACACACACACAGAGCATCAAATTGGTCTGTTTGTCTGTATGGCTGTCGTCCCAGAAGGAAGCCTCTTCTAAAGATGATGATGCACAAGAAAGCCTGCAAACGGTTTGCTGAAGACAAGCAGACTAAGGACATGGATTAGTATTACTGGAACCATGTCCTGTGGTCTGATGAGACCAAGATAAACGTATTTGGTTTAGATGGTGTCAAGCGTGTGGCAGCAACCAGGTGGGGTGGGGAGTACAAAGACAAGTGTGGGGAGTGTCATGGTCACGTGAATCCTAAAACCAACACGGTACAGTTAGATTCTTGTAAAGTGACGCTTGTTTTCTAACCCACATTAGACACCGCCAAGTGAGTTGCCGTGTCGAGTGTTGCAAAGGTAGCATGAGCCGACTCAGCGCCGTCCAAGTTATGTCACGATAGGGACAGAATAGTAAATCTTCACCCCCGACTTTCGGCACCTCCACGTGGTCCAAGTGAACACAATGGAGTTCCCCCTACCTCCGGTTTAGCCAATCTCAAGCTTCCGCGGTCGAATCTTAACTGTATCGGGGTGGGTTTTAGATACACGTGTCATGGTCTGGGACTGTATGAGTGCTGCCGGCACTGGGAAGCTACAGTTCATTGAGAGAACCATGAATGGCAACATGTACTGTGACTGATGATACTGAATCAGAGCATGATCCCCTCCCTTCGGAAACTGGGCCGCAGGGCAGTATTCCAACATGATAACGACCCCAAACACATGGGATGGACTGGCTAAGCATGTCTCCAGACCTAAACCCTATTGAGCATCTGTAGGGCATCCTCAAATGGAAGGCAGAGGAGCGCAAGGTCTCAAACATCCACCAGCTCTGTCATGGAGGAGGGACCAGTGGAAACCTGTGAAGCTCTGGTGAACTCCATGCCCAAGAGGGTTAAGGCAGTGCTAGAAAGTAATAGTGGCCACACAGAATATTGACATTTGAACCCCATTTGGTAATTTTCACTTAAGATCACTTACTCACTTTTGTTGCCAGCGGTTTAGACATTAATGGCTGTGCGCAGAGTTATTTTAATGGGACAATACAACTACACTGTTATGCAAGCTGTACACAGAGTCACTGACTACTTTAAATTCTATCAAAGTGTTATTTCTTCAGTGTCACATTAAAAGATATAATTAAATATTTGCAGAAATGAGAGGGGTGTACTCACTTTTCTATAAGTAAAAGTTGAAATTCCACAATGTAGAAATACTCGGAGTCGGTTACAAGTCAAAGATCTGTATTCAAAACTTTACTTTAGTAAAAGAACAAAAGTGTTGGCATCACAATATGATTAAAGTACAAAAAGTAAAAGTACAAGCTATTAAACTTAAAATAATGTATAAAATAAGGCTTAATCCGTTAATATTAATTTGTAATAATTCGACACAGTAACTTGTAACTAAACTACAGTATTTGCCCTCTTAGTGTGAATGAATTAACATTCATATTTCGAAATATTGAAGGTCTGGGCATTCAGAAATGTTTAGCAACTTGCTTCTCCAGCCTTGTGAGAAGGCAGAGTTGCATCTCCATGAGCTGTTCCAGGTGAGCCATCTGTTGGAAGAACACACACAGAAAGATGAGTAAAACAGGAAAACACTGTTCTTTAAATCTTTCCTACAAAATAATTCAATACAAATCCCATTTATTAATGTATGCTTATATAGTATAATATACCTTCTATTTGTGCAATGTTTGGACATTTTGAAAATACATGCACACTGTGCAGGTTGAAACTGGTTAAATGATCCACTGTGATGTAAAAGATATACAAAATACAGATCTAAACGATACTCAGGTGTACATCATCAATGCATTAGAACGTTGGGTTCTGGCTGATAAAGCCAGCACAAAAAAAAGCATTATGCCTTAAGCAGAAGCAGTGTGCAGGATAAAATAATGAGATGAGGATGCTCTGACCTTGGTCTTCAGCTCTACACAGCAGCAGACGGGCCTGTCAGCACCTAGGATCCAACAAATCAAGTAACAGTGTTCAATTCAACATCTAAACATAACATTAACATTGTTACAGTCCATATACAATTCAATTCGATCTTTATTAGCGGACTCGGGTCCATAAAACAAGGTACAAGAAATATACAAAAGAAACACGACAGGCAATAAAAATCATTAAGAAAATATACCCACAGTAACACACACAGGCATTTTAGCCAGTGTACCCTTAGTCTGGATGTATAGTGTGAACTGATCATAATGGGGCTTGAAAGCGCCACAATGATGCCGTTAGTAGATACATCCAGCCGTTGCATGAATTTGAATATTAAAGGTGCTTTAAAAGCAGGTATCATCTAAACATAAAAGAGCAGTTTGCGACATTAGCCCCGGATACATAGCCTATAGACAACACTAACAAACAGAACCACTGTATAGGCAGCTACAGTAGCCTCCTAAAGATCCACACTGTACAACACTCACCACTGGTGAAGTATATTGAGTTAGACGTACCTTTACATTCTGTAGGAGTGAGTTAGACGTACCTTTACATTCTGTAGGAGGGCTGCCCTGGGGTGTCATTTGCTCCGCCGTCTTCTGTGCAGCATCTCCTTGAAAAGAATCACAAAAACCTCACTTAATATTTATTTTTATTTTGAATATTTACACACAGTTTTTAGCTGTGACCTTTAAGTGAATAATGGACTAAGTGAAGTAGTAGTAAATAGTATTTGAAGATTCATAACAATATGTAATCCTTTCTTTACCAGCAACAGCAAGCTCTGCCTCCTCCGGCATCGACCCAGTGACATCAGCGCTGCCGCTCAGCAGTTCCGGCTCTACGGGGAATCCTGTGGCATCAGCAGTTGCGTCCGTGCTGCCGGCAGGCTGCTCCGGCTCTATGGGTGTAGCTGAGGGAGTAGGGCTCTGCCCGGACGCCCCGGCGTGGGCCAGTTGGGGTTCGGGGGCGACTTCAGCTCTGGGAGGAGGAGGAGGAGGAGGAGTCTCAGCCCGTGGCTGGAGTGCGTTCAGCATCAGCGTGTTGAGGTGTCCCCCACCCATGTGGGGGGGCAGGGTGACAGACAACAGGTGGACGGAGTCGTCCCGGCGCTCCACGGAGGCGCTGACTCCTTCAGAGAGCAGCGTTTTGAACATGGCCACCTCCTCTGCCGGCCAGACCGAGGGGAATCCCTCCTTACCTGCATGTATTTGTTGCATATGAAATCAAATGTTACTTTTTTGACATGTTAAGCAATTCATCTGTCTGAATTCAGATACCTAATCAGAATTTGCCATCATTTAGCACATGACCACTTATTGGCTATATACTTTTTGTCATATGACGAATAGGGAAATTCACAAAGCATTGCAAGTGGTTATTACCATATTTTGTCACCGTTTTATGATGTTCATCACTGAATCAATTACATGATCAATAGTTTCACCTTTACACTTACCACTTAGTGCACAGTGGGCAATTTGGACGGGGACCTGTAGAAGGTGTGGGGGTATGGGCAGGATGCTGGAGTAGGGAAGGGTCTCTGTGTTGCCATAGTCGGCATACAGGACGGTGACGCCACTGTCTGCCGTCTCCAGGACCACGGCTCTGTACCAGTTGTCATCACCTGACATCAAACCATAACGGAAGGAGCAGTTCATCACCTACAGTAGAGCCTACAGCACACCCTCAACACATCCTTAGCCAAGCCTTAACCACCTCAACCAAACCATGAGAGAGCCTGAGGGTGAAACGGTCAAATAATAATTATGTATTTGATCGAGGGATTTGATGAAGGGATCTATTAATAATAGATCCCTATTGTGGGCGTGTCATTCTAAGTGCAAAGGTGGGGTCGAGGGACCTTCAGGGTTCCCTAAGGAGGGTTCCAAATGGACCCTTAACTCAAGAGTTATGGGATTCTTTGGAAATAAAAAAATTTACTTTGAGAACTACTGTAGTAGCACACAACAGAAAATGACCGGCCTGAACTCTGGCAGGTGAGTTCCCCCACCTCTTCCCTCCTTGAGAGAGGGAGAGAGAGAACAGTGCTCGATGCTGACCTGGTATCACAAGGTAATGGACTGCAGTGAAAAACAAACTATTACCTTACATTGTACTTGTTACTGCCTGTATGCACAGGCTGCCCAGTGAACTGCACAGCCAGTGTATTCATGCATCAAATGTCATTTAGATCAGTGGTTCTCAACCTTTTCAGGCCGCAACCCCCAATATACACAAAACGAGGCGTTGTGAGCATGTAGATGTGCTATTTTCACAATTTCTGTCTCTACTAATTGACATTTTGCCAACGTTTAATTCATCATTTTAGAGGTATAAAATGTCCTTAGATTGTCACTTTAGAAATGTGCAGATACCCTCTATACACTTAAACTTTATGCTGGTTTGTTCACTGTTGAGTGAGAAAACAATGTAGCACAATAAGTTAATCATTATGGGGACCCCCAAAATAATTTGGGAGTCCCGACCCACAGGTTGAGAACCACTGATTTAAATGAGCTGTTAGATGGAGCTGTGTAGACGTTGTGTTTCCTACCAGTAAAACGTGCACAGCAAGCAGCACCGACAGCTGGAGTTTGACCCTGACCCAAGCCCTGGTTGGCGCTGCCGTACACAGCCAGCTCCATCATGACTTGTTGAAGTTCCTCCATTCCAACTGCACACAACAAGGATGCACTTTATTTGTACTAGAAAATGTAATATGAACAAACACACAAACAAAACAAAAAATATAAATAACCACTTAAACTCTTTAGACTTAGTAAGCAGTCAGTAAGCTGTGTACTTGGACCGCTTTTTTCTATCTAAAGCAAATCTTCCAACACTACAGATAACATGAATGTGCTGTGTTGCTATGTGTTGTGAGCTTGTAGGTCGGCTATTTAGGGCTGTGTGTGTGTGTGTGTGTGTGTGTGTGTGTGTGTGTGTGTGTGTGTGTGTGTGTGTGTGTGTGTGTGTGTGTGTGTGTGTGTGTGTGTGTGTGTGGTGTGTGTGGGTGGGTGGGTGTGCAGCAGCAGCTAAACATCTTGCAACATCTCTTCTATTATTGGTAGCCACCAAAATATGGCGAAAACGTTGCTACTTGTACCCTTGAGGGGTGTGTGGGTAATGGATATCTGTCCAAGATTAGCTGACTGTACATTATTTACAGCACCTTGTAATATTTGTGTCCTTGATTGTATAAATAAACGATTAAGAGTGTGTGTGTGTGTGTGTGTGTGTGTGTGTGTGTGTGTGTGTGTGTGTGTGTTCTCTCACTCTGGCTGGGGGCGTGCAGGTAGAATAAGGAGGGGCTGATGATAGCAGCCACGCGAGGCTGGAAGACCTCGTTGAGAGGCAGCTCCCCTGCCTTCCAGTCCACTGGGAAAC
The DNA here is from genome assembly GCF_963921795.1 of Nannobrachium achirus. Classification (NCBI taxonomy): domain Eukaryota; kingdom Metazoa; phylum Chordata; class Actinopteri; order Myctophiformes; family Myctophidae; genus Nannobrachium; species Nannobrachium achirus. The sequence goes on along the minus strand of NC_137827.1, from coordinate 45,874,065 downwards.
AGCCTGCTGGAGGAGCTACACAACACAGAGCACCAGTCATACTGTCATACATACATACTTACAGTACGGCTCACATAGATTCCTACCGTAAACCACACACACACGTTTATAACTAAGATACATAATCGTCTAATCGCAATTATTTGAGGTAATCGCAATTACTTTGCATTATCGTCATAATCGTTTCCATGTTGAAAAATGTTCATATAGTTTCAAACATTTCAAAAAGTAGTGTAAATAGCAGATCTACAACCTCGCATCGTGACGTGTTGTGAGCTTTTACATCTGCTATTTACATTATATCAACTTTCTTTTTTTTAAGTATAAAGTTGTCAAATAATATGCAAGTAATTCTTTTTGTATATTTAGGTTTATGTGTCCTATCTGCCATGTGCAACTACAAAGTCTTCAAGCCAAACAGAAATGTGATTGTCACAACAACAAAAACACAATTAATCGCAAGTATGTAAAATGTCAGTCCTACTACTGACCTGAGCAGTCAGGAAGCCATGACTGACCTGGTGGTGATGTCGAGTCAGGGGGCAGGGCTACATCCTGGGTAATGGGCGGGGCTACATCCTGGGTAATGGGCGGGGCCACATCCTGGGTAATGGGCGGGGCCACAATATCCTGGGTAATGGGCGGGGCCACATCCTGGGTAATGGGCGGGACCAGGCTCTGATTGGTCTCTCTGCTCACGTCCATCTCCGGAGCAACAGTGACGCTGCTTCCACAACTCTCTGTCAAGTGTCACAACAAACACAGACAGCATAGACAGTCATCCGAGTCTATAGAATGTACAAAGTTCTTATTGTCTTTAAATCTGCCTGCGTTGGCCAATATTTGGGAATAATAATAATTCTTTCGTTTTAGCTGAGCTCCGTCAGATTATTATCTACGACAGGCCAACGGTAGGAGGAGAGATTATACCAGTAAGACTCCCTAATCGGGAGATAAGCGACCGTAGGTCACTTATCTCCACAAATAGGGCAAAAATGTGTTTTGCCAAAATCTTGATCCATGTTGATGACATGAGTGTAGACATACTGTGTAGTGATTTCCGTGATTTTAGGGCACAATCTGTAGGAGCAGTGTCCAAAAATGTGTTTTTAAAAATCGGCCTGGAGGTGGCGCTATATGGGAGAGATTCATGTTGATGGGATGAGTGTAGACATACTGTGTACCGATTTGCGTGATTTTAGGGCAAAAGTTGTAGGAGCAGTGTCCAAAAATGTGTTTTGCAAGAATCGGCCTCATGGTGGCGCTAGAAGAGGGCCATGTGAGAAATGAGGGGTGGGGTCTCCGCGCCAGCAAGGCGGACGAATAGGTACCGGCCCCGGCTGTCCCGGTCGCTCCTAGCCGGAGTTACGGCATTTTATGTGAGCTGCAGTGTAGGGGGTCCTCCACTGGGGGCGCCACCACTTTTGCATCCATTCTGGAGCACCAGGAGTGGGTGGTCCCCGGGAATTCCCCGTGAGCAGCCCCGTTGGGGTGGTCATTTGGTCAGTTTAGCACATTTGGTCATTTTTTACATCTGGGGGTCCCCCAGGGACCTGGGGGTCCCTGGAGCTCCGGGGGTCCTTGGAGGTTGTAGTTTGGCAGGTAAGGAACGTGTGTGCAAAATGTGGCATGGATCGGGGCAACGGTTGCGGAGATATGAGCAGGGCAAGAGTGTGACGTGTGAGGTGTGACAGACAGACGGACAGACTGACGGACTGACGGACTGACAGTTTGTGCAGGGTTTGATAGTAAATGCGACCTACGGTCGCAATCATTTGTCCCTCCGCCTGTCTGTGGCTAATCACGCAAACCACTACACAATCAGCATCAACATTTGCTGCCAGCAAGCCAAGAAACTCAATCCCTGGATAATCCTCAAATCCATCAACAACAACCATGTTATTTTTGTGTATTTACCAGTAAGACTCCCTAATGGAGATAAGCGACCGTTGGTCGCTTATCTCCATAAATAGAGCAAAAATGTGTTTTTCCAAAATCTTCCTGATCCATGTTGTTGACATGAGTGTAGACATACTGTGTAGTGATTTTCGTGATTTTAGGGCAAAATCTGAATCGGCCTCATGGTGGCGCTAGAGGGCCATGTGAGAAATGAGGGGTGGGGTCTCCTCGCCGCCAAGGCGGACGAATAGGTACCGGCCCCGGCTCTCCCGGTCGCTCCTAGCCCGAGTTACGGCATTTTATGTGAGCTGCAGTGGCAGGGGGTCCTCCACTGGGGGCGCCACCACTTTTGCACCCGTTCTGGAGCACCAGGAGTGGGTGGTCCCCGGGAATGCCCCGTGAGCAGCCCCGTTGGGGTGGTCATTTGGTCATTTTTGCACATTTGGTAATTTTTTACACCTGGGGGTCCCCCAGGGACCTGGGGGTCCCCGAAACTCCGGGGGTCCTTGGAGGTTGTAGTTTGGCAGGCAAGGAGTGTGTGTGCAAAATCTGGCATGGATCGGGGCAACGGTTGCAGAGATATGAGCAGGGCAAAAGTGTGACGTGTGACGTGTGACAGAGGGAGTGACGGAGGGAGTGACGGAGGGACAGCCGGTGGAGGTTTGGATAGTGTGCAAGTAACTGCGACCTACGGTCGCAATAAACTCTATACTATCCAGGCTATGAGATCAGATCAGAATATGTCTGATCCGATCAGTGTACAGCTTTGCCTAAATATGGAGTTCCACCCAGCTTCCACTAAGCGTTTAGTGGAGTTTCAGGTGAATAACGAGGTTGTCTCTTTAAAGGGGAAGACCACCCATTTTCAATATTGAACTATGTCATTAATATACCTTAGAGGAGTTGTGTGGAAATAGAAAAAAAGTTCCCCCTCTTCTGTGTTGCCTAGAACTAGAGGATTGATTTTGGGGTTTGTATTGTGAAGTACAACTTGATGACATCATTACTTACAAACCCCAAAATCAATCCTCCAGTTCTAGGCAACACAGAAGGGGAGGAACTTTTTTCTATTTCCACACAACTCCTCTAAGGTATATTAATGATATATTTCAATATTGAAAATGGGTGGTCTTCCCCTTTAAGAACTGTCTCAGTAAGGCTGGAGTCATTCTCCATCGTATGGTGGTGTCAGTGTCACTTGCCAACAACATCAGATATACAAACAGTGCAGTGCGACCCATGGTTTCCTTGTAGATCTGTTTTTGTTTACTGAATGAACTTTGTAGTCAATCATTTTGCTTAACAACCCATTTAGGCCTAGAATTATTGAATGCTTTAACCACTGAAAAATAGCAGATATACAAGCTCACAGCGAGCTTGTAGATCTGCTATTTTTGAAAAAGTCGTGAAAATGTGTGCAAATCTTTGAATATATGTATTTTCAAAGCGAACGTTTTTAACTCAGATTTAGCTTCTGGGTGGTCCCTGGAACTAAATATTTGGAGATGGGTGTCCGTGGCCAAATACATATAATTTTGGGGGTCCTTCAAATGGAAACGTTTGAGCACCACTGATATAGTAGTCTATCAAGAACAGATTAACTGAGCTCCAGTTGAATTGAAAAGGACCTTTTCTTTGACGATGGCTGGCCAGATTGCTGACATAGAAAGAGGTTTTTCAAAAAACATTAGAAGGACTCAAAAGACACTTAAAGAATTGGGTAAAAATTATAATTTTCACGATATTTGAATAGTTAAAGCATAAAATAATAATACACAATAATGTGTACCCGTTCTAAATGTAATAGATGTATGACCAAACAATGCATGGTGTGTGTGTGTGTGTGTGTGTGTGTGTGTGTGTGTGTGTGTGTGTGTGTGTGTGTGTGTGTGTGTGTGTGTGTGTGTGTGTGTGTGTGTGTGGTGACCCTCACCTTGCGGAGCGGCGGCAGGGGGAACTGTGGCCAGCTGATCCAGGATCAGGGCAGCGGCCACGCTGTGCCCAGCGGTCTCCAGCTCCACTTCGTAGCCACACTCTGACATGGAGACCACACGTGCCTTCAGATCCTCCACCATCATCAGAGACTGGAACCTTAAGATGGCCTCACTGCTCCACTCGGGGCCCACTGGCTGCACGCCTAGACGTTGAAACACACAGACACACACTAGGGAATTCACCAAATATTCGAATATCAAAGTCACTATTCGACGTTGTTCACCGAAGTCGAATATTCTCTTATTTTTATTCTTTCTCTTTAAAAAAATCTATAGAATATAAAACTTGGCTAGATAGGAAGTCATAAGAATGAGTTGTCAATGCCCATGTTGGATGAATTTGTTAATGCTCTATACCAGGGGTTCTCAAACCTTTTTAGGCTGTGACCCCCAAAATAAACATATTTGAACTGGGGACCCCCCACCCTGACAAGCACTTGGAATTGTAGGTATTACATTTAATGTGACTCGGTTCTGCAGATAAATATTGTGAAAATAGCAGATCTGCATTGCGAGGCGTTGTGAGCATGTAGATCAGCTACAACAATGTTTGCCTCTTGCTTACTTAATATTTGACAGTTTGGCCAGTCCTGTCGAATATTCGACTATTCAAATACTTTGAGGTTGAATAATTCGAATACTAAAAATCACTATTCGTGAATGACCTAACACACACCGGGGTTCTTTACCTGGCCATACAGTAATTCCTAAACCACACACAAAAATAGACGATATACCTATACCTGAAGAACCTAACTATCTTTGAAAATATGATGGCCTAAAAAAAGTTAATCTGACAAGGGAATCGGATGCGACATCACTCTGGGGATTTAGGATTACAGAATGCAGAACGCACTGAACTCTCTCCCTCTGTCCATTGCTTTTTCATCCCGATTTTGAGAAATGCTTGTTGACAGGACACACACACACACACACACACACACAGAATACCTGCAAGGCCGCAGCGGATAGCCTGGAAGGGCAGTGTGAGGAGTTGAGGTGTGATGGTTCGTAGGTAGATGTTTTCCACCAGACTGCTGTTCCCGTAGTCCACAAAGAACACCTCCACCTTGTCCTCAAACACCCCGAGGACCATGGCCCGATACCATGCACCATCACCTACACACACACACACACACACACACACACACACACACACACACACACACACACACACACACACACACACACACACACACACACACACACACACACACACACACACACACACACACACACACACACACACACACACACACACACACACACACACACACCCCTTTGAATATTATGTCTCTTCTCGACTACGGAGTGTAACTCAACTTTCCAGAAGCTGCAAGGTTCTGGGATGTTTTTTCTTTATGTTTCCAGTATACCCAGAACCACCCCTGAAGGGCAAAGTCATACAAAGGAACTCATTTACTGCCACGATCAAAAGTCGACTTTCAGGGTTCCCTGCCACACTTATCTTGATATGATTTTCGTACCTTTTAACTCATTCGTAGTTTTCGCCCGTAAATCCCGCAGATTTCTCTATGTCTTTCACTGCTGGCTTCTCCTACCTGTTAACGCGGGCGCTCATCCAATTCCCATCGTGCGCGATCGGACACTGCTATGCATCGTGTGTTCGCGTATTCCATCAGCTTCTCAAATCCGTTGAAATTTTGAAAATTGATCAATCCGTTCTCCATCTGTAAGCCGCGGAGTTCACACAGTAAGCTAACGGGCCAAAATAGAGGACGGACCACCCGCTTCCGGTTTAGGGCTCAATGTTAAACTGGTCCGCTCAATAATGTGTCCGTGTAGAAACTATGATCACGGAACATTAGTTCCGGAATTTTAGTTCCGCTTCGATAAAAAAAAAAAAATTATTAATTTTTATTACATTTACGGGTTCTACGGGCATGGCAGAGAAGTGGGTACAAAGGGGTATTTTTTTGGCAGCATATGAGTTAACGTGGTCGCTGCATCTCCATCATGCACGATATGTGTGCTAGTCTCTGTCCGAGGCAAATCAGTAAACACTGCATGATAACGTGGCGAGCGGTGCTACAAGCTGCTATTGGTTAGCAAGGAAATGCATCACAACGCGGTGCACAGTTTAACAAGGGAGTCAATGTAGAATTGGTTTCCGATTTTGGATATAATCTATTTATTTATCTCTTTTTTTTTTAAATTCTCTGGAACTGGACCAACAGGTATTTCTTGGGAATCTCAGGGTCGAGGCAGTCAATGAGTTAAAAAAAATAAGAATAGCACTGACAGTTTACCGAATGAGGGAACTCAAGAACATGGTGTCCCATGTTAACTTGTGTTGGTCAATTCTTTGGTCTCACCAGAAAACATGGCGCAGCACGGCTCTCCCGCTCTGGGCCTGAAGGCGGCGCTCTCTGCCTCACAGTGCTGATGCAACTCAGTCCTCAGGTTCATCAGCTTCTGGAGGTCTGACACACACACACACACACACACACACACACACCACACACACACACAGCAGTGTGCCTTTCAGTGTTTTGTTTTGACGGTTTATGTATTGTTGTAACATTGTGGAAAAGATTGTGATCTTGTAGATGGGATATTTTTGGTGAGATTTGTTGTGGAGGTTCAACCCGCTATAAAAAATGGGACCCAATGCCTCCCTGCTTGGCATCAAGGGTTGGATTGGAGGTGTGACGGCCCTATGGCAGCAACATTTGTATAGTTATTGGTTACGTGTTGCTGTAATTCCTGCCAGTTTTTGTTAATGGGTCCTTATCCTTTAACTTAAAGGACAACATCGCACTAAATAACATCTAGGGGCTAATTTTCCCAAATGACTGTCCATGGGGTCTGTTAGACAGAAATGCCTTGCTGCCCAGCAGCCCTCATATAATAGAGTAGAGCAATGCCTTTACATTTTGTTGTGGTCAAAAGTGATTTTAGTTTTTTCAGGAATGTGTTACATCCATGCCTTGGTTGTCCAGTATGAGCTGCCACACGTCTCATAAATCATGTTTTGGGGTGAGCATTGGGCACAACTGCCAATCAAAGCCACTGTACTGGCCAATCACAGCACTCGGCCAATCACAGCACTTGTGTGGGACAATGATGGCATGGATGTGTGTGTAATGTCAACTAATAATAATACATAAACTTCTGACTGTACAACAAATTGTGTAAAAGCAATAGGCTGGGTTCTGCTGGGGAAACTGGACGACAGGGGCATTTCTGTCTAATAGACAGTCTAATAGGACTAAAAATTTGCCTAGATGTTATTTAGTCTGGAGTTGTCCTTTTAAGTCCCGACACTGTAGCAATACACACACAGCAATTATTTGTACCTTTGTGTTTGATTAACAAGCGTATTGGTGAATAGTTGCAAGTTGTTTCATTTAGCCGACCCCTGGCAGATGATAGGGCGTTTCCCCTTTGGGACTTGTGAGCTTTTAACAACTAGAGTTTGAATAAATAGCTTTTCAGAAAACGCAACTTGGTTAAACAGTGCAGAGCATTACCTTCAGGATTGTACAGGTAACAGTAAAACTCTCCAGGGTTCTCCACCACGCTGCTCACTACTGCCACCGCCTGGCCGTCACTGGGGAGCTCTGCACAATACCACAGCAGGGGTGGAGCCTCCGGGCCGGCAGCCGTGCAGGGCGATTCAACAGGTGTAGCTGCGACGCACAATTCAACGGGTGCAGCTGCGGCGCGTGCTTCAACTGGTGCGGCTGCCATGCGTGCTTCAACTGGTGCGGCTGCCATGCGTGCTTCAACTGGTGCGGCTGCCATGCGTGCTTCAACTGGTGCGGCTGCCATGCGTGCTTCAACTGGTGCGGCTGCCATGCGTGCTTCAACGGGTGCAGCTGCCATGCGTGCTTCAACTGGTACGGCTGCCATGCGTGCTTCAACGGGTGCAGCTGCGGCGCGTGCTTCAACGGGTGCAGCTGCCGTGCATGCTTCAACAGGTGCAGCTGCCGCGTGTGCTCCAATGGGCGTAGCTGTTGCATGTGCTCCAACAGGTGTAACTGCTGTGCGTGCTTCAGCAGGTGTAGATGCTGTGCGGGCTTCAGCCGGTGTAGCTGCTGTGCGTGCTTCAGCAGGTGTAGCTGTGGCGTGTGCTCCAACGGGAGTAACTGCCATGCATGCTTCAGCAGGTGTAGCTGCACAGGGTCCTTCAACGGGCGTAGTTCCAGAGCGTGCTTCAATGGGCGCAGCTGCATGCTGTGCTTCAACACCGGTTTGTGCATCTACAGACAGAAGTGAGATTTAACACAAAGCTCCCAGGGAGGGTTACATGTAGTCAGTAGCGCTGTGGGCTCTAGGGCCGCGTTCTCTCCTCAGCGTCGTCATTGCCCACGCTCTAGGTGGTAGCGATGCGTGGGTCAGGTTTTTTTTCATAACCCGCACCGTCCACAGCCCGCACGGAACCTAACCCGCCCGCACCGCCCCGCAGAACAATGCAAAATCAAATGCAAATCAACAAAATCCAAAAACATGGAGGCGCATTTTGAATTGTGTGATGTAAGGATTCGACAGAGTTTAGAGAGAATGTTTAGAGAGCGAGCAGAGCATGTAGTTACCGTAGGCGTGGCCGTGAGCATCCAGCTGCTGGTCGGTGCCAAGATGAGAGGCGAGGCGGAGGGTCAGCAGCAGCTCGGCTACGTCTGCCTGAGGGTCGCTGCTCTCGTCCATCATGGCCACCAGGGCGGTGCCGTCGCGCTTCCCCAGGATCTCCACGAGCACCATGCGGTTGGACACGGCCTGCCGCAGGGCCTGGATGCATTCATCAGACCAGCCCTCTCCCACTGGTCGCAGTCCTGGGGGAAAAAAATGGGGTAATCGCGATATTTCGACATCTCTGTCCGACTTAGGGTTAGGTTTAGGCATAGTTTTACTGAGGTTAGGGTAAAACAGGGCAGGGACAAGGCAGTGTGTGCAATGTGACTCAATGGATTTCATTGACTGAAACTATGACGAACAATGTTGGTCGACTATCTTTTTTCCACTGATTAAGCTAAGCTATGACGACTAAAACAAAGACTTAATATAATGCCAATTTCGTCAACAAATAAAAACTAGACTAAAATGTGGGCTGCGCTCTGAAAATAGCTAGATCAAATATAGTGTTAGTCGACTAAAAACCTATGATATTAAGTCGACTAAAAATAGAGTAAAACTAAAACACCAAATCAAATCAAAATCTGCTGTCAAAATCAACACTACCGTGTGTGCATGCGACTCAATGGACAATATAGGTGCATCACGTCTAGTAGCATGGCAGTTTCTCCAGAGTCTCAACGGACTTTGTACCCGGAGAACCGATCCCTGTGCGTCCTCACCTGCCAGGGCACAGGGGATGGCCTGCATGGGCAGAGCCAAGAGCGAGGGGCTGATGGGCCGCAGGCATCTCAGCTCCACCTCCTCAGAGGTACCAAAGTCGATGTATCCGACACACACATGGTCCTCGGACGAGTACGCCAGCACCTTTGCCCTGTACCACTGCTTGTCTTCTGTGGGGGAGAGAAACAGAACTGAACTCACAAACAAGCCCGAGACACATATGAAGATTATTTCTAAAAGTCGAAATGGTTGTGTAATGAATTAGCCTAAAGAAATTATATGTAAACGCCACTGATTTCTTATGCTATGGTCTTAAGTAATCGCATAGATTAGTCAGACTAGTCCTTGCCTGGGGGGGTGTGCACAGTGTCCAAAGTGCAGCCTGGGGGCCAAATGCGGCACGATGACAAGTTTTATATGGCACGCGGCTTCATTCCTAAATTGTACTATAAATGGCCCTCCAGCACCGTTAAACAAGAATATTTTATAGTATAATTTGTCAGTATTCCCTGCCGTCTCATTCTGAAGGGCTCAAAGAAAGGCTATTTTGTTGTATTTAATGTACTGTACTTTACCTGAAATCAAGTTTTCTGGAAATTGTCTGGTTGCAATTTAGTGTCGTATTGTGGAGAGGTTGCTGCCAACAAAAACTGTTCTCACACTGTGAACCAAAAGACAGACATCCTTGGAGGAGTAGAACAAGTGTTTACTACCTGAGAACTGGGAGCAGCACATGGTTCCAGGAGCTGGTCTGAAGTTATGGTTCACTGGAATCTGACTGCAGTGTTCCCTCAACATCAACTGCTGCCCGTGGATCACAGCTGCAAACCACAACCTTTCACTTTAGACTGTTTAACGTTTGATCCAGTTTTACTCAAATGCTGCCATCGTTTTATTTTTTTGCACTACACCCCATTAGTTGCTAGAAGCAATGACACGATACTCACCGGCGTTGTCCACCTTCTGACAAATCATGTCGTGGGGTGACTGGAGGTTAGTGACCACAGCAGAGAAGCTGTCTCCCACACACTGGGTCAGGGGCTCAGGTGGCTGGGACCCCAAATTCTCATCCTTGCCGTTGGACAGGCGCTTGTAGTTCTCCAGGGACGCGCTCACCAACTTGTCTGAAGACAAAAGAAAGAAACCATTCCTCTACAGCATTAGTGCGGCCCCCGGCCCCTTGGGTTTCTGTCAATGTAGCCCCCTGGACAATTTTGTTGAATACCCCTGCTCTACAGTCTCAAAGCTCAACTTCATACCAATGTTTCCAGTCTCACTGGAGCCACTCTCACCTGTATACATCATCATCATCATCCAGTTTTCACATTTCTACTGATTGTGCTGACCAAAATGACCTTTACTCTAGCTGGCAAATCACTTTGTTTGGTTTGATATAGCTTGCAGGCCCTTTTAAAAAAATTGGTTTAGATGCTGGTGCGTGCGTGCAAGTCAACTCACTGATGTCCTGTTCAGAGGGTTTTTTAGTCTCCTTCGCTGCATAACCCTGGTCCAACAGGAACGTGCTCAGATGTTTACCTACAAGGATAGAAGGGAAGATTCATTTATTTTCGTAGATGAACAGTAAATTACTGTCGTGTGTAAACATGTGAATGTGGATGAAACTTGAGAATTATTATCATAGAAATACATCATAAAATACAACTGATGACGTTTTTAATGGGAATACTTAGTGGTACCTTTATGTAATGAAAAAGTTAACTCTCGTAGCTTGATTCAAAACAATAATTACATTGTGGCCAGCTGGCTATGTAAGAGAAAGTATATTCCAAATGTATTCCTTGCAACAACAACATTAACGCTTATTACTGTAAATGTTACTGATTCATAAATGTTACTGATTCATAACTCTCAAAACTATGGTTGTTTAATAACAATTATTTAGATTAAGATTGAAAAGAAACACTACCATGTTTGTGTCCGTTATGTGCTCAAAGTGGGGTCCAGGGACCCTCAGGAGTTCTAAATTGATGCTTACAGGTCTATAATTCCAACTTCCATTTGGTTCCATTTGTACACCCTCAATCCCTCAGAGCTATGGGGGTCCTTGACTTAATAATGTTTTAGACAGTAATTTAAGTTGACTGCAGACACTACTGTGATGTGGTTTGTTGGTAATGTTGTATTAAACGGAGCTGACCAAAGGCTGACAGCAGGATGTCCACGGTGAAGACGTGTCCATTCTCTGATGTGTCCATCACGCTGACGGGGAGACACTTCCCACTCATCACCTGCTTCACCACCATGCAACACTCTCTGGTCCAGCTGCCAGCCACTGGTTCCACACCAGAAAGACAGCACTCCAGAACCTGAAACCAAACCAAGCAACCAGGAGTTGGATACAATGCTACTGTACCACACCAGACAAACAGCCCTCTACGACCAGAACCAAACCCCAGCAATCTGGAATTAGATACATTGGTACAAGGACTATAACTATTGACTCTTTTCAAAGTCATAAATCTATAGATTACTTTTCTGATTAATCTGTCTAATCTAAAAGTAGTCTCGCGAGCCACTGTTGTCACAATTTTCAAATGCTTCCGTCATACAGTCTGGAGCACTGAAGCTCTGAAAATTATCAAGCGATAAAGCCAATGTGAAGCCTCCTCCCCATTTCAGTTTCATCTTTACAGTAGTGCAAACGTATCCTAATATCATTCATCGAAACATACTGTATACTGTAGCTTGCTGCTTAGTAGAAATGGAAATAAAATAAAAAAAGGATATTTTCATGAACAGAAATGAGGAACAGATGACTGCTTCCTGCCTCGGATTTCGTGAGGTGTAGTTTCGGACTCTATAGCATTCAGAGATTGTGTAATAGTTGTCTGGCTTTGCAAGACTAATCAAAAAGCTTAATTACAAAAAAAACCCTGCATTGCAGAACCAATGCAAAGACTTCAGGGCAGTTCATCATGTTGGGATGGCATCAGAATTGGTTTCGAAGCAGTGGCATACGTTTGCTAGCACCGTTTTCTCTGCTGGCATATCATTATTGAAAGCCCCAATGAATTTACAAGACTAAAGTTAATAAATTGGTAAAACTAATGGATGTACTCACACACGGAGGCAGCGCCTGCAGGTTGACGGGAAGTGGTTTGATCATGTTGCCGTCTATAGGAACGTCCTCCTCATTACCAAAGTCAACGTAGAGGACACTGGCTGTCTTCTGGTCCGATGACACCGACAGGACAAGGCCTCTGTACCAATTCTACACACACACACACACACACACACACACACACACACACACTTACTTTTTTTGTCTAAGACTGAAAGCATGTCACAAACACCTAGAATACAACAACCTAAACAGACTCATTATCTGTGGCTGCTTGGACGCAGGACTTCATGTATTGTGTGACAGAAGGCCAGGATGAATGGATGAATTCTCTTTTTATACCTGCATATGCACCTGTGTGTGTGTGTGTGTGTGTGTGTGTGTGTGTGTGTGTGTGTGTGTGTGTGTGTGTGTGTGTGTGTGTGTGTGTGTGTGTGTGTGTGTGTGTGTAATGCATGCATGTCTCACCCCATCCATAGAGAATTGGACGGTGCACACCTCTCCTTGATTGGGGGTGTACAAGGTGGCGGTGGGCTCATCGCTAGGAGTCTTCTGCAGCTCTGCGCCGATGCTCTGCATGTTCTCTGACACCTGGGGGTCCTGAGGCAACACGAAGAACCTACTGGGGCTGCTGAACTCTGCCACCATGCCCTACACACACATACATTCAGGTTAAGTCTGTATGTGGGTTGTATAAATATAAATGGGGGGGGAAGCAAGAGATTAGGGCTAAATGATAAGATTGGAGCCAATGGTTATTTTCCAGATGTTTTTAAAAGAGTAGTTCACCCCCAAAATGGGGGTACATTTATTGTAATCAAATTATTGACTTGAGGAAAAAATAGAAAATAGAAAAAAGGTCATTTTTGCAGTGAACTACTCCTTTACAAGTTACTGTTCTGGGCATACCAAACACTACCAGGCAGTTATTATTATGTACGGTATATACAAATATACAAATACTATACACTTTGCCAAATGAACAGCTGACATATACATAAAGACACAGCTGGTTTTAATTGTCAGGAGGTCTCTAAGCTGAACGGTGTATAGGAGACCTTCAGTTCTGTTCCTCTGGTGATGCTGTGTGTTTTCAGGTCCTTCAGATAGGTTCGCTGAGGGGAGGTGCTTCGCTGGGGAGCGGAGTCATCACTGGCATTCAGCTAAATCAGCCAAGACACAAACAGAGACATGTGTGGATTTTAAGGGACCATCTTATGGGTCTTAAGACATTTTCAAACGTTTTAATTCATCCATTCTATTATTATTTAGAATTCTGTGCCTCTGTAAAATTGTATTGTAAATATTCATGTCTAGATATAAGGCAAGTAATAAAAGATAGATTGAAAATGTTCTCAGTACTGATGGTCCTGGTTTTACCTTTGGCTGCAGTGGTGCAGCCGTCTCCCCCACCACGGCTGAACCTTGGCTCTCCAGAGGAGCTTCTCTGTCGATGGACACAATAAATATTTTAAATTTCATTTTACAAATAATGAATGTGAGCACCTCAGGTTTGCTTGCAAAGGCCACATCCCTGTGGCATCTTATTTTTAAGGTAACTTACTTGAATAACTGATACTCAAATAATCATTCCCCAGCTAAATTATTTGGTTCTAGAAGACAACTTAAGTCGCCCATGGCAGTGAACTGTCGGATTTTGAAAGATCTTTGGCGGTGAATGTGATAATGGGTCAAACTAAAAAGGTTGAGAATCAGTAACTTACGTGACACTGGTGTCTGCAGCGCTGGCCCAGCACCTGTGTCTGTGTGTCGGCCAGTCTTGTGTCTGACAGTGAATGGAGCAGTAGAAAGCTTTCTTACAGCGCACACATCGGAAATTCCCTGTCGGACGATAGTGACAGCGATGCTTCATTTATATTCTTGTTGTACAATGATGTCACACACCCAAAGTGTAGATCTACAATGAGTTATTAGAGCTATTCTCGTTAATCGTCATACTACATAATCATATAGGGTGTAAGTGGATGACATTTATGATGTTAAGTCATATATCAGGAGCAATAAAAAGTGCATTTACAGAAAACAGCGTACATAAATTATCTTCATCTGGGTCTTCCTCTTTGATCTGGCTTCAGTTTTGTAATGTAACATTTTGAATAAACACAAACAAAATGTTCTTAATATATTATGTTAGGGAAGACAGTTTCTACCTTGCTTACTGCAATAGTTGCACACTGGGACAGTCAATGGATTTTCAGACCCTGCAGTGAAGAAAACAACAGATATGCATCATGTTATATACAGTCATCAACTTGTTAACTAGTAGCTGATAATTTCACACTTTAGTAAAGTTTGGTCAAACATCCATTGTTACAAAGTACCCCTCTGCCATCTAGTGGCTGTAGTGTGCATTTCACAACAAACAGCAGGTGACCTTAAAACATGTTGACAGCAATTTGACAATTCTTACTTATTTTGTTCGATGGATTACAAACGTGTGCGACTGTGCGTGCATAAATTATATACTGGGATTGTGGTTGTTTTTCAAAAATAATACATACGGTCCAGTATGCAGCTCAAACAACTAGGTGCTGAACTAGTGGAGCAGCGCTGCACTACCACCCCACCTCCAGTACACCCTGACAGTAGCTTCTATTAAAAACCCTAATTGAAGTTTCTCATTCTCAGAATTTGAACCAATGGTGGCACACAGGCACAGTTACCTTGCAGCTCCATCCAAGAAGGCCCTCTGGGATCTCCTGTCATGTTCTGGAGTTCACCCGTGTTGACGTCATGTGGATGTCCTCTCATATCTGGAGCGGGTCCACTTCCCATCTGGCCCACATGCACGGGTGGTGTCTGGTGAGGTGGTGGTGCCCTGATGCAGCCCTGACTAGATGCGTACAAACACACAAACAGCGGAGCCATCTTTGAGTAAACAGCCCTCAGACTTACTACATACACTGAAGTTCGTTTCACACATGAGGATTTTAAAAACTCTTAAACGATTTTTAAATCTGGTAGCATCACACACACTGCAGGTCGGATAATCTTATAAGATTCTCTCATCAGAGAAATGACTTCTCTTCTGGAGGTCCCTCCCCAGCTCAAAATATATTTTCAGAGGAGGGTCTGTGGCAAAATACATTAAATGTGGGGGTCCTTGACATGAAAAGGTTTGATAACCAGTGGTTTAGGTCACTGGGTCGGGACCAATTTGTGGGTCACGGACACATTTTTCATGACTATATAAAAATAAATCTATTATTTTTCAAAAATACTTTCATGAATACATTTAAAAAAATACAAAACTGAGAAATTCCATAAATTAGAAAACAAATGTTTAAGTTGTAGTAAAAATATCATATATATACAAGCTCAAAGTGCGTTGTAAGCTTGTAGATCTGCTGTTTTCACTAGTTTTGGGTGCCGGGCAAGCGTCTTAATTTCTCTTTTGGCCCGAGCTAAAAAGTTTGGGAGCCAGTGGTTTAGGTCATGTGATTTTGATGAGAGTTCTTACCTTGGCACTATGACAGGCTCTCCAGTGGCAGACCGCAGGGCTCCACCTTTGGGGTCATCGGGGCAATTTCCCAGCAGGGCTCTGGGAGGAAGACCTGAGACACAAATCTTATATTAAAACACACATGAAATACTCCAAAATCAGTGATACTCACCCTGTGGGCCGTGTGGATATTGCAAGTGGACCCCCAAACAATCGCTTTTCTTTTTTTTTTCTATATAATTTTTATCCCACGATTTTGCAACCCTTTTTCACCCAGTGCCAATTGCCTATGTAATCCTGGGCTCTGCTCTCCCCCTGCCACGCCTGGGGAGACAACGGACTGACCTCATGCTTCCTTCAATGCATGAGTAGTCCAGGTTGTTTCTTTTCACCTGACAGGGGGGATTTCCCCGGGAAGGAACACGTTATTCCAACCAGTTCCTTTCCCCTCCATCAGGCGCCCCGGCTGGCCAGGGGGAGGCATTATTGAGACCAGGATTACTGCATGTTTTTGTGAGGGTATCAACCCTAGGAGACACGGGGAGAACATGCAAACTCCACACAGAAAGGCCCTATCGCCGACCCCACCTAGGGTAAACAATCGCTTTTCAGATGAGTAAAATAGGACTAAACCTGAATCAAAATTAGCTGTAAAATGTACACAATCTGGACATGACACTATGCTAGTGTGTCACAGGGACTTACGGTCTTTTGCACACTGCTGCCGTTTCCTATTGTTTATTTTCGGACCAGGGTCGATTTTGCGGATTTCCAAAACGCAACAAAAAAAACAGCAGTGTGCAACCAGCTTGAACACAAACCCACCCCTTGGCTTGATGCTTAGCGCCAAGCAGGGGGGCTTTTGGGTCCCCATTTTTAACAGTCTTTGGTGGTTTGACCTGGCTGGGGATTGCAGCCTCTCAGGGCACTCTAACCACAACTACATGCTCACAACGCCTCGCAACGCGAAGTGTTGTGAGCATGTAGTTCGGCTATTTTCATAATTTCAGCCTCTAATATTTGACAATTTGGCAATTCCCAATGTTTAATTTGTCATTTTAGAGGTATTAAAAAGTCCTTAAATTGTCACTTTAGAAATGTGTAGATACCCTCCTATACACTTAAACTTTATGATGGTTTGTTCCCTGTTGAGTGAGAAAACAATGTTGCACATTAAGTTAATCATCTGGGGACTAGGGTTGCGGTATCGGTACTCGCGGTATCGGTACTCTGCCCGATACAACCCTATTTTGCAGTACTCGTACTCGCCCGATACTTCTCACGCCAGCGTCCGATACCAAGCAGGGGCGTCACAAGGGGGAGAAAAGTGGGACTGAGTTACTGGGGCTCAAGGTGAAAGCCAGGGCCTTAATTATTTTTATACTTTTGCTATTGAAAAATAGCAGATATGCAAGCTCACAGGGCCGCACTGCAAGCTTGCAGAGCTGCTATTTTTTAATACCCCATGAAGAACATTCATGGGGGGCCAGCAGTGAATCCTTGTACCCAGGGCCCAGAATTTGGTGCGACACCCTTGGCAATGAGTGCACGGAGCGAACGCTGGCATTCAGCGGCAGCAGGCTGTCTGTCTGTCTGTCTGTCTTTCTGCTGTTCAACATGAGTAGGGCTACATTGAGTTATTTAGCAGCATCATTCATCATTCATTAATCTTAAAACTTGCTACGATGCAAAGTTTGTCTGAGACTCTGAGTGCTTTGCCTTTGATGGAGAAATCAAATCCAAAAAAGGCGACTGGATGTGAATCACTCACTCATTACCTCGGCAGCTCGGCTCGAGCCTGTTGCATCAGTGTGATCCGCTCATCTGAAGAATAATCCATTTTGAGGTGAGATTTTGAGAACATGGAGAAAGTAGTCTCAGTCATAAGTTGGCTGCGAATGCCATAAATAATGGTTTAAAG
The DNA here is from genome assembly GCF_963921795.1 of Nannobrachium achirus. Taxonomy (NCBI): domain Eukaryota; kingdom Metazoa; phylum Chordata; class Actinopteri; order Myctophiformes; family Myctophidae; genus Nannobrachium; species Nannobrachium achirus. The sequence continues at coordinate 45,856,387 of NC_137827.1, read as the reverse complement.
TAGGCCTAACAGTGATGAGAGATGAGCGAGATGAGAGAGGTCGCTTAACGAGAGCTGCTGTGCGCTGTGCTGGGGAGTTAATTGGTACTTGCCCTAGTTTTACGTCTTTCACTGGTGATGTAATCAATTATTTTGGAGCAGATTCCAATAGTATAAACATTATTAAAAGGCTTTCATATACTCTTGATATCTTTTTCAAATGAGGTTTAGCCTAATAGATTGAAATGTGCTAGATTTGGCTATTTTCTGCTTGTTAATGTCAATAAATAAATTCATCAATTAATTTTCGGTTATCCGAATAGGTTTCAAAATTGTCGTGTACATGTCAGTGAAATTAGTCGCTAGGAACATCCCTAATTTTAAGATTTGTGAGGATGACAACACATTGTTTTGTATTATTAATTGTACTCGTATCGGTACTCGGTATCGGCGAGTACTCACAATGAAGTACTTGTACTCGTACTCGGTCAGCAAAAAAGTGGTATCGGGACATCCCTACTGGGGACCACCAAAATAATTTGGGGACCCCAAAGAAAAGACAAAATTTGTACCAAAACCAGAACGGCGGGGGAGGGGAAAAAGGAATCAATGGAGTAATCCATAAGAAAAGAATGGATAGTTGCAGCTGTAGATAGATACCTGTTCTAGGAAAGGCCGGGGTGACCGGAGCAGCGGTGGAGGGCTTCCTCAGAGGCAGGTTGGGACCAGCCGCAGTGGGTCTGAACGAACCGCTCATTTTGTATCAAACTACAAATATCTGTCAAGTTGAAGAAAAACAAAAACTTGCAATTACAATCCAAGATGTAAAGCCCGATTCATACTAGGGATGGGACGATATGACAATTTCATGTCACGAAATTACGATATTATCGTTATAATCAAAATATCCCCATCCATTATTCTGGGCGTGACATTTGCCCAAAATAGCAGATCTACAAGGTCACAATGCATCACATTGCGACACAGTGTGAGCTTGTTGTAGATTGGCTATTTTTGACAACAAGATTTGGTAGGGTGAGAAAAAAGGACTGTATTTACAGGTCAGTTTTACCAATTATAGGGGGCTTACTGTAAGTGGTACCACAGTATGCAGCTCGGCAAATAAAAGGTCAAGTGAATTGATCCCAGTGCATGACGGAGGACAATTTCATGATAAATAAAATCTCCACAATAGGATTATTGTGAGTGTTGCCGAAAAACAGCAGACCATCTCACATGTCGCCCTAGTCTTCCATGTCCAGCACAGGACAGGTTTCATATAGCAGAGCATAAATTAGGCTTTTCGGGTCAACAAGACTCCGGCCCACATTGTATACCTCACTGTTTCTCAAGGTCAGTTTTGGGGACCAACATTAGTCCAAAATGGGTCCTTGAGAGCCAATCTCATTTACCCTCGTCTTAAATCAATACTGAGGTTTTGGGTTCCAATATTGTTAGTTATTTTTCATGTTAAGGACCCCCAGTTTGATATGCATTAATGATTAGTCCACGGACCCCCATTATTCTGCACTAGGACCCCTATCTACACCGTAAAAAAAAAAACTCTTGATATTGTGCATATGGAAACAGTTGTACAAATTTGGACCACTGGTGGTCCCCGACCTAGGTTGAGAAACAGTGTAATTTAATATACATTAACCTTTTTCTACTTCTATTTTAAATTATTTGGCACAATGGTTAATGCATTATCTTCATTGATGGTGTTCAATTACTTTCCCATGGCTTCTGCAAGAATTACGTTCATTTACTACTAAAGCTTTAGAACAATGAACATAATAAAATATAATCACTGGAGGCAATGTGAGGCAGACTTTGGATAACTTCTCTGTTCTCTCACACTATGTTCTCACAGCATACAGACAGCTGCAGCTCATTAAATTAATGTGGACCACTTCTACGTTCTAAAGAATGTAATTATTATTCACTTTGCCTCCAAGTATTTCTACCAAAACAGAATACAGGGTTAGTACCCTAAAAGTGCATTTGTTGGGTCAGTTGTCACTCACAACTTGAGTGTGTATGTTTTGTAATAATAATCAAAATATACCAACTATAGTAACTATCTTCTTTAATATGTGCCTCCAGATATGTAGTGGAGATATGTACTGATCATTGGAAATACTCGAGTAAAAGTCCAAGTAGGCCCATCGCAAGACTGCACTTAAATACAGTACTTAAGTAAATGTACTTAGTTACTTTCCCACCACTGGATACAATTACGTTCGACAACTTTGGCTACAAACTATCCATAACTTTTCCAGGACTGTTAAAAAAAACCTTTCCAAATCAAGTTTACTGAATTGTTACCGACTTCAGATAGGATAACCTACTTACAAACAAAAACACGAAAAGTGAAGCCAAACGCTGCATGCAACAGGTGGCTGCTAGATTAATTACGCCTGATTCAACATTCACATTATTAAGAGATAAAAACACCATGTTAGTCATTACAGCCGTGTTAGAAACAACTTTAGAAATGCACAACTCGTGTCTTATGAGAGTATATA